>NW_027555625.1:85677894-86277894 GCF_003287225.1 Phascolarctos cinereus
TTTAGAAATATTAAAATGATCTTCCTTCCTTCCTTCCTTCCTTTCTTTTCCTTTCTTTTCTTTTCTTCTCCTTTCTTTTCTTTTGTTTTCCTTTCTTTTCTTTTCTTTTTCTTTTCTTTTCTTTTCTTTTCTTTTCTTTTCTTTTCTTTTCTTTCTTTCTTTCTTTCTTTCTTTCTTTCTTTCTTCCTTTCTCTTTCTTCCTTTCATTCTTTCTTCTTTTTTTTCTTGCATGACTGAAGAAAGAGTACTTTCTGATTGATCTGTAGAGAATCTTTTGGTATAGGTTCATTAGTGTCACCTGCTTTGTTCATTCCTAATATTGCAAATAAAATTTTGCACAATTTTTTTGTAAAGAAGTCAATGGAACAACACACCTAGTGATGTAAAGTATGGAAGGGGCCAGAAGGATAGACTAGGTAAATCAGTCAATGAATCTATATATAATTTAAGACATCACCCCTGTGATGTCATTGATATTCTTTGAGAAAGACCACCAACAGCAACATCAACAACAACAATGAATTGGATAAGCATTGATACCCATAAAAGGGCAGAACTAAGTGGAGAGAGACAAAAAGAACTTTGCAATTACAGCAAATATCTTCTCATGTTCTATGTTGCCCATAGGTAGAAAGAAGCTTTTGATGGCAATACCTAGTCACAATTAATGAGAATAATCTGACAATGCTGATAGTGCCCCCTTGTGGCTATGTTTTTATCTCCCTTTTTAGCATTAGCAAACTACTTTGCACGTACTAGATAATTTATAAATATTTACAAATATAGACTTGGGCTGAGTCTACAAAAGAATCAAAATTATAGTGATAAAATCACAAAATTAGGAGGTAAGCAACCTGGATTCTGGTCTTGACTTTGACTGATTGCATCTTATGACATACTACCTAAGTAACCTTGGGTTAGCCTCCCTGAAACTCAGTTTCTTGATGTGTGAAATAATGGGACTGGATAGGGCATGAAACCCTTACAATCCATTGCAGAAAGGTAGAAATACTAAATGCGTACTTTTCAGATCATGATGCAATAAAAATTACACATATAAAAGGGCCATGGAATGACAGACTAAAAATTAATTGGAAACTAAATAACCTAATCCTAAAGAATTAGTGAGTCAAACAACAAATCATAGAAACAATCAATAACTTCATCTAAGAGAAGGGCAATAATAAGACAACACACCAAAACTTATGGGATGCAGTGAAAGCAGTGCTTAGGGGTAGTTTTATATCTCTAAATTGTTATATAAATAAAATAGAGAAAGAAGAGATCAATTAATTGGACACAAAACTAAAAAATCTAGAAAAAGAACAAATTGAAAATCCCCAATTAAATAACAAATTAGAAATTCTGAAAACCAAAGCAGAGATTAATAAAATTGAAATTAAGAAAACTATTGAACTAATAAATAAAACTAAGAGCTGTTTTGTGAAAAAAAACAATAAAATAGATAAACATTTGATTAATTTGATTAAAAAAAGAAAGAACAAAAACAAATTACCAACATCAAAAATGAAAGAGTTAATTCCCCACCAGTGAAGAGGAAATCAAAACAATAATTAGGATCTATTTTGCCCAAAGCTATGGCAATAAATTTGAGAATCTTGATGAAACAGATGGATATTACAAAAATATAAATTGCCCATATTAGTGGAAAAGAAAATAAAAAAACTTAAACAACTCTATTTCATAAAAAATAAATTGAACAAGCCATCAATGATGTCCCTAAGAAAAAGTCTCCAGGGCCAGTTGGATTTACATGTGAATTCTATCAAACATTTAAAGAACACCAAATTCTAATACTACATAAACAATTTCAGAAAATGGGTGAAGGAGTGCAATGAAATTAGTTTTATGATATAAATATAGTGCTGATACTAATCCAGGAAGAGCCAAAACAAAGGATGAAAATTATAGACCAATTTCCCTAATGAATATAGATGCAAAAAATTTATATAAAAGATTTGCAAATAGATTATAGCAACTTATCACAAGAATAACACACCATGACCAGGTACGATTTATACCAGGAATGTTGGGCTGGTTAAATATTAGGGAAACTATCAGCATAGTTGACCATATCAACAACAAAACTAACAGAAATCATATGATTATCTCAATAGATGCAGAAAAAGCATTTGACAAAATACAACACCCATTCCTATTGAAAATACTAGAAAGCATAGGTATAAATAAAGCCTCCCTTAAAATGATAGATAGTACCTATCAAAAATCATCAGCAAGCATTATATGCAATGGGGATAAATTAGAAGCATTTCCAATAAGATAGAGGGTGAAACAAGCTGTCCATTATTACCACTGTTATTCAATATTGTGCTAGAAATGTTAGCTGTATCAATTAGAGAAGAAAAACAAATTGAAGGAATTAGAATTAGCAAAGAAGAAACAAAGCTATTTACCAAAGATATGATGGCATATACAGAGAATCCTAGAGAATCAAATAAAAAATTACTTGAAATAATAAACAGATTTAGCAATGTTGCAGAATACAAAATAAACCCACTCAAATAATTTCAATATATTACTAACAAAGCCCAACAGCAAGAGATAGAAAGAGAAATTCCATTTAAAATTACTATAGATACCATAAAATATTTGGGAATCTACCTGCCAAAACAAAACCAGGAACTATCTGAACACAATAAAGTCAGATCTAAATAATTGGAAAAATATCAGTTGCTCATGGGTAGGCAGAGCTAATATAATAAAAATGCAATTCTACCTAAATTAATTTACTTATTCAGTGCCATACCAAAGTACCAAAAATTATTTTATAGAGCTAGAAAAAAAACTAACAACATTCATCTGGAAGAACAAAAAGTACAGAATATCGAAGGAACTAATGAAAATAAATGCAAGCAAAGGTGGCCTAACTGTAACTGATCTTAAATTGTATTATAAAGCAGCAATCATCAAAACTATTTGGCACTGGTTAAGAAATAGAGGGGTGGATCAGTGGAATAGGTTAGGTATGCAAGACACAACAATCAATGACTGTACTAATCTACTATTTGATAAATCCAAAGACTCCACCTTCTGGGATCAGAAATCACTATTTAGCAAAAAGTGCTGGAAAACTGGAAAAATGTATGGCCAAAATTAGGCATAGACCAACATTATACTTCCTATACCAAGGTAAAGTCAAAATACATACAGAATTTAGATATAAAGACTGATGTTACAAGTAAACTAGAAGATCAAGGAGTAGTTTATTTTCACATCTATGGAGAAGGGAAGAATTTTTGACCAAACAAGAGATAGATAACATTATGAAAAAGCAAAATGTATAATTTCGATTACATTGAATTGAAAAGTTTTTGCACAAATAAAGCCAATGCATCCAAAGTTAGGAGAGAAACAGAAAACTAGGAAAGAAATATTTTACAGCCAGTGTCTCTGATAAAGGCCTCATTTGTAAAACATATAGAGAACTAAGTCAAATTTATAAGAATACAAGTCATTCACCAGTGGGTAAATGGTTAAAGGATATGAACAGGCAGTTCTCATAGGAAGATACTAAAGCTATCTATAGTCATATGAAAAATGTTATAAATCACAATTTTTTAAAAAGTTATGTATTTTTAGCTTTCAACATTCACTTCCACAAGATTTTGAGTTCCAAATTTTCTCCCCCTCTCATTCCTCCCCCCATCCCAAGATGGCATGCATTCTTTATACCCCTTCCTCTAATCTGCCCTCCCTTCTATCTCTCCCTCCCCTTCTCTCATCTCCTTCCCCTTCTATTTTCCTGTAGGACAGGATAGATTTCTATACCCCATTGCCTGTATTTCTTATTTCCCAACTGTATGTGAAAACAATTTTTAACATTTTTTTTAAACTTTGGATTCCAAATTTTCTCCCTTCTCACTTCCTCCCTTTCCCCCACCCCCATTGAAAAGGCAAGCAACTTGATCCAGGTTATACATGTGTAGTCATGCAAAACGCTTCCATAGTAGTCATGTTGTGAAAAACTAAGTATATTTCCCTTCATCCTATCCCAACCCTCATTTATTCTATTCTCTCTTTTGACCCTGTCCCTCCTCAGAAATATTTGCTTCTAATTACTCCCCCAATCTCCCCTCCCCTCTATCATCTCCCTGCTCTCTTGTGCCCTTCCCCCCCTATTTTCCTGTAGGGTAAGATAGATTTCTTTCTTTTTTTTTTTGAGGCAATTGGGGTTAAGTGACTTGCCCAGGGTCACACAGCTCATAAGTGTCAAGTGTTTGGTCTGAGGCCGGATTTGAACTCTGGTCCTCCTGACTTCAGGGTCGATGCTCTATCCACTGCACCACCTAGCTGCCCCAAGATAGATTTCCATACCCTATTGAGTGTGTATGTTGTATTTTCTCTTTAAGCCTAATCCTATGAGAATAAGATTCACTCCTTCCCTCTCACTTTCCCTCATTTTCCTTCCACCTTAAAAGATTGTACTTGTCTGTTTCATGTGAGATAATTTACTCTACTCTACCTCTCCTTTTCTCCTTCTCCCAGTAAAATCCTTTCTCCTTGATTTTATTCTCTAGATATCACCCTTTCATCTTTCACTCACCCTAAGCCCTCAATGTCTTTATCTCTTTATCTATCTAACTATCTGTCTACCTACCTACATACATATTTTTCCCTCCAACTGCTCCAATACTGACAAAGGTCTCATGAGTTACAAATATCATCTTTCTATGCAGGAACATAAACAGTTCAACCTTAATAAGCCTCTTATGATTTCTCTTTCTTGTTTACCTCTTCATGTTCCACTTGAGTCTTGTATTTGAAAGTCAAATTTTCTATTCAGCTCTGGTCTTTTCATCAAGAATGCTTGAAAGTTCTCTATTTCACTGAATGACCACTTTTTCCCCTGAAGGATTATGCTCAGTTTTACTGGGTAGGTGATTCTTAATTGTAATCCTATCTCCTTCGCCCTCCAGAATATTGTATTCCATGCCTTGTGGTCCCTTAATGTAGAAGCTGCTGAATCTTGTGTTATCCTGATTGTGTTTCCACAATACTTGAATTGTTTCTTTCTGGTTGCTTGCAACATTTTCTCCTTGACCTGGGAACTGTGGAATTTGGATACAATATTCCTAGGAGTTTCCTAGGAGTTTTCCTTTGGGGATGTCTTTCAGGAGGTGATTGGTGGATTCCTTCCATTTCTATTTTGCCTTCTGGTTCTAAAATATCAGGGCAGTTTTCCTTGATAATTTCTTGAAAGATGATGGCTAGGCTCCTTTTTTTGATCATGGGTTTCAGATAGTCCAATAATTTTTAAATGATCTCTCCTGGATCTATTTTTCAGGTCAGTTTTTTTTCCAATGAGATATTTCACATTGTTTTCTATTTTTCATTCTTCTGGATTTGTTTTACAGTGTTTTGATTTCTCATAAAGTCACTAGCTTCCCATTGCTCCATTCTAATTTGTAAGGAAGTATTTTCTTCAATAAGCTTTCAGACTTACTTTTCCATTTGACCAATTTTGCTTTTTAGAGCATTCTTCTCCTCATTAGCTCATTGGATCTCTTTTGCCATTTGGGTTAGGCTATTTTTTAATGTGTTATTTTCTTCTGTATTTTTTGGGTCTGTTTTAGCAAGCTGTTGGCTGGTTTTTCATGATTTTCTTGCATCACTCTCAGTTTTTCCTCTACTTCTCTTACTTGCTTCTCCAAAACCTTTTTGAGCTTTTCCATGTCCTGGGACCAATTTAAATTTTCTTGGAGGCTTTGGATGTAAGCTTTGACTGTGTTATCTTCTGGTTGTATGTTTTGATCTTCTTTCTTACCACAGAAAGATTCTATGGTCTGATTCTTTTTGTGCTGCTTATTCATGATCCCAGCCAATTACTGAATTATAAACTCTTTGTTAAGGTAGCAGTCTGCTTCCACTGTGGAGAACATATTGTCCCAACCTTCGGGGTTTTATGCAGCTGTTTTCAGAGATGCTTCTAAGGACCTCCAAACTTTCAGTTCTTCCAAGGTGCTATGATCAAGGGCAAGGTGTTTACTCTTTTCCTGGACAGTGCTCTGGTCTATGAGTGACCACAAGAACTCTTTTCAGTCTTGGAATTGTGAGGACAATTTTCTCTTCCCCACCACAACAAGCTCCACTACACTAGCACTGCTCCTCTCCCCAGGATCGCCACCAGCACTGTGACCCAGATCCAAGCATGGGCAAAGCAAGAGAATCCTGCACCAGCAAAGAGATCCCTGCAATCCCCCTCAGATCAGCCACTTCATTCCCCCTCACTCAGTGGGTCAGAAGCTCTAAAGGCAGCCAGAGCCCTGGGGCCTCAGTCAGCCACTGGGGCTGAGACCATGCCGTGGTTGTCTCTCACAGCAGAAACAGACTTTTCCTACTAATCTTCTAAGTTTTCTTGGGGGTTCATGGGTTGACAAGTCTGGGAACCGCCACAGCTGCCTGTGATTCAGTCCTCTGAGGCCTGTTCCAGGTTCTTTGAGGCCTGTGCGCCCATGTCGAACTGTGTTCCTGTCCCAGCCTGGTACAATATACCTTTTAGATCAACCATCCAGGTTGTCTTAGGCTGGAAATTTGTTTCACTCTGTCTTTTGTGGGTTCTGCTGCTGTAGAATTTGTTTAGAGTCATGTTTTACAGGTATTTGGATGGGTTTTGGGGAGAGCTCACTCAAGTCACTGCTTTTACTCCACCATCTTGACTCTGGCCCTGTAACATACCATGCTTACACTCTTGATCAGGCACCTAATCTTGGCCTCTGCTTTTGTGAGACATTGTTGTCAACTCTGGTAGACACTGTTATAAATCCTGATTCATGATACCAGAAGCCAAGTCTTCTGCCTGCACATGCCAACTTTTTAGGTTTTCCAGGAAGATTAATGAAATAATGCATGAGATACTTTTGAAAGTCTCAGCATTTTATTCATATGTAAAACACTTTTATCTAAAAAAGAAAGGTCGGGGGGAACTAGGTAGGGCAGTAGATTCAGCTCTGGCCTTGGAATCAGGGGGACTTAAGTTCAAATCCAGCCTCAGACACTTGAGATTTACTAGCTGTGTGACCCTGGGCAAGTCACTGAACCCCAGTTGCCTCACACACAAAAAAGTTGTATTCCATTCCTTTCACATATTGGCTGTGTGACACCGGGCAAGTAGCTTAAATTCTCAGTGTCTAAGCTAGTTTCCTAAATCTGTGAACAGCAGAACAAGTACCAATTTGCATTGGTTGAGAGGTGTTGGGTGTTTTTTTTTGTTTGTTTGTTTTTGTTCTTTTTGCTTTTTTTCTGTAAGCTCTGATATCAGTGAAATCATAGTTTTCCTCTCCTCACAAAAGGTATTCTTATGAAGTAAAGCAGATATTTGAATTAGTCACTGTGATATCTTCCTCTATCCCTGGTTATGTAGGAGCTTTCTCCTGAAATTTATAAATAATTAAAGCAAATCTGTTTTTCTTACTTAAGTTAGCTAAGCTCCTTCTGGCCTTCAAGTTACTTGTGTGTTACAAGCTTTAAAATGCATATTAAATTGAATCAGATTACCATATTGTGGGTAAATACAGACAGCTCATTTAATGGGACTTCTTTACCTGTCTTCATCTTTATAGATACCAAAATAATGTCTTCAGGTGAGATGAAGCAAAACTTGCAAGGCCTTTTGGCCAGCAAGCAGCTGAGTAGGAAGACTTAGTTTCTAGCTTGACCACCCAAGTTATGACACTCCCCATTCAAAGGCTATTTCACATTCAATGGACTTAGTTAACAAATCAATTTTCAAACTGCAACCTCTATTGGAAAGTGGAACAAATTTCTTCCAGTTAACTTGTTTGATGACATATCACAACATGACAGGCATGAAGATTTCACTGTGTGAGAGAGTGGATACAATTCACCCAATTGAAACACTGCTTAGTCCTCATCACAACTGTGAAAAATTTTTTTGCTAAGATACATTGGCACAGCTCTGCTGGCCATTTCCTCCCCTGATCTCCTTTCCTTTCCTCCTCTCTTGCTTCTCTTCTTCCCCAGGGGCATAACAGATAATGCAGGACAGAATCCATTTTGAAGTTATCTCAAAATGTGAATTGGAGTGAATCCAGAACCTTCTGAAAACCGCTCCCCAGATGAGTAAAGTAAGTTCAGTGACTTTGGGTCACACACAGCATGACTGTCTGAACTTAAAGCTTGTCTCTATACCTAATCAATTCTGTGACATCAGGCAATTCATTTAACCTCTCTACACCTTATTTTCTCCAGATTTCAAATAAGGCAAGTGGGTCAATAAGGGAAAGGGGCAAAATACTTTGAAAATATGTTTAGGAATTCTTGGCAGATATCTCAAGTTCCCTTTAAATCCTGTGGAAAGTCTTAGAAAAATAAAATAAAGCTGTTGTTTGGAGTAAAAGGTAACAACATCACAGGGCATCAAGGGCTGTTGTTGAGAGGGGATCACAGGATTTTGTTTATAGATCTGGAGTTGCAAAAATCTTGTAGATAATCTAGTTCAACCCCCTATTTTTACAAATTAAGAAACTAAGGCCCCCAGTAAGTGATATGATCACCACATAGTCACATAGGGAATAAGAGTCAAAGTCAGTATTGAAGCAGGTCCTCCAACTCCAGTGGGAGACATTTTAATTATTCTATGTTCTCCTGTCAGATCTATTTGCTGTTCCTCAGTTCCCTTCAGTGAATCCACATTCATTTCTTGCCCAGTAAGCACAGTTGTCCCCTAAGGCTTTGTATTGACTGGACCCTCTTTTCTTTTCTTCACCTCCTCTCTCAATTTTCTCAAAATTTGTGTGTTCAGTTATCACACCAATGTAAATGATACTCATAGCTGTATAACTAGCTTTAATCTGTTTTCAGCTTTTAAGAGCTCCCATCTCTAATGCATTCTACACATAGCCAGCAAATGAATAATCTTAAATTACTAAGTCTGACAGTGTCACTCCACTCCCTATATTCTGTCAAAATATAACCTCCTCAGAATGAAATTAAGGACCTCCAACAACTGCTCCCACCAGTCTATTCAGATATTTACTATTACTCCCTTCTCTGCACTTTATATTCCATCTAGACTGGTCTATTAGCTATTTAGAAAACTTTACTTTCCATCTTTAATTTTCATGATTTTGTATAAGCTGTGCCTAAAATACACACTCTCCATCCCTCTTCCTTTTTGGAATTCTTTGCTAATTTGAACAGGTAGATCATGTGCCCCTTTCTATATAAAGCCTTTCCTGACCCACCTACACCAGTTTTCTAACTCCACCCCTATTCCCATGTACTGCTTTGCTTTGAGCTCCAAAGCTTATACGGTACAACTTCTTGAGGAGAAGGACTATTTTTTTTATATATTTTAAACACTTAGCACCATATCTTGCAATTCTAGGTGCTTAGTGGATGCTTATGAATTTAATTTGATTTAATCCAACCATATTCTCATTTTTGTCTGACCACATTCATTTCTCTTAAATCCCCCTACTACAAGAGGAGCAGCTCTAATTTGAGTGCTTGGGAGAGTTAAATTCATGATTGCTCATAGATATAAAAATACAAGAAACTTTCCTAGTGATCACAAAGATCATGGTAATAGAGCTATAAGGAACTTTGAGATTGTGGTGTCCAAACTCTTCTTTTACTGATGAGGAAATTATATTATGTATGTAGTACATAACAGAAATGAGGTTTTGAACCCAAGTCATCTTGACTGCAGAATCATTGTTTATTCCAAGTGACCGACAGGAAGGGAGACATGAAATACATACTGAAACAAGCAGATAAGTGGCAGCTATATAGATAGATAGAGAGAGAGAGAGAGAGAGAGAGAGAGAGAGAGAGAGAGAGAGAGAGAGAGAGATGGATAGATAGATAGATAGATGATAGGTAGGTAGGTAGGTAGTCATTTCTTAACATGGTAGTATTTTCAGAAATGGGGCAGTCAATATGTCATTTCACCTTCACAAGTTACTACTGCTGCTGCTACTACTATTACTACTACTGCTGCTGCTGCTACTTCTACTACTACTACTGCTTTATATTCCATTTCCTACATCAATTAAATGGTTGTTTTCCATTTTATTAATTCACTATAACAAGATAGCCAATCACTTGTTGTGATTGGATAGCATAGAGTATGAAATAAAGGCTTAAAAACCACAGATACGTTTTTCTGTTATACTGCATTGCTAATGTAAGGGGATGTACAATGAATGACTAGGAGCTATTAGATTGACTATCTGCAAAATCCAAAAGGAAATTCTAGTCCTATTAACTTCCCTGCTTTTGCTATGACTGACAGTTAAACATTATAGAATAGGTGAGTTCTCTAGGAAACCTGTGTTGATTGCAACTTAAGGCCTAAAAGATCTTATCCTTAGCAAGGGACTGTATTTCTCAAATCTAAGAATAAAATGCATATATGTGTATGTATGTATACATACATACAGATATTACACACATACAAACGTATTTATGTATAAAAATATGTATGCATACATACAGGTTTCAATTCTTTTCATCAAATGAAATGATCCTCTACTAAAATCATCTTCATATAAAAATAAAAGAAAAAAAATTGTCAATGCACATTCTACATTATTAAATATAGCCATGTCATTAGGTACATTATTGGAAATATTGGATAGACAGTTGGTATTTGGAAGGTGGTAGGGAATGCAGTTTTCAAAGAAGGAAAAAAAAACAAGATTAAATACAGTTCTTTTCTACTGATAACATTATTTCAATATACCTCTGCAATGCAGTAACCTTTGGTAGATATACATAAAATTTATTGCAAGAATGCAGAGTTGCTGTCAACTGGGATTCAATCTATCAAGGGCAGCAGACCCTATTAATGCTGAGTCCTCCTGACAGTGGGACAATTAGTTGATCCAAAGGGGGAAAATCGCTAAATTAGTTATTTAGTATGCCATAGATGAAACAGCAAGTTGATGTTTTCACCTAGCTGTTCTAACATCATGTAGGAAAAGACTGAATTAGAGGATCTGAATAGTTATAATCAAGTTGTTCACAGTAAATTTGGTCAGGACAGTACTATTCACTCTCTACTAAAATGCCTCATAAGAACATTCATCTATTCAATAACCATTCCTTAAGCACTCTACTACTCTGATTGATGTCACTTAACACAAACACATATGGCCCACTATATCACACTAAAACCAATCCTCAACCATGTTTCTCATCCAATCTAATAATCTACCCTGTCAATCTTTTCTCTACCTCTACTAGTTACAGATCATAGAATTTCTTGGCCCCATGTTCTATGTCACAAAGAACTCAAGTTTGGAATCACTGCTTTGGAGTCACATTGATTATTATTATTCGTAGTAGTAGTAATAGTATTATTAGAATCAGCCAGGGAAAACATAAGTGGGCACTATATCTAGTCATCTCCAAATCCTAGATCTTATTTAAAATTCTATACAATCATCTTAAGTAATGTGCTTTCAGAATACCAATTCATAATCTTTGTGAAGGATTATTCAAAATGGAGAGAATAGAGGTAATACCAATTGGGATACTATTGTAATTGTCTTAGCAAGAGGTGATGAGGGCCTGAAGTAGGGTGATTGTGTTATGAATATAGAAAAGGTAGGAATTCAAGAGATAATGTAAGGTAGAAGCGGTTAGATTCAGCAAATAGGATATGAGTAAGCAAAAAAAAATGAGTCAAGGTTAATGCTAAAGTTGAGAATTCAGGTAAATATATGTATAGTGGTACCTGCATCACAAATAGTAAAGCTGGGAAAAAGTAGTGTTTGTGGCAGGGGTGGGGAACCCAAAGCCTTGAGGCCTCATGTATCCTTCTAGGTCCTTGGGTGCAGCCCTTTGATTGAATCCAAACTTCATAGAACAAATCCCTTTAATAAAATGGTTTGTTCTGTAAAACTTGTACTTACTCAAAAGACTGCACTTGTGGACCTAGAGGGCCACATGTTGCCTGGAGTCCACAGGTTCCACACCCAGATGGGAATAGATAAAGCTTTGTTTTGACCATGATGAATTAGAGAAACCTATAATAGAGCATATAGATGGAAATGTCTAATTGATAGCTGGTGCTATAAGCCTGAATGTTAGGATAAATAATAGATGTGAATATTTATGGGAGTCATCTATTTTGAAATGATGGTAAAATCTATGAGCAATGTTGAGATCATTAAGAATTCGTATGAGTAAAAAGGAAGAGAGGGCTCAAGTAGAGTCTGAGGAACAAGGAAACACACATAGGGAATGAAGATCCAGCAAAGAGGATTGAAGTCGATTAGTCAGATAATAGAAAAGAGAATCAACAAATGCCAATGAAAGAGAGACCAGAAGGAGGAAATGATCAATAGAGTCAATTATTATAGAGAAGTTAAGATCGATAAGGACTGAAAAAAGGCCCTTGGTTGGCAATTAGAGATAAATGGGAATATGTCCATATCCAAAGAAGTGATAAGAAAATACAACTCTTTCCAGTTTTGAGGAGATGAAGGTCTATGGGTGTAACACATTTCATGTGTTGTCAGGCACAGTTGATGTGTTGGCTGGTTTTGTAAAAACTGATTTTTCCGTTATGTTTTTTTCTTATTTATTAGAACCAATAGGAGTAACTACAAGAAAGAAGAAACAAAACAAAATGGAATAAAAAAAAAGAGCAAGTAGTATGCTCTGATCTGCATTCAGACTGTATAGTTCTTTCTCTGGGTGTGGATAGCATTTTCCATCATGAGTCTTCTGGACCTGTCTTAGATCCTTGCGTTGCTGAGAAGAGCTAAATCTATCAAAGTGCATCATTGCACAATGTGGCTGTGACTGTGTACAATGTCCTCCTGGTTCTGCTCATTTCATTCTGCATCAGTTCACGTAAGTCTTTCCAGGTTTTTTAAAAGTCTGCCTGCTCATCATTTCTTCTAGCACCATAGTATTCCATCATACTCACATACCACAACTTGTTGTGCCATTCCCCAATTGATGGGCATCCCCTCAATTTCCAATTCTTTACCACCACAGAAAGAGCTGCTGTAAATATTTTTGCACATGTGAGTTCTTTTCCCATTTTTATGATCTCTTAGGGGCACAGCCCTAGAAGCTGTATTGCTGGTTCAAAGCGTATGTACGTTTTTATAGCTCTTTGGGTATAGTTCCAAGTTGCTCTCAGGCATATGAAAAAATGCTCTAACTCACTATTGATTACAGAAATGTAAATCAAAATGACTCTGAGATACCACCTCACACCTATCAGGTTGGCTAACATGACAAAACAGGAAAATGATAAATATTGGAAAATATGTGGGAAAATTGGGACATTAACACACTGTTGATGGAGTTGTGAACTGATCCAACCATTCTGCAGAGCAATTTGGAGCTGTGCCCAAAAGACAATCAAACTGTGCATACCCTTTGATCCAACAATAATAGGTCTGTATGACAAAGAGAACACAAAAAAGGGGAAAGGACCTACATGTGCAAAAATATTTATAGCAGCCCTTTTCATGTAGCAAAATGTTGGAAACTGACAGGATACCCATCAATTGGGGAATGGCTGAACAAGTTTTTGTATATGAATGTATTGGGATACTATTGTGCAATAAAAATTGATGAGTAAGCAGATTTCAAAGAAACCCGGAACAACTTATACAAACTGATGTAAAGTGAAATAGCAGAACCAGGCAAACATTGTTTGTAGTATCCACAAAAATGTGTGCTGATTAACTATAAATGACTCAACTCTTCTCATTAACAAAGTGATCAAAGAAAAGTACAGATGACTCAGATAGAAAATGTTATCCACATTCAGATGAGGAATTGATCGACTCTGAATGCAGATCAAAGCATATTTTTTCACTGATTTTATTATATTTTTGTGTTCTTTTCCTTTGATAATTTTCTTCTTTCACAACTGTGATTAATATGGAAATACATTTTAAATAATAGCACATATATAACCTATATGAAATTTCCTACCATTTTTAAGAAGAGGGGAGGGAAGGGAGGGAAGGAAAAAATTTAGAACTGAAAATCTTGTAAAAATGAATGCTAAAAATTGTCTTGACATGCAATTGGGAAAAAAATAAAATACTTTTAAAAATAAAAAATAAATAAAATGATGGCTCTCTAATAGGGGAGAGAGGAAATATACATTTGGGAAAGAAAGGTAATAAGCAAATGATAACAATAAAAATGTAAATAAATAGCTAGTATCACTCCTTTATTTGCTTAGCTCCTTACTTTATGCATTTCTCTACCTACACAGCAGCCTTTTCACCCTGGAAGATGTCTCTGTCCCTTACATTATTTAGTGATTTCCTCCTCCAAACTTCCATTTAAAGAAGTGCACACACCAGCCATATTTACTCTTCTCCCAGTTCTGCTATCGACTCAGAACTTCTCAACTTTATCTTAATGGGGAATACTCTGACCCTCTTTTCAGGTTCCTTTTGTAGGTTTTCTGACCTTACTACAAAGTAAGCTGTCTGAGGGTAAAGATTGACTTTCTTTTTCACTGTATTTGTAATTCTGGGGCTTAGCGTGGAAACTGGCACAGAGATTAGTGATGAATACAAGCTGTATCTATCTAAATATTACCACTTATGTAAGGTTTAAGATTTGCTACATAGTCTATCTTGCTTGATCCTCACAAAAACCCTGGGAGGTAAGTGGTGTTATTATAATCATTTTTCCAGATAAGGAAACTGAGGTTGAAAATAGTTAAGTGATTTAGCCAAAGTAACAGTAAGAGTGTAAGAATTTGAAATAAGGTTTTCCTTACTCCAAGTCCAACACTCTATCCATTGTGCTACCAACCTGCCTATAAATAATTGAAATAAAGAAAAAAAAACCCTTTGGTAACATTAGTGAAATAATTTAAATTTGATTGATAAATTTGGAATTCAGTGGTTAAAAAATGAGTAGGTGGGAGGCAGAGCCAAGATGGCTGAGGAAAGGCAGGGACTCCCCGACCTGTCCATCAAACCCCTCCAAATACCTTTAAATCATGACTCTGAACCAGCGCTTCTTAAACTGTACATCACAACCCCATGTGGGGTTGTGAAAAATTTGGCAACAGTAAAAGGTTTCTGAAAGTACAATGACAAAAATTAATTAAAAATCAAATGTTTAACAAATCCTAGCTGTTTTTGGCAGTGTTTGCCACTGTTGCATTGCATTACTTTACTGTAGTCTTTGTTCTGAACACACAGCATATACACTTTCCACTGCACGTGCCCTCAAGCTACACAATGCCAACTGAAGCTGCTGAAATGGGAAGAGGGGTTGTGAGTGGAAAAAGTTAAAAAGTCCTGCTCTAAACAAATTGTACAGCCCCAGAACTCATAAAAAAGACAGAGTGAAACAATTTTCCAGCCCAACACAAATTAGAAGGCCAGCAGGAAAGGTCTATCACATTGGAATGAGAGAGGATCACAGTCCAGCACAGACCATGGCCAACACAGCCCAGGCCTTAGTAAACCAGGAACAGGCCTTGGGAGCTACCAGATCAGCAGTGGCAGCAGCTATTTCTGGAGCTTTCAGACCACAGAAGGTAAAGGGGTTGAACAACTAGTCAGAAGGAGATTATAGTGGTCTCTTTCCTAACACTGAGGCAGCGCTCTTTTTTCTTTGCCCATACTTGGATCCAGGTTTCATTCCTGAGTGGGAGTCACAAAGTAAGGAAGAGCACTGGCATATCAAAGCTTGTGGTCACAGTAGAGCAGAAGACTCTCCTCACAGTTCCAGAGCAGAAAGAAGTGCTTATGGTCACTCACAAAGCAGAGCACAGGACAGGAGAATAGTAAAAACACCTGTCCTTAGATCATACCACCTTGGGAAAACTGAAAACTTACAAGTCCCTAGAAGTAACTCTGAAAACAGCTGCGCAAAACCTCCGAAGTTTGGGATAGTGAACCTTCCACCCTGGAAGTACAGTCTTACTTCAACAAAGAGTTAAAAGTGAAATAATAGACTAGGAAAATGAGCAAACAACAAAAAAATTCTGAATATAGAAAATTACTATGGTGGCAAGGAAAATCAAAACACACACTCAGAAGATAACAAAGTCAAACTCCTACATCCAAAGCCTTCAAGAAAAATGTGAATTGGTCTCAGGCCGTAGATGAGCTCAAAAATTATCTTAAAAATCAAGTGAGAGAAATAGAAGAAAAATTGGGAAGAGAAATGAGAGTGATGCAAGAAAATCATGAAAGATGAGTCAACAGCTTGGTACAGGAAACACAAAAACTACTGAAGAAAATAACACCTAAAAAAAAGAGACTAAGCCAAATAGTAAAACGGGGTACAAAAAGCCAATGAGGAGAATTCCTTAAAGATCAGAATTGGCCAAATGGGAAAGGAGGTCCAAAAGCTCACTGAGGAAAATAATTCCTTAAAAATTAGAATGGAGAAAATGGAAGTTAATGACTTTATGAGAAATCAATAAATTATAAAACAAAACCAAAAGAATGAAAAAAAAAATAGAAGACGAAATGAAACATCTCATTGGAAAAACAACTGACCTGGAAAATGGATCCAAGAGTGATAATTTAAAAATCATTAGACTACCTGAAAGTCATGATCAATAAAAGAGATTATCAAGAAATCGTAAAGGAAAACTGCCCTGATATTTCAGAGCCATAAGATAAAATGGAAATTGTAAGAATCCACAAATAACCTCCTGAAAGAAGTCCCAAGGGGCTGCCAGGTGGCACAGTGGATAGAGCACCGGCCCCGGATTCAGGAGGACCTGAGTTCAAATATGGCCTCAGACACATAGCACTTACTAACTGTGTGATCCTGGGCAAGTCACTTAACCCCACTGCCTAAGCAAAAAAACAAAAAAAAAATGAAAACCCCCAGGAATATTATAGCCAAATTCCAGAGCTCCCAGGTCAAGGAGAAAATATTGCAAGTAGCCAGAAAGAAACAATCCAAGTATTATGGTGGCACAGCAAGGATAACACAAGGTTTAGCAGCTTCTACATAAAGGATCAGGAGGTTTGGAATATGACATTCCAGGAGGCAAAATAACTAGGATAACTATCCAGCTAAACTGAGTTTAACTCTTCAGGGGAAAAATAGACATCCAAAGAAATACAGGAATTTTATTCATTCTTGATGAAAAGACCAGAGCTGACTAGAAAAATTGACTTTCAAATAGGAAACTCAAGAGAAGCATAAACAAGAAAGGGAAATCATAAAGAACTTAATAACGTTAAACTGTTTACATTCCTACATGGGAAGTTGATAGTTGTAACTCATAAGAACTTTCTCATTATTAGAGCAGATAGGAGTACATATAGACAGAAGGCACAAATATTACAGGATGATATCTAAAAAAATTAAGGGATGACAGAAAAATGTACTAGGAGAAAGGGAAAGGGAAAAGTAGATTGGGGTAAATTAATCTCACATAAAAGAGGCAAGAAAAAGCTTTTGCAGCAGAGAGAAAGACGGGGAGGGGGAGGGGAAATGAGTGAACCTTACTTTCATCAGAATTGGCTCAAAGGGTGAATAACATACACACTCAATTGGGTATAGAAATCTGTCTCACCCTACAGGAAATAAAAGGATGTGAAGGGGATAAAAGAATGGGGGTGATAGAAGGGAGGGTAGTTTGAGGGAGGGGGTTGTCAGAAGCAAAACACTTATGAGGAGGGACTTAAAGGAGAGAGAGAATAGAATAAATGGGAGGATAGAATGGAGGGAAATACAGTGAGCAGTAATAACTATGGGGAAAAAAAGATTTCAAGAAAATTTTTCTGATAAAGGCCTTATTTCTCAAACATTTAGAGAACTGTATCAAAAAAAAAAAGCCATTCACCAACTGATCATTGTCTCAACTTCCTTATCAGCTGGGAATTGTTCTTTTATATTTACTTTGGTTCAATACTAAGGAGTTTGCATTTTAAGAAGCTTTGTGTTTGCATTTGTATTCTTGTATTATAAAAATAACTATTACTCACTATTACTTACTATTTGTGTAGAGAGGACACTGACTCAGTGAGCCTCAATTTCTCCCTCTGTTAAATGAGAGGGGGTTGGAGCAGATCAATTCCAAGTATACTTGTGTCTATGAACATCTATCTATCTATCTATCTATCTATCTATCTATCTATCTATCTATCTATCTATCTATATGTATATAGATATAGAGACAGAGATAGATATAGAGATAGGGATATATATATATGCATAGATAAATAGAAATATCTTTCTATATCTAATTTACATATATGTGTATATGGCTGTATTGTCATAGTTATATATCATATAATTACATATAGTGTGTTATATATATTATACATATGTATGTGTGTATTGCTTTCCTTTGTAATGTGATGTTTCTTAAAATTTACTTTACATTTCACCAGACTGCCAGAGTTGTCAATGACATGAAACGAAGTTAAGAAATTCTAAACTAAATGGTGTCTCAGGTCCCCATTAGCTACAACATTCTGCAATTGTGTGCTTTTAATCACCAATTGAATAAAACATTAGATTGGTTGTCAATATGTTAATATAACTTGTTAATGTGGGCAGACCTGAATTTGCCTCTTATTGCTGAACAGTTGATGGAATGTAGTCACATATTAAACTATGTTTTTCTATCTGTACATTTGTCCATCTTTCTATGTATCCATCTAACCCTTTACCTAGACACACATGTAGTACTTCTCTGATAAATTATCATGGCATAGAGAAGACTCCATTTTGAATGTTACACAAGCATAACACAAGCTCTGCATTTTCTCTAATACCAGGAAGTCTTCAAATATATTCAAGGTAACAGATACTGTCCATGTTCTTAGGACCACCGAAGGTCAGTGTAGAAAGGCTTATCACCACTAGGCTACTGTGGGGCTACTGATTGGGGAAAAAAGACATAAAATACAATAATAAGTAAAAAAGCCATGAAAACTTAAACTCTATGAAAGGTTGAAACCCAAATATGGTGATATATTAGAAGTTATAACTGAATCATAATTTAGACTGAGTCAAAAGTGAAGACATTATGGACTGTGAAAGCCGTAACAAGAATATCGTGACCAGTACACGATCAATATACAGACTTATGTTTGGGAGTAACATTAGCTTAATGCTCAAGCTCGTAACAAGCAAGAAACCAAATACATCCACCAATCAGTAGTGATGTACACTCTAGGTCCTTCTTCCTTTGTCTGTTTTCTATAATTTTTCTTTCGAAAACATTTCATTCCTTATCCACTTATTTTTAAGGATGTAGTGGTAGTTCTTGAAGACTTCGAAGCTAGTCCTTGAGTCCCTAGATTCTCAAGAGGAGAAGGAAGGAACAGCACTTTCCCTCTCCATGCAACTAAGTTCATAGCTAAGTGGTACAGTGTGTAGAGCCCTGCACCCAGAGTCAAGAAGACCTGAATTCAAATACAGCCTCAGTCACTTACTAGCTGTATGACTTAACTTCTGTTTGCCTCAGTTTCCTCAACCATAAAATGGGTATAACAACAGTGACTGCCTTATATGGTTGTTGAAAGGATCAATGAGATAATATTTGTCAAGTGTTTAGCACAGTGCCTGGTTACTATTGTAGGTGCTTTACAAATGAAGCTAGGCCATACAGTGGATAGAGTGTCTGGCCTGATGTCAAGAAAACTCAGCTTCCTGAGTTCAAATATAGCTTCATACACTCACTAGCTGTGTGATCCTAGGCAAGTCATGTAATTCTGATTGTCTCAGTTTCTTCACCTGTAAAATGAGCTGGAGAAGAAGGAAAACCACTCCAATATCTTTGCCAAGAAAACTCCAAATGGAGTCATGAAGACTCAGACATGACTGAAAAATAAATGAGCACACACATACACACACACACACACACACACACACACGCACACACAAAACAGTCTCCCCCCTCCCCCTTAAATATCAACATCCATTTTCTCTAAGTCTGTTAAATCAGCTTTTTATTAGAGTTATTCAATCAAGTACTAAACATTTATTAATTGGTTACTATATGCCAGAAATTATGCTGAATGCTAGATATACAAAAAGGTAAAATAAATTATTTAATGTAAATGAGAGGCAACATGTCATTGTGAAGAGAGAGTGGGATTGAGAGTCAGGAAGATCTGGGTTGAAATTCCAAATCTAACATATACTGATCACTAGCTATTTAACATTTCAATGCCCCAAGGAATAATAATAATAATAATAATAATAATAATAATAATAATAATGTCAATAAATATGTTTATGCAATTCCTATGTATAAGACAATATTAAACATTAGAAATATAAAGAAGGGCAAAAGACATCCCCTGCTATGAAAAAATTCATAGTGTAATGGGGAAAACAACATGCTAGTATATACAAACCAGACACCTTTATGATTAATTCAAGATAACAGAAGGATCATCAAGGGGTATTGAGGAAAAACTTACCACAGAAAGTGCGAATTTAGCTATGACTTGAAGGAAGCCAGTGAAGCCAGGAGACAGAGGTGAGGAGGAGGAGAAATCTAGGCATAGGGGACAGCCAGCAAAATCCAAGAAGTCAGAAGAGAGAGAGAGTCTTGTGCAAGAAACAGCAAGGAGGCCTGTGTCACTGGATAACAAAGTATATGGAAGTGAATAAGGTGTGAGAAATATTGAAAGGTATGAGAGACTCAAGGAAGGAAGAATTTTTAATACCAAACAGTTTTTATATTTTATTCCAGAGATGATAGAGGTTTCAATGATGTTGTCAATCTGCAATGGTGGAGAAAGTTCTAGTGTGGTGCCCCCTAGGAAAATGGAAGAAAGGTTCAGGGGCTAGAGAGATAGATAGTTGGATGCATTAGATAGATAGGTTATAGATAAATCAATGAATGAACTAATAAAAATCAATAAACACATTTTTAAAGCAAAGGTTTTGGTTTGTTTGCACATCTAACATTTTGTCTTCTTACTCTACATTACTTGATTATTCTGAGGCTGCTGAGAGAAGCTAAAACAAAACAAAACAAAACAAAAAAACCAACAGTTTTTAAAGCTGTATTGGAAGATAAAGGGAGATCAAAGAACAATCAGGGCTTCTGTTTCATGTAGATCGGAAAATGATGATTGACAATAAAGAGAAGCCTAAGATACTCAGTTTTCATTTTGATTCTGTTTTTCTGCAAAGTAGAATAACATTTACACAGTAAAAGGTAAAACAAAAATTATTAGTGAGGAATTGATACCCAAGATGAGTAAAGCAATGCTGAGAAACACCCACTAGCCAGTAAATTCAAGTAGTCTGGCCCAGATGAACTAAATCTCAGGTTCTAAAAGATAAACAAGTAGATCGGATTGTGGAGTCACTGTCAGTGATACTTGAAAGCTCATAAAAAAAAAAAGGAGATGTTCCACACATTGGAAAAGGGCAAATCTCTCAATTTTCAAAGAAAGAAAAAAATAAAGAACAGAATCTGTAAGCTATAAACTTAGTCCAGGTTTAATTCCTTGAAATGTCTTAGAAGAGAACAGTAGATATATAATTGATGACTATCTAAAAAGGAAACATTGATTATAATATGCCAATATGGCTTCATCAAGAACAGGTTATGTCGAACTACTCTTATTTCATTTTTTATTGGTGTCCAACAACTTCTTACCAATTTTTTTATCCTTCACCATCCTTCCACCTCACAATTGCTGACATGACTTCTGGACCCCTTGAAGTTCTATAGCTACAATGACCTGAACCTTGTCTTTGGCTCTAAATGGCCTCTTCCTCTAAGTCCTTCAAGTCTGGATACAGAAACTCAGGTGGTTTGTAACTGCCAAATAAGTGGGAGCTTTAGTTTGCTTCCCAGTCCTGTACACCAAGATGTACATGCCCAACAGAGGATAACAAAGATTGCTTCCTTATTAACCCTAAGTATTAGGAGTCAGACCCAAAGCTTCCTCCTAGAATGCATGTAATCATTCTCTGCCCACCACAAGGGCAGCAGGTGCTGTGGCTTCTCCCACCCAGCTATGAGTGTCTAATCTTTCCCAATAGCCAGTGCTGACTGGATCTCTCACTTAAACTTCAACAGTGGATGTGCTCACCCCTGTTCGGCAATTGTTGTAGGATGGCAAGCTCTAGGTTGGCAGATCCCAACGATTTAAACTACTTAACATATCTCTTTTAGCAACCTAACCCTCTTCCCTTGCAGACCACCTTTTGGCAACTTGATACAATGGGAATTTGTCCTTTTGTGATCAAGAAAATGCCCCATCTTTGGCACTTAAGAGACAAAGGATAGCCTCTCTTTGGGGTTCTAACTGAATTAAATGACTTTGCAAATATAAACAATTTTACAGCTGGCCTTCTTCCAATGACTTGTCAGTTTGCTCCTGGAACTTTGGTATCTTTCTCAGTTCCCAGATGAACACACACATTTCAACTGCTATGTAGAGGAAATGATGCTCTAAAGGAAAGTGGTAATAGTAGAATAAGCTTAGAACCTTCTTACAACCAATGATACTTACCAATTCTCATTTCACTCCTACTCCCATTTTCTCCCAATATAGCACTGATCTCAGCAGTATTTTCTCCTCTCATGTCCATATAGAAAAACATCTGATCTGCAAGCTACTTAATAAATGTTGGTCAACCCCTTTCCACTAACTTAAAGCACTCAATATAAGCACATAAATCCTTACCTCCTGAGTAATATTAAAATTAATCACATTAATTTTTATAGAAGATAAGCCTGAGGAAGGAGATTAAGGAAAATAGAGTGACAGAACTAGAATTTAACTCAATTCTTTCAAATATCAAGATAATTTCCTTCATCATATTAATTAACTATGATGTCTCTGTCTCTGTCTCTGTCTCTCTCTGTCTCTCTCTCTCTCTCTCTCTCTCTCTCTCTCTCTCCCCCCCCTTCTCTTACTCTTTGTCTCCTCCTTCCTCCCTCTCCTCAGCATAATAATGTGTGTGGTGAAAATTACCTATATATTTACATACACTTCAAACAACTTGTCAATATTAAATGCCTATATTGTGTTAGATGCAGAAGATGATGCATTGTTTAGATAAGACATTATTCTTGATCTCACTGTATACTTATCTCAGGACATTATAGATTTTTAGAAGACTTTCTTCTGAATACACATATATAAATTTTCACATGGAAAAGTCAGCTCTCAAAATCATACAGTGCCATGGTCCCACTAACCATTTCTGGTTTTCAAAGGTATATCTTTCAAGGACATATTTAAATATTTTAAATTTTAAAATATCTTCTAAAAATCACACAAAATAGCTACCTGGGACATTATACTTATGCAATGTATTTCTGTTCAAGTTTATATAGATATACCCAATTGAACTCAATTGGACACATCATACATTATTGCTAAATTTTGTCCTGAAGCATAAATTGGAATGAATAGTTCTTGTGTTAAAGGGAATTTATGTTTATGTTATGTTAAAGGCAATTTTCTTGTAGGATAGTTTCTAAAACAAATGCATAAGCCAGAATTTATTATTTAAAAAATTAACTTATCAATACATTTTTTCCCAAAAGGTCTAAGAATTTAGGAAGTCTTCCTCACTGAGGAATTTCTGGCTCAATATCTAGATGTCAAAATGGAATTGAGAAAGAAAGTAATCTCCAACCTTTTGAAGCTATATTTTTTCAATAGCTAAATGAGCTTTATTTTGACCTATTTTTTTTTCTGAAGCCAACTCCTACCTCAAAATCTTCTGTCCTTCTCAATCTTCCATTTGTGCTGAAGAACTGGGTGTTAAAAGTGCTTATTATATTAAGTGGTTTCCAAAGGCTCTTTTTAACATGGTTTAAAAGTAATGGAAAGAGTAAGCATTCTTGAGAGAAAGAAAACCACAAATGGAAAAGGAAAAGAGAAAGTAAGCTGTTGATCCTGACATTGCCCATGGGACATGTTCCACTCTATATTTTTAAAAGGCTTTGCTTCACCTGATTCAGATCCTACTTACTCTGTAACTATCTCAAGAGAATGTCCTTTTACCTGGGTAGCCAGGGACACTAGAAGAGAAAAAACAATTAAAGATAATGACAGTTACCTTGAATAAAAATGTAGAGATGTTCAGGAAGTGTTAGTGCACTTTTGGAGAAGGTATTAGATCTAATTACTCTTCTCAAATATTGTGAAACTGAATCACTTCAATGACTTTAAACTTGGAGAGCTCTAAGCAAGCTTACATCATAGTGTCTGGAAAGTAGCATAGGGCTTTTCCTCATATATGTTAAGGTAAGGAATCAGTAGACCTTGTGGAAAAAATTTAGGTGAGAAAATGAAAAGATTGCATGTGTCATACTGGTATCAACAGGTTATCGTATCTAAGTGTGCACATCCAATTTTCTTAATTGTAAGTTGCAGGGAAAGGAATCTAAACAATTTTTAATATCTTGTGAAACATTTATTCCCATGATAGAAATGAATAGGAAACCATCCCCCTGGCCAAGATTATTAATAAAACCCAGTAATTTCCTGAATAATAAGTGTTGGTTGAACAAAGTAGGTACTATGGTATTTTATCATCAGCCCATCTTCTTACCATGCATGGCTGCCTTTAGTGATCACTAATCCCTGTCCTCCTTTCTAAAACTATTGTTAAGGAAGGTCTTCGGAGCTCTCTCTCTCTTGTTCACTCTCTCTGATTCATTCCAACACAGCAGCTGGAGTCAACAACTTGGGAATTTTTTTTTCTTAGAATCACATCTATAATTACTGCTACACAATGGTGAATGTGCCCTTTTAATTCAGTTATGGGAGAACTTGTAGAAGGGCAGCAGAAATCTAATTTAATTTGTAATTACCAACTTCATTTTCTCCTTTTGTCCAGATACCTTGGAGAAACTTTGTACATGCTGAGGTCATGGGATTAGTTTGGTTTGCATGGGTGCTGCTTCTCAGAATTTTCTGCCTGGATTTTATTTGCCAAAAATACCACATTCAGAGAGCTATGGTTAAAAATTCTGAAACCGGAGAGAGTGACTAAATCTCATTATGGTACATGGAGTGTTCCCGATTTATTTAGAAAGTGTTGAGGATGGTGTTTCGTATGAAATAGTAGAAATCTCTAGCAGTTAATCCAACTAATACTGCATTTGAAAAGAATAGATTGAAATAATGGCTTTCTCTGTAGAATTCAAATATCTGTTGTAACTCCCACACAGTATAGAAGCAGACATTATTATTTTGATCAAATGCAGACTCATTGCTAAATTCTGAACATTGTTCTAGAGTGTGACATGATCTTTTGAACCTTTAGCACTATTACTATTAAAAATCTATCCTATTCTCTGAGGAATTGCTGTCATTAGGAAGATTTAAATCACATGATCATGCAGCCTGGAGCTTATTAGGATCTTGTGCAGTGGAATAATTGAGATTATTATTTATCTGCATGTATTGGACAAATATTTAACCAAACAGTACTGGCTGATATATGAAAGAAAAACGGGGTTTCGTGACCAAGTGCTGAAATTGGAGCCAAAAATCTCTGGGTCCAAATCTCACTTTTAGTATTTAACAATTGTGAGACAATTAGTTATGTAACTTTTTTACAGCTCAGTGTCATTTTCTGTCAAAATAAGAGATTGGACCTCCTCTTTAGGCCTCTTATAGATGGCCTGTAAGGAAGCTTCTACAGCATTATTAAATATATATAAAATCCCTGGATATCAGTGGAACAGCTGGCAGTCTGTGCCTTCCTCACCATTATGCCTCCCAAAAAGAAAGGGGCAGGGTTAAAAATCTTTAGACTACACTGTTGCCAGCTCCTGAGACACTTTAGGCAGGACTTTTTATTCTAGTGTCCCCTTCTTATTAGCCCTCCTTCCTCTCTTTAGAGATTTTGGAAAGAACCATCCAGACCTAGAAGCCTGCCAGACAGCAGGGTAAGATGCCATATCAGGTTACTATAGCCAATAAAAATGAACAAGACAAACTCCCAGTCTCAGAGGCAGACCTCACATTATGTTTCAGTTCTGCCCTTGTGAGTTCAGCTATGAAGCTCATAGATTAAAATGGCTTGTAAAATGTGCTCCAAAGAGTTCTTCTTGACCACCAGTTTAGGAGTGAGAGCCTAGTTTATATATTTTGTGAAATATAAAATCTCTTCAAAATTGTGCTCTCTTCTTCTTAGCCTACTTTATTGGCCTTTACAATAATATTCAGCAAAACAATTTGGAAGAAATGGTTAAGGTAAATGACAAAAAATATTATACCATGGATCCATGTACCGATGATAGAAAGTTAAAATAAATAAAAGAATAGAATCTCATCTTTAAATATAAAGAAAAGAAGATGGGAACAAGAGAAGAAGCCCTCAGGCTCCCACATGTGTGGCCAAAGGAGATGAAGGAAGGAAAGGATGGAGGAGTGAAGAGAAAGAGGATGGAAGGGAGAGAAGAGGGAAGGAAAGCAAGACAGAATGAAGGAGGTAAGGCAGACAAGAGAAGAAGCATAGGCAGGCAGAAAGGGGAAGAAAGAAGAATGGAAGTAAGAAATGAAGAGGAATAAAATTTTGATTTTATAAAATGTAAACTTTTTAAAAATATACAAGAAGAATACCATTTTGCTTAATTTTCCCAATTCCTCATAATGAATGAAATCATAAATTATTTACATAATTAGTGTTCCCTAACTGTGATGAAAACCATTGCCTCAAATTGAGAAAACTTGATTTATGCCCTTAGCTCTGTTATTAATTCTGCGTGTCACATGTTTCTCAGCAGAGTGGAAATATTTACCAAATTGCATGAAGACTGACATAAGATCTTTATGACTGCAGTTCTAATCCCATACATAGAGGTAATAAGGTCATAAGAATAAAAAGACCAGTGAAGAGAGAGAGCTCAAACATGATACTAAATTTGAGGATCATTGGTTAAATAGAATCTAGTTCAATAAATATGCATATGAGATGAAGCCAGGATGATAGAGTAGAACAAGCATTAAGCAGAGTTGTTCCAACATTCCCCTCCAAACAACTTTAAAATATTGCCTCAAATTGAATTCTGGAGTGGCAGAGCCAACAAAAAGTGAGAGTGAGGCATTCTTCCAGCTCAAGGCAACGTAGGAGATTGGAAGGAGAAATCTATGACATAGAGGTGGCTGACCTAGAGCTAAGATGGATGAAATACAGTGATAGGATTAAATGGTAACAACAGAAATAGCAGAACCTTTGGAGCACTCAAGCCTGAGATGGTAAAGGGACCTGGCAAATGGTCAAAACACATGACGGGGACCCTTGTGCTAACACTGGACTCAGAACCAGATGCTCTGGAAGAAAAGGGAAGGGAGAGGAAGAATGGGAGAAATTATTTCATATGAAAGAGGGACACAAGGAAGAACTTTTACAGTGGATAGGGAAATGGAGGGTGCCAGACAGTGTTCAAATCTCATTCTTTTCTACATGGTTTCAAAGAGGAAAAAATATATGCACATACACACACTCAACTGGATATAAAAATCTATCTTACAAACAAAGAGGTGTGAGGGAAGGGAATAAGGGAAAGGTGGGTGATAAAAGGGAGGGAAGTTAAAAGAATACAGTAGACAGAAATGAAACAGATTTTGCAGCAGGAACACTATACAAAGATAGAGAAAAGGATAAACAAGAGAAAATCATATGGAGAGAAATACACAATTATAAGTCATAACAGTGAATGAGAATGGGAAGAATTCACCCATAAAATGGAAGTGGATAGCAGAATGGATTATAAATTAATCCAACAATATTTTGTTTATAAGAACCACACTTGAAGAGAGACTCATGGAGAGTTAAAATAAGGGGCTGCAGCAGAATCTTTTATGCTTCAGTGGAAGAAAAAAAAAACAGGATTGTGACCATGATTTTAGACAAAGTAAAACAAACATAGACCTAAGTAAAAGAGATAAGTAGGGAAACTAAATCTTGCTAAAAAGACACCACAGACAATGAAGTAATATCAATACTAAACATATGACAAATGGCATAGCATCAAGTTTTTAAGAGGTAATTTAAATGAAATTAAAGAAGAAATACGCAGTAAAAATATACTAGTGGGGAAACTCAATTTTACACTCTCAAAGCTAGATAAATCTAACCATAAAATGAATAAAGATAAAGTTAAGGTGCTAATAGAATTTTAGAAAAGTGAGATAGCATAGACTTCTGGAGAAAATTGAAAGGGAACAGAAAGAAATATGGCTTTTTTCCAGCTGTACATGATGCATGCACAAAAAAAAATGAAAAAGTATCAGGGACATAAAAACCTCACAAATGCAAAAAGTAGAAATATTAAATGCACTATTTTCAGAGCCATAATGCAATAAAAATTTGCATTCATTAAAAGGACCATGGAAGCATAGATTAAAAATTAATTGGAAACTAAATAACCTAACCCAAAAAAGGAGTGGGACAAAATACACATCATAGAAATAATCAATAATTTCATTAAGGAAAATGACAACAATGAGACAACATATCAAAATTTGTGAGATACAGCCAAAGCAGCAGAACTTATGGGAAAATCTATATCTCTAAATACATAAATCAATAAAAGAGAAAAACAGAACAGCACAATGAATTGGACATGCAACTGAAAAAAAAACGAAGGAACAAATTAAAAATCCCCAATTAAACACAAAAAAGTGGAAATCCTAAAAATAAAAAGAGAGATTAATACAATTAAAAGTAAAAAAAAAAACCCACACACATTTAACTAAATTAAGCTAGGAGCTTATTTTATGGGAAAAAATAAGAAAAGAGAAACCATTGGTTAATTTGATTTAAAAAAGGAGAAAAATCAGGTTACCAGTTTCAAAAATTTAGAGGGCGAGTGTACAATGAAGATAAAATTAAAACAATTATTATAAGTTGTTTTAACCAATTGCATATGGGTAAAATTGAAAATCTAAATGAAATGGATGAATATTAACAAAAATATAAGTGGCCCAGATTAACAAAGAAGAAAAGAATACTTAAATAACACTATTTTAGAAAAAGAAATTAAACAGGCTATCAATGAACAACCTAAGAAAAAAATTATCAGGATGAGATTGATTTACAAGCAAATTCTACCAAAGGTTTATTTTATTTTAATTAATTAATTTTTAGCTTTCAACATTTACTTCCATAAACTTTTGAGTTTTAAATTTTCTCCTCCTTCCTTAAGACGGTATGCAAGACTCTATGTATACATTCCTATTGAACATATTTTCACATTAGTCTTGTTGTAAAGAAGAATTACAACCAATAGGAGGAACCACAAGAAGGAAAAAACAGAACAAAGCAGAAGAAAAAAAAGAGGAAATAGTATGCTTCAATCTGCATTCAGACTCCATAGTTCTTTCTCTGAATGTGGATAGCATTTAACATCATGAATCTTTTGGAGATATCCGAGATCCTTGTATTGTTGAGAAGAACTAAATCTATCAAAGTTAGTAATTGCACAATGCGACTGTTACTGTGTATATGGTTGAATCTTTTCACAGTTCCACCAATAGTGCCTCAATGTCTCATTATTCCCCACATCCCCTCCATCACTTGACCTTTACCTTCTCTGTCCTATTAGTCAATCTAATAGGCATGAAGTAGTACCTCAAAATTGTTTAATGGGCATTTCTCCAATCAATAGTGAGTTAGAATACTTTTTTCATATGACTATAGATAGCTTTGATTACTTAATCTGAAAATTGATCATATCTTTTATCATTTCTCAGTTGAGGAATTGCTTTTTTATATAAATTTGACAGTTCTCTATATATTTGAGAAATGAGGCCTTTATCAGAGAAACTTGCTTATTTTTTTCACAGTATCTATTGCCAATTATATTTCTCCCCCATTCTATTTCTCCTCCCTCCATATATTCTATTCTCCCTCTCCTTTCACCCTGTCCCTCCTTAAAAATGTTTTACTTCTTACAATCACCTCCCCCAAGCTGCCATCCCTACTTTCCCACTCTCCTTGTCCCCTTGCCCTCCTACTTTCCTATAGGGTAAGACAGATTTGTATACACTATTGAGTATGTATGTTGTTCCCTTTTGAACAAGTTCTGATGAGAGTATTGTTCATTCACTCCCCTTTACTTCCCCTTCCTTCCCCTCCGTTGTAAAAGCTTTTTCTTACCTCTTTTAATGAGATACTTTACCCAATTTTACCTCTTCCTTCCCCCTAGTACATTCCTCTTCCACCCCTTAACTTTATTTTTAGATGTTATCCCTTTACATTCAACTCACATCTGTGCCCTCTGTCTATATATATTCCTAATTACTCTTATAATGAGAAAGGTCTTGTGAGTTACAAATATCATCTTCCACATAGAAATGTAAACAGTTTAACCTTATTAAGTCCCTTATGATTTCCTTTTCCTGTTTACCTTTGCATGCTTCTCTTGAGTCTTGTATTTGAAAGTCAAATTTTCTTTTTAGCTATGGCCTTTTCATCAAGAATGCCAGAAAATCCTTTATCTCATTGAATGTCCATTTTTCCTCAGAAGGATTGTACTCAGTTATGCTGGGTAAGTGATCTTGGTTGTAATCCTAGCTCCTTTGCCCTCCAGAATATTATATTCTAAGCCCTCAGATGCCTTCAAATAGAACCTGCCTACTGTTTTCTCCTGACTGTGTTTCCATATTACTTGAATTATTTGCAATTATTTGCCCAAGCATGGGCAAAGCAAGAGAATCCAGCCTCAGTGCCAGCAATTATTACTTGCAATATTTTCTTTTTGACCTGGGAACTCTGGAATTTGTCTATGATATTCCTGGGAGTTTTCATTTTGGGATCTCTTTCAGAGGATAATCACTGAATTCTTTTAATTTCTATTTCACCCTCTAATTCTAGAATATCAGGGCAGATTTTCTTGATAATTTCTTGATAAGATAACACTTAGGCTTTTTTTTGTGATCATGGGTTTCAGGTAAACTGATATTTTTGAAAATTATCTCTCCTGGATTGATTTTCCAAGTCAGTTGTTGTTGTTGTTGTTGTTGTTGTTGTTGTTGTTGTTGTTGTTGTTTTTCCAGTGAGATACTTCACATTATCTTCTATTTTTTTCCCATTCTTTTGATTTTGTTTTATTGTTTCTTGATTTCTCACAAAGTCATTACCTTCCATTTGTTCTGTCCTAATTTTTAAGGAATTATTTTCTTCAATAAGCTTTGGACTTCCTTTTCCATTTGGCCAATTCTACTCTTTAAGATGTTCTTAAAAGTCTCATTGGATTTTTGGACCTCTTTTGCCCTTTGAGTTAGTTTATTTTTAATGTGTTATTTTCTTCAGTATTTTTGGGGTCTTCTTTAGCAAGCTATTGACTTGGTTTTCATGATTTTCTTGCTTTACTCTCATTTCTCTTCCCATTTTTTCCTTTGCTTCTCTTGCTTGCTTTTCAAAATCCTTTTTAAGCTCGTCCATGGCCTGGGACCAATTCATACCTTTCTCAGAGTCTTTGGATGGAGGAACTCTGACTTTTTTGTCTTCTTCTGGTGGTATGTTTTGATCTTCTTTGTCACCAAAGTATGATTCTACAATCTGAGTTTTTTCTGGTGTTTGCTCATGCTCCCAGCCAATTATTTGACTTTTTTTTTTTTAACACTTTGTTAAGGTACAGCTCTGCTTACAGTGTGGAGGGTGTACTGTTCCAAGCTTCAGGGATTTTGTGCAGTTATTTTCAGAGATACTTCTAGGGACCTGTAAATTTTTAGTTCTTCCAATTTGTTATGACATAAGAAGTGTTTACACTTTTCCTGGCCTCTGCTCTGGTCTGTGAGTGACCAGAAGCACTCTTTTCTGTCTTGAAATTGTGAGGAGGAATCCCTCTCCACTGCCACCACAAGTTCTATCATTCCAACGCTCCTCCTTGTCCCAGGAACACCAAGGACTGTGACCCAGATCCAAGCATGGGCAAAGCAAGAGACTCCAGCCTCAGGGCCAGCAAAGAGATTCCTGCAAATCCCCCTCTGATCAACTGCTTGATGCCCTCACTGTCTGTGGGCAGAGAACTATGGAAGCAGCCACTGCTATTGTGGCTGCCAACCCAGGGCTGAACCATGGCCAGGGCTCCTCTCTCACCCCGGTAAAACAGACCTTTCCCTCTGACTTTCTAAGTTTTCTTTGACATATGTGGGATGAGAAGTCTGGAAATCACCACATCTGCCTCTGATTCAGTCCCTTGAGGCCTGCTCTGGATTTTCTGGAGCCCCATCTTTGCCTGCACTGCCCACACCTGAACTGTGTTCCTCTCCCAGCTTGACACAACAGACCTTTCCTATCAACCATCCGGGTTGTCTTGGGCTGGAAATTTGTTTCACTCTGTCTTTTTGTGGGTTCTGTTGCTCTGGAATTTTTTTTTAATTTTTCCTTTTAGGCAATTGGGGTTAAAGGACTTGCCCAGGGCCACACAGCTAGTAATCTAGAATTTTTTAGACTCATTTTTACAGGAATGGTTTGAGGGAGAGCTCAAGCAAGTCACTGCTTTTACCCAGGGTATTTGACAAGGAATGAAGTGGAACATGTGCACACACAAATGTTACAAACAAACCATTTGCCAGGGAAAGTTGTATTATGCAAGTCCAACTGCAGCTTGCTTATCTGTCCAAATATATTTCCCATCAACTCAGCTGATAATTAGATATATCCACAATGAATCATTCAGATGCTCACAGTTAAAGAGGCCCTCAGAGGTCACAACATCTTACCTACTCCTGAACAAGCATCTGCTGCACACCATTGCAACTAAGTGTGACAAGGGATCTTCCAGGCCTTTCTGAAGACCTCCAATGAGCATTTCTTTCATCGCCCAAGTCACGCCCATTCCACTTTTGGATAGCTCTAAATGTTAAGAAGGTTTTTTTTTTCTTTATAACATACTGAAATCTCCCCTCATAACTTCAACCCATTTCTCCTTCTGGGGCCAAGAAATGGTATCTCATCTTCAAGACTTGCCCTATTGCTAGATATACTTCACAGAGCTGCATCAGCAGTTTTCCTGCAACACAAGTCTAATCATGTCATTCTAATACGCAATAAATGCCAGTAGTTGCCTATTACTTCAAGGACAGATTAGCATCTCTTTTTGATACAGTGTCAATATGTAGTAGGTACTTAAATTTAAAAATTGGGTTATGTTTAAGCCCCTTCACTACATGATCCAAAATTATCATCCCAGCCTTATTGTATATTACATTGCTTCAAGGTTGTCATGGTCCAAATAAATCAAAAATTAGCCAATTTAGCCTTTTTGCTATTCCTAACACATGATACTTTATCTCCTAATCCAATGTCTTTGACTTGGCCATTCCCCATGCTTAGAATATATTTCTTTTTCACTGATTTCTCTTAAAATCCCTAGATTCCCTCAAGGCAGAGTAAAAATGCTAACTTCTTTATGAATGCTTTTCTGATTCTATAGTCTACTAGTGCCTTATCCTCAATATTACATTGCATCTGTCGGTTGGTATGTATTTTCCTTCCGTATATATAAATGTTGTTTTCTAAATACTAGTTCATAAGCTCCTTGAGGACAGGACTATTTCATTTTTGAATTTGTACTCTCAGCCCCTTGCCTTCCATGTAGGAGGTGCTTAATAAATGTTTCTCTTTTGTATGACTTGGACAAAATGCAAATATTTGAAGGCAATTATATCCCTCCCTATATCTCATCTCCAGACCAAAGATCCCTGGATACTCAATGTATTTTCATATGGCATATCACAATCCTGGAAACTGCTCCTCCCCCAGCCCATTAGGTCCTTCCCATTTTGTCAATGTCCTTCTTAACATGTAGCCCCTAAGATAACACATAATGTCCCCGATGTGATCTGAATTTGGCTACCACTCCATATGCCACTGGCTGCAAAAACTTCCCTTCTACAAAAAAAAAATCACCTTGTCTTTGGTAAATGAATGTTTTATCATAATTTCTATATGTATTTATCATTATACCTCAGATAAAATGCTGTTCCTTGAGGGCTGAGACAGCTTTGTGTTTGTCTTTGTATTCCTTGAACCTAACACTGTACTATGCTTGGAACATAATAGGTGCTGAGTAAAGGATTATTGACTCATAACTTGACTGATTTACTATCACCTCCTTATTTAACTGAGATCTATACTTCTCTTCACTGTGTAATTATTCATTGGGTGTGGGGGTTAAAATAAAATATAATTTGGAAGAATGGAAACTGAGATTCCCTATTTTGTGTATTTGGGTGAAGAAAGCTGATTGACTCAAATAAACAAACAAACAAAAACAGCAACAACAACAAAACTACTGTTGTGATGAGCTACAGTGCCTGCTCATGCTAGTTAAACAATTCCAGATATGTGATGACCAGGAAAAACATAATGATAAATCATTTTTCAGAAATACTTCAAAATAACTGTTAACTGGAGATTTGAGATACTATCTCATAAATAAAGACCATTTCTATGCACTAGCAATTTCTCTACTAGAAGCAGAAAGGGAAGGAGAGATTATTTGCATTTTTCCTGACAAGATATTTTTTAGGAGAAAGAAGATAATTGGAAATCATTGTCTTTTGATTGGGCATTTTCAAGGTTCACTCAGATGAATTTTGCTGAAGCTTCACTATTTTTATTACTAGTAGTTTCTAAAAACAACAAAGTCAGTGCATGTATATGTGTGTATTTCAACTTATTATTGAATATAAAGGGAAAGCTGACAGTTACCATGAGTGGGAAACAGAAAAACAGCCTTTGCATCATGAAAAACAAACTGAAAAGTAGAACCAGACCCATGCCCTCAGTAATGAAAGAGAGTAAATAGATTAAATATGTTTGCAAGTGTTACCCTGTACAATAGCTTGAAAAGAAACAACAGTACTTGTGAGCCACGGAAGGGATCTAGTATGCAGGGGCAGCGGGGTCTATAGATCACTTTTGCCATTAGCCAAAGTCCTCAAAAAAGGTATCTAAGCAAAGAACAACTGAGTTTGCTATTACTACTTCATTTTGCATCTCTTTAATGAAACAGTATGTATAAATACACATGTATGTATTATGTATCATGACACACATGTAGACATACACATATACACGTATATGTATATACCTACACACACATATATATGTGTGTGTGTGTGTGTGTGTATATATATATATATATATATATATATAAATAAATATATTAAGAGAGAGAGAGAGAGAGTGAGAGATACACACATGTGTGTGTCTATGTGTCTGTATGTGTGTTTAACAGCATGGCCAGACTGACTTAGAGAATGGGGAAATCAAAAGACAAATTGGAATAAGAGTAGGAATAGTACCTAGCACCCAAAACACAGTGAGTAATGGCAGTGGCAGGCAAACAGCTTGGTGATAGGGGGAAAGGAGGCAAATAGTATTGATGCACCATAACTCAGTGAGGGAATTTTAGATAGAACTTTATTTGAACAGTACAAGAAGGCTGTATTCCCAGGTCACATTGAGAGATTCTCATATTGGAAAAGTTCTGGGACCCATATGTATAAAAAATGCACAGTGTCTTTTACTTCCTAAAGTTGAAGTGAGTATCAAATGAAGTAGTATTTGAAGAGCACTTGGAACAATGCCTAACACATAGTGGAGGTTTAATATATACTTGTTTCCTTCTCTTTCATTCAAAAGAATGAAGGTACTCTGACCTAAAGGTGAGTTTACAAATTGCAAACACATTCAGCAAGACGTTCTCAAGTAATCTCTCCACATGAACCAGCTGCAAGATTACTACTTCTCTAAGGGGAAGATCATATTCATGATCTACTGAGTGGCAAAACTGTGTAAATAAACAATGGAGCTAAGCCACTTTAACTAAAGCTATATGATTCTAAAAACTGAATTATAAAGTACAATGATAGCAAGAGTTGAGTTATGGGAGCTGGAATCACTGAAGGCAGTGGGTAGAATAGGCGAGGAAAAGGTAATGCATCTTGGGAGCTGAGAGATTCTATATATGATTGGGAATAGAGCAAAATGGGGAGCAGTTAGGCATAGCACTTAGATGTGAAGGATAAGGTGCAAAATGATGGAGACAAAAGGTTATGGTAGCAAAACACTGACATATAGAGAAAAAACTCTCTCTCTCTCTCTCTCTCTGTCTCATTGGAATGCTACTCATGGTATAACTTTACATCATTAAGACTGTTTAACTGAGGGCTAGAAGTCTACTGTTTGGGTACAGCATGAGCTTGAGGGAAGTTCTTGAAGCTATGGAGTCAGATGAGAGTCCTTTCTATGTTTTTAATTGCCAAAATGTAATTATTCTATTTGTTGAGTCTTGTGGGTCTTTGTGTTAATAAAAACAAAAATAAAAATCCAGTGGTTATCCTTTTGTGAGTGTTATACCCTGTTGTTATTCTCATAGTCGATATTGAGAGGATCAGTGAGCTAGAGAAATGAGATGTCCCCAAGTTATACTGAGGTCCTTTGTTTCAAGAAGGTAGTACCATGGAAGTGAGTCTTCTTGAAGGAGATCCTTGGTGAAGTCATAAACCAAGCCAATTTTTTTCCTTCTGTACTTAAATTCTCCCACAGTTAAACAGAAATGATCTCATTAAAGAGATAATTATCTTCTGTGTATTTTTATAACTATTGAATTCAGATTAAATTTCAATATTTTAATGTTGAGTATATGAAATATAGGCAGAGAAGTTCCTGATCTTTGGGCTAGCAAACCAGAAGAGCCCACCTTGCAATTCAATATTGAGATCATTGATAAAAATTTTAAGTAATGATGAATCCAATATCAAATCCTTTAAAACATCATCTAATTCTGAATCTGAGATCTAAGCTCCAAGAAGCTGATCGATCAAGATGGTACTCAGTGAATTCAACAATAATGCCTCTTTTTTTGGTTAGCAAAGAGCTCATAAGTATAGGTAAGATAATTCTGTGGAAGAAGATGTCTCACTGTCCACAAGAGAAAATATATAATCAAGGAAGAGGAATAAGTGTAAATGTGTTGACGGATGCCTCATGAAACAAAATATAATTATTGGAGGCCACAGAGAAAATGAGACCCAGACTATGGGTTTGGGATTTAAAATCACATAGCCACCTCTGTGTGAGATGATTTTGGGATGTGAATGGTTGATACTATTAGAAAGAAACTGAATGTAAATGGTAGGTAATTATGGGGTAACTCAAAATAATCTCATTTTCCATGCATTAGGTAAAAGATGAGCTGTCTAAGAGAATTACACAGATCACTCTATCACTAATGGGCATATATTAATTTAATAATGGAAAAGACAATTTTAAACATGTCCAATATTAATTTTTTCTCTATAACTCAGAAAACATGCCCAATAGAAAATGCTTAATATTAATAACATATCAAAGAACTCCTAATCTCAAAGGTCTTGTGACTTAATATCATTCCAAATAGTTCATTTTTTCACTGCATCAATTCACCTAAAGCTGATATAGGTATATGAAAGATAAATAAAATCAGACAAAATCATGCTGAAAATGGTCTCAGTTGGTCACTGAATATGAAAACTGCAAAGTAAAGAAATGTCTCTCTTTGTTATTTAGAATGACTGCTCAGAGGAAAGACCACTAGGTGGTGCAGTGGATAGGCCTGGAGTGAGGAAAACCTAAGTTCAAATCTGGCCTTGGACGCTTACTAACTGTGTGACCCTGGACAAGTCACTTAAGCCTGTTTAGCTCAGTTTCATCCTCTGTTGAGAGAGAGAGAGAGAGAGAGAGAGAGAGAGAGAGAGAGAGAGAAGGAAATAGCAAACTACTTTAGTACCTTTATCAAGAAACCCTGAAAAAGGTTCAACAACAAGAGTTGGACATGACTGAAAAACAACTGAACAACAACAGGGGAATAGAATATCAGAAAACTCATCATAATGCCAGATAGAAAATTAATGGTGCTCTGCACTTAGTGAAACCCACTAATGCACTTTAGTTGACTGGCTAAATGAGACACTTTTCAAATTAGACACCCATTTATATTCCTTATTAATATTTTTGTTCTAATAAGGAAGGAGAGGGAAAGGAATAGGTATTTATTGAGGGCTTAATATATGCCCTGCACTGTGCTAAGCCCTTACAAATAATGTCTCATTTGGACCTCACAACAATGCTGGGAGTGAGATGCTATTATTATTCCCATTTTACAGTTAAGGAAACTGAGGCAATCAGAGGTTAAGTATCTTTGGCAGGGACACAAAGCTGGTAGTGTCTGAAGTGAGATTTGAATTCAAATCTGATGCCCATCACCACGCTCTATATCATTCAGTTAAATAGGTTGTACATATTTTTAAATTCCAGGTGAAAACAAGCAAATCATTTCTAAAATGATGCTAAATTGTGAATAACCACTTCATTACTACATAGCTGTGGCTTATCTGGTTTTCACGAGACTATTCTATCTCCCCAATGGTAACTAATGGGCTTGATACATTTCTGTTGGGTTCCAGTCATGTGATGTTTTTGTCTTCATAACCATTGCCCTATCAGGTGGCTGCAAGACATTTGCTTTATCTCATTCATCTAGATCTATCTATATACCCACAGTATTTATTGAAGACCTGAAAACATCAGTCCTCCCATTAACATGGCACTGAAACTTCATCTCAGCAAACTGAACAAACTCAATGTCTTTCAGTTTGGCTCATGCACATATGTGCTCCAGATCACATTTTCTTTTATCTGATTTCTCTATTCTTCACCATATGAAGCAAGGGCAAATAAACCAAAGGTTGAAAGACAATTTGTGGCTTTCATAGTAACTGAAGATAAAAGCATTTTCATCACTGAAAAAATTTATTTAAAATAATTCACGTCCTGGCTATTTACCATACATTTAATTAAAAAATAATTTAGTCTTTCAAAGTTTGGCTGGGAATGTCTTCAGAACATTATCTAGCAGTATTTCCAATATAGCATCAACAAAAATATCTTGAGCACCCAATATGTTTAGCAAATTGAAAATAGAGGCTGATCAAGGGTGTGTTCAAACTGAATGAAATCTATATCCTGCAACAGACCTCTTGAATCAAGCACATACACAATGGAAGAATAAAAAGGAAGAAAATTTGACTATATAGATTTTGATGACCCTTAATGCATTAAATCTATAAAGTGAATAATAAAACAAACATATATTTAAGACTTATAGAAACAATATTTTTGACTTGTATGTGAGGCAACCTCAATGGTAAGGTGAAATTAATTTCATAGAAGAGGTATTTCTCCTGTTTTATATATATATAATATTCACTAGCAAGAAATGAGAGGCAGTAGCAGAAAGGCAGCCTCAAATTCTAGAATATGTGTGTTGATGTTTCATTACTGAAAAATAAGGACTGCTGACCTTGAAAAGTCACTTAGCTTTTCAAGTGCTGTCCAGCTAGGAGTGTTTCTACTCAATATTGGATGAGAAATTTTCATAAATATTGAGTTCATGACATTAATGAACCAGATAATAATGAGAACAAAATCACATGGAAACCAAATATTATTATTTATGCACTTGCTTTACTTTATTAATCTTTTTTAAAAATTTTTGACTTGAATACTAAAACTTAAATACAGAAAAGAAATAGAAACATTATAAACTTAAACATTAAAACTTCAATAGAAAATAGAAAAAAAGCATGTCATGTGCACAGCAGAATGTGACAAAATTAAAAATATATGGCAATAAATTTCCATTTCAAGAAAGCCTATACGTTAAATAGAGTGTTGTGTTAAAAGCTGTCTGTCTTTGCTTCCTTGTAGCTTTTCTTTTGTTCTTTTCTGTACAGTTTTTACTTTGTTTTTCTTCCTCCCTTTCCTCTCCCCTCCCCACCATATTACAATTGAGAGTGTATATATATATATATATATATATATATATATACACACACACACACATACATACATATGTATATATACCTACACATATGCATATATAAAGTATATACACACACATAAATATATGCATAAACACATACTTTCCCTCATAGATTCTACTCCTAATATTTTTTTTTTTCGGTTTGTGCCTATCTCTTATTTCCTATCTCTCATGATTCCTCTACTTTACTTCTACCTGCTACCTTGATCTCCTACTACTTAACCTACCCCACAAAAGACCCCTTCCTTATCCTCCCATTCCCAAAGTCTAAACATCCCTTAATATGTCCCTTTGACCTATCCCCTCACTCTCTCCTCTAAAGATCGCTCCCTTATCCTCCCAAGGTTTCCTCCTTGTTCTCCTATTCCCATTAATCTAAACACTCTTCTATATCCCCCTTTAAACTATCACCTCACCCTCCCTTTAAAGAATCCTCCCTTCTTCACTCCCCCTTCCTCTCCTCTTAGTATTTTATTTTTCTGCATATATATATATATACACACACACATACATATGTGTGTATATATATATATGTATGTATGTAAGTATGTATGTATGTATTGTTGCCCTGATGAAAGTAGGTTTCCAGAACTAACTGCCCCCATGCCCCGTCTAATTCCTCTGTATTGGCTCTCTCTGTCACATCTCATTTGTACACGATAATTATTCTTTTTAGCTGGTTCTGAACAGTTTTACTTTTTGAAGTCAAAGCATACTCAGACCTACCCCAATCTTTCGTATGAACTACTCAATTGCTAATAACAATGTTAGATATAGGTTTTACATTTCAAATACATAAAAAGTAAACAGGCTGTCCTTATTGAGTCCCTTGTAATTAGTCTTTGGTATGTACCTTATATTTCTCTTGGCTCTTGTATGTCAAATCATCTATTAAGTACAGGCTTTGTTTGTTTGTTTTTTTAAACCGAGTCCTAAAAGTCTGACAATTTATTAAATGTCCATTTTTTTTCATTCAGGATTATGCTTAGCTTTGCTGGGTATGAGATTGATTTTCAGCCAGAAGCCCAGTTCTTTTGCTCTTCAATATATAGTCTTCCAAAACCTATGTTATTCCAGGGTTGCCATTGCCAAGTTTTGTGTGATTCTAATTGTGGCACCACCATATGCATTTTGCTTTTGTGGCTCGTAATATTTTATCCTTGAGCTGGGTGTTTCAGAATTTAACTATGGTATTCCTTGTAGAATCTCTTTCAGGTGGTGATCAACATATTTTTTTCTATTTCCACTTTCCTCTCTTGTTCTAATGATTCATTACACTTTTCTTTAATTATTTCTGGTATTAGTATATCAATATTTTTTTTATCAAAGCTTTTAGGTGGCCCAATTACTGGGGTAGAAGAAGGTTTCTTTGCTTCACTATCCTCCTATGAAAATGAACCCCGATCTTTTCTATTTCCATAGTAGCTCTCTATGGTTGGATTCTTTCTCCTTTGACTGTATTTATTTATTTATTTTGTAATAGCTTAATTTTTTGTAATCATCTTTAGTCCTCGGGTATGGGGGATGGTGCCTCTGGCCTCAGATCCTCCTCCAATTCTCTTCTCTGATCTTGATCCCAAGCCAAGACCTCTAGCCTCCTGTAAGTGCCCACAGCCAGCTGCGTTTCTGCCCCACTACTTCTGCACTCTGGCTTGTGCTGTTTCTGTCTCACCAGGTCAGGTCTCCTCAACATAGCTGTGTCTGGCGTTCCTTGTCAGCAGAGGTTCTTTTGATTTTAACTCCCTTCATTGTCCCAGATGTAAAAGTTCCTGTGGCTGGGGCCCTGGCAGCCTCCCAACCTGGTTAACCCCAGGGCTTGCCACTTGCTGGTTAAGTGTTTCCTAGCCTGGAGGCATTTACTCTGCACAGGGACCAAACCTCTTCCCTGGATTTTTCTTCAGATCTTCTGCCATTGTCCCAGGAGGACCCCTGTTCTGCTTCTCTTATTTATTTTTAATGCTCTATGTTTGCCCCGAGGCACTGTTTTATCTCTTTTGTGGAGGAAAATCTTGAGAGCTTGGAATTTTCTGACCTACTCTGCTATCTTCCTAGAATCGTCTCTTAAACACTTATTTTTGTAGGAGGAATCTGTAGCTATGATTTCCTTAGCATGGGGCAGTGTGCAAAAAGTCTCCACTGAAACAGATTGACAATTCATCTACAATATATACTCTTAGGAAATTCTCTATAGCAGACTTGTCAAAAATGCAGCTCTTAGGTCATAGGTGGCCTGCAACACATCTGAGTGGGACTGAACAATATTAAAATATAACAGGAAGCATTAACATAATAAAAATTTAAAAAATATAAAACATATTTTAAAACCATGTGACTTGCAGGGATCCTTATATATGAATTAAGGGCCCCCATTTCTTTTTAAGTTTTTCACAACTGGATCATAACAATGTAAGGTTTAGTGATTTGCCCAATGATCATATATCACTAATGTACCAGAAGTAGGATTGAACTCCCAGATTCCTGACTCCAAGGACACTTCTCTACCCAGTATACTATGGTTACTCAATGGTTAATGTTACTTATGTAAAAACAAATGTAACCAAAAAATTTGGAGCCAGACATGGAAATGGCTCCATTTTTCACCTCTCATGTTATATCAAGGAAGTAAAATTTCCCCACTCTCCTTCAATTTTTACATTGCATAATTAGAGTCAATTATTAGTTAGTGTTAGTGATACATTACAAAAGTTTCTTTCTTTTGAGCTCCCTAATGATCTGTCCTTTTTTATTTCTCTTCTGCTATGAAGTTTATCAAAGTCCTTTCACTAATAGGGACCAAGGTCCTTAAAGGACAAAAACATCTTAATACACAACAATATTTTAAAATGAAAGTTAAAAGAGTTTCCCCTCCCCCCCACAGAGGAGAATATTCTTTCAATTTATTCTCTCCTTTATTCATCATTCTTCTCTCCTGACTCAAAGTGTCATTTGTAAGGAGTTGCTAAAAATAGCCTGTATTGAAAACTAGAGCTTTTTCTTAACATAAGGCATTGTGTGCATGAATGCTATGTTCTTTAAGAAGGATTCTGGTGGGAGCCAAGATGGCGGAGTAAGAAGTAAGCTGCTCTCACCATCCCTTATTAACCTCTGAAAACTAAGAAAATATTGCCCCAGGAAAAAGCTCTGGAGCAGCTGAACCAGCAGAAAGGTGGGATACTGCAATCCAGTAGCCCAGGTAGTTTGAGGGATTAATGGGAAAGGCCTCACTTGCCCTGTGGGAGAGAGAAAAGTGCAGAACAGGAAGCATCCCAGCAATGTAGTGGAAAGCCCCACCTTAGTAGATCAGGGTGAGATCTTGAACCCCAGGTGGTGGAGCAGGCAAACACCAACACCAGGACCCTTGAATACCCCAGTATGGTCAGAGGAACCAGTAGAAACCAGCTCAGAAAACCACCATGTGCCATGGCATTCTATAACAGCCAAGTCTCCCAGTGCTCAACAAATCTCTGGGAAGCGCAGCTCCAAGGGGGAAAACCCCAGGAGGAGAAACATCCCCCAGCAGTGAAACATTCATCTGAAAGGAGCCAAAGAAAGCAAAAAGAAAGAAAGGCCCTGGTGAGCTGACAACCTCCAGGGGCCAGACTAGACTACCCAATCCTATCCCTAGAGTTCCAGTGTTGCTTATTCCAGCCCAACACCAGGTAAGCTGCCAGAACCCTACAGCCTCCAACAGCATCAGAGGCCCACAAAGCCAGTGACCAGGCCCTGGGCTCGTAACACAAGAAGCTTGTGTTATTGCTCCCTGCACCCCAGTAGGAGAGCTCAATCTTTTTAAAGTCCAGGAAAGAAGCAAATACCATGAGAAAACAAAAACATAGTCTAGATTCTCATTATGGGAACAATGAAGATCAAGGCAGAAATTCTGAAGAGGACAACATTGTCAACAAACCCACATCTGGAAACTCAAAAGGAAATATGAACTGGTTGGGAGCCCAAAAAGCCTTCTTAGAAGAGCTCAAGAGTGACTTTAAAAGTCAAATAAGAGAGGTAGAAAAAAAATTGGGAAAAGAAATGAGAGGTATGAAAGGGAGAGTCAATAGCTTGGAAAAGGAAGGACAACAATTAATTGAAGAAAATAACTCCTTAAAAAGCAGAATTGGCCAAACAGAAAAAAAGACAGAAAAACTCACTGAGGAGAAGAATTCCTTAAAAAATGCAATTGGCCACATGGAGAAGGAGGTACAAAATCTAATAAAAGAGAACAATTTGTTAAAAATTAGAATTAGGCAAATGGAAGCTAATGACTCTGTGACACAGTGAGAATCAAACAGGAACAAAAGAATGAAAAAATAGATGAAAACATAAAATAACTCATTCGTAAAACAAGTGACCTGGAAAATAGATCCAGCAGAGACAATTTAAAATTATTGGTCTGCCTGAATGATAAAAATAGTCTGAACAGCATCTTTCAGGTTATCATCAAGGAAAACTGTCCTGAGATCCTAGAACCAGAGAGTAAAATGGCCATAGAAAGAATCACCTATCACCTCCTGAAAGAGATCCCAAATTGATAGCACCAAGGAATATAGTAGCCAAATTCCAAAATTGCCAGGTCAAAGAGAAAGTACTGCAAGCAGCCAGAAAGACACAATTTAAAACCATGGAACCACAGTCAGGAATATGCAGGACCTTGCAAATTCTACTTTAAAGGATCATAGGGCATGGAATACAAGATTCTATAAGGTGAAGAGCTTGGATTAGAAGGAATGAAAATGAAAAATGAGTGAAAATGAGCATAATTTTTCAGGGGAGGAGATGGATATTCAATGAAATAGGGGACTTCAAAACTTTCCTGATAAAAAGACCAGAGCTCAACAGAAAATTTGGTCTTCAAATATAAGACCCAAGAGAGACATAAAAAAGTAAACAGGATAGAAAAAAAAACACATGTTATTAATAAGGGAAAACATGTTTACAAGGGAAAAGGGCACTTATAACTCTTGAAAACTGTATTGTTATTACACCATTATACAGGGGTACACATACAGGGAGTGGGTATAAGTTGGCTTTCATGTAATGAAAAAAAAATCTACAAACATTTCCAGTACAATATTGAACAACAGTGGTGATAATGGACATCCTTGTTTCACCTCCAATTTTATTGGAAATGCCTCTAGCTTGTCCCCATTACATATGATGCTTACTGAAGGTTTTAGGTAGATGCTACTTATTATTTAAATAAAATAAAAAATAAAAATGTCAAATTCAACCCATATTTGTAAAAGTAACAACCTAGATGTTGTTATTATTAACAATACTTATTATGGTGTCTTGCAGTTGGCAGGTGCTTAATAAATATTTATTGACTGATATGAAGTGTGGCATGGTAGAAGTAGAACAGCAGTTGTAGGGGGACAGCTAGGCAGTGCAGTGGATATAGCACCAGCCCTGTAGGACCTGAGTTCAAATTCGGCATGACACATAGCATTTACTGGCTGTGTGACTCTGGGCAAGTCACTTAACTCCATTGCCTAACCAAAAAAAAAAAAAAAGGAAGAGCAGTTGTAGATTTTGTTGGTAGAATGAGTTTCCTATTCTGATGGAATCACATGTCAGATACCACAAACAACCCCCTTGAAAGGTACAGTGCTTTGTAATTTATAAACCATTTTCATTTCCTTTAGATGCTCACAACATTTTGAGGCAAACAAGGCAGAAATTATTCTCATTTGACAAATGAGGAAAATAAGACAGAAGTAATAGGCAGAAGGCACTTCAACTATGTGAAATCTCACAAGGAATAAAAATTAATCTCTCTTTTTACTTTCAGAACATAGATGCAGGACAATTGGATGGGAATGGCACAGAGACGAACTTTGTCCAATAGATTTTTCAAAATTTGAATTATTTTTGTCTTACAGTCAAGCCTTCTGTAACTGGAGCTAATTGGCAGATTTCGGATAAGTAATTATCAGAGATATTGGAGTTGATATTTCTGAACTATGTGAGGGGTTGGGGGCACATTATCCCTAAGATGTATTCCAACTGTGGGATTCCATGAATTTATGAATTGTCAAAGCTGCATAATTACCAAGTGTCAGAAGGAAACCTAGAACCCAGGCTTTTAGATTCCTGGAGCAGGCTATTTTGTGGATGCCTCATAACATTCATATTCCCTTTGTACTTTGGAGCAATTACCAAGGATTTTTGCATCTCTTCTTCAGGACCCAGAATCTGACACTGTTAAAACGATCCTGGATGGTGAGGATGTTACAAAAGCAGAGAATAAATCTCCCTCTGAGCTTCTTTTACAGAAAGAACAGTTTGATCCAAAGAAACTCCATAGGTATTATGTACCAAATAAATAGATGATGGCATGCTACACCATTAACCCTAGAGCTTGATGCACTGGGGTGAAGATGATTGCTGAAATCAAACCAGGCAGGATTAATCCTAATGATGGCTAGAGCCCACTTAAATCTAAGTGATGTTGCCTGACTCATCCTGATTCATCCAATCATCTAGGAAGCCAGACTGCCACTCTGATGGTTCTTTGTTAAGCTTGAATAGGATACTTAAAAAGGAGTTTTTGACAACATTGAGTGGTTGTTGGTAACATTCCAGGCCACTTCATTTTACATGAGAAGTATTATGTGTTCTTATGAGTTGGTAAAGAATTGATTAGTTTGGGCCCGGAATCAGTATGGTGGGGAGTGATAGTCCTCAGTAAGGAAGAATAGGGAGTAGGTGCTATGTGAATGATTGATAATCACTATTACACGTCCAGTGTCTCTCTGTCTCTCTCTGTCTCTATCTCTATCTCTGTCTCTCTCTGTCTCTGTCTCTTTGTCTTTGTCTCTGTCTCTCCATCTCTGTCTGTTTCTGTCTGTCTGTCTGTCTCTCTCTCCCCCCTCCCTCCCTCTGTGTGTCTTCCTCTCTCTTTCTCAATAAATCCTACATGCTGCCAACAGTCTAACCACCTTAAAAGAATACTTCTATTTTTTCATTTCTCCACCCATTAAATATGGTTTTTACTTCAATGACTCTCCATATCATATAGAATTCCATTTTCCTGGCATTCAAGGTCCTTTACATTCTGGACCTGCTGCCTTCTAATCTTTATCTCTCACTCTCCCCCAATATAAAATTCTAGACACGTTGGACTATTTACTGGTTTTCCCAAGACATACCTTGATCTTCTATGACTCTGTGCATATGTTTTCTTCAAAACATTTCTTCTCCTTGAAATGCCTTATTCCCCACCCCCACCAAGTAAGCATGGGAAAATACTACTTGTCCTTCCAGTACCAAACAACTCAAAAGGAATTTCCTCCCATGGAGTCTTGGTTACTCCTATCCTCACAAATACCCCTCAATTCTTTTGGTATCTGAGCCAAGGGAATTGAATTCATTGTGGGCTACTTGGTATCATCTCACTATCTCTTTGCATCTCATATTTTAAGTCCTTTGCAACTTTCTTTATCTCCATTCTTCTCCTCCTGGGCAAGAAAGGAATAAAAACAAATACTGAATGATGTTTGCTTGGTTACTGACATCCATGATCAACATTCCATCCATCTGAACACTGGTCCAACTCTTTGTTTGTCTTTCCTTTATCCCCCAATACAGCTTAGAATAAAACTAAACTAAACTAAATGTCTTTTTGTATTTAACAGTTATCACCTTTCTTAGTTCATTTTGAGTTTTAGTGTACCTGATGTACCATAATGAAGCCCTTCAAAGTCACCTCTTGACTAAATCAAATTTGACAGTCATAATGGTGCAAAATAAGAGTCTAGCTAGCCAGTGACACCACATTGCTACATATCCCTGAAATTAAAGAAATATTTTCTATATCATTAGTACTTTCATAATTTGAAGGCAGAGATCCCCTGACACAACCTATAGAACACAGTAATGCCTTCTCCATATATCTGCAGATGAAATTTTACTGCACAGTCTGCAGAGGTAATGGCCCTTGGCTTATGGGCTGACATATTTAAAATGCGAATTTTTCAACAAGAAGGGGCATCCTGAGAGACTATGCCATTCAACAGCCTTCAGAATAAACCCAAGGTATTTTACTAGCAAAAGCTTCACATATTATTACCATGTGATCTAAGTTCATTCACTAGACACTAAATTGTCAAAATCATGTATTGTTTAGAGGCAAAATGGTGAGATGCAATATTGTATCAGAATAATACAATATTCACAATAATATTCATTCAAGCAGGGTGACTAGAAGTTGAAAAGTAATTCTAGATGTGATTTATCTATAACCAATGAAAATATCATTAGTAATTTTTAAAAAAAATCACTAAACCCATTGTTATGGTTAATGTGCATTCTTCAAGATTATAGTTATTATACAGTTAGTATCTTTTGCAAATTATGTTCTAACTGTTTAATATGGTTCCTTTGAAAGTAAGGTGGAAAAATCTGCCATCATCAAGTTCAGACTTTGTGGGAAAAAAATCCCTACCTCCTCTCTCCTGCCTCACCATGTACGGACAAAGGGGCATGAAAAGGAGAGGGGAGGAAGAGGGATTGGGTAAAAATCTTTACATAATATTTGTATGTGTTTATAAGTATACATTACATATATGGATATATGTGCGCACACATGTCCACATATGTTTATATGGAGGGGCATTACATATGTCTGCCTATATGTATATATCCATATAAACATGTGAGTATGCTTTTATACATGCATACCCAAATCATAAATCATGGGACATGAAAATATTCTCAAATACAAATATATGTAAAATTTAAAGAACAAATTAAAAACAAATCAAAATCACTTCTAATGCATTGTTTTATGATTGACATTTTATTAAATATTTCCAAAATATGATTTTCCAAATTGCAATGCTTACATAATGCAACAAATTTAAAATTAAACATTCATAAAATGAAACTGCTTCATACTAAAATATCCTTTCAGTTGTTTTCATAATTTTGACATGAGATCTTGTTCATTTGAATATTAAGATAAAATATAATTCAAAATATTTAACTATATCACATATGCCATTTAATCTTTTGTAGAGAATAACTAAATTTTAAAATATATGCAAATATAATTATGATTGTATCAATGGCAACATTTTATGAGACTTCAATGTATCTACTCCTTTCTTTTGGTTTTCCATCCCAGAGAAGATGAAAACTGAGAGAACACAATACATATGCTATTGATTGTAAAACAATGAGCATTATTTAAGGCTATAAAAATTGATTAATCTCATATCAAATTCCAAGTCATATGAATTTTTTTAATGTAAGGATTTTATTTGTAAGAGAGTAATTACTTATTTTAACTATTAGACTTAAAAATGTCTTATTCTTACAGTTTTTATTATCTTTTTTTTTAGAATATGTTTTGCTCTGAAGTATTGTGACAACCAAGCATTGAATTTTTCATTATAAAACCTGTATTTGTATCCTAGCACACTTATTGCCTACCCATATGATGTTGAGGAGGTCACCTGAGGTAAATTACAATGGCTTCTGTATTGAACATACTAAATTAGAGATGCCTATGGATATATCTAATTAGAAATGTCAAAAAGGCAGTTGGTGATCCTGAACTATAGTGAAGGATAAATCTTCAAGCTGGATAAAGAGATCTTAACATTGTCTTCTTAGAGATGACAAGTGAAGACATGGGAGAAGAGATCACTGAGTGGTGTGTGGGAGGAGTAAGCATTTATAAAGCACTTCTTACTTGTCAGGCACTGTGCTCAATATGTGTTAGAGGTACCGTCTCAACTGATCTTGAACAATAACCTTGTAAGACAGTGCCATTATTATGTTTATTTTATAGATGAGGAAACTGAGGCAAATAGAGGTAAGTGACATGCCAAGGGTCATATAGATACTAATTGTCTGAGACTGGATTTGAATTCAGGTCTTCCTCACTCCAAACCCAGCTCTCTAACTACTGTGCCACCAGCTGCACTGGTGACAGTTAGACAAGAGAAGAGGTCCCAGAACAGAGCTTGGTGCAATACATTGTCTAGGATGGAAGACAAAGATTATGATACTCCAAAGGAGACTGCAAATAATCAATCAACTATGAAAGAGTTGAATCACGAAAAGCATTTTAAGAAAACCCAAGAAGAGTGCATAGGATAGGGTAGTTAACAGTAAAATGTTACAGAGAGGTCAAGAAGGATGGGCACTAAGAAGTTTTTGGCCAGTTTTACAATTATTTCATCATTATCTTGAACAGAACAATTTCAGCTAAATGGTGCAATAAATAGCCAAACTGTTTAAAACTGAGAAATAAGTTAGACAGAAAGGGAAGACAAGTGGAAAAAAGTGTTTCTTTGAATTAAGCTCTGGTAGGGAAGTGAAAGGAAGTAGCCAGGTGGAGTAGTGAGTAGAGTGCTACAACTGGAGTCAAGGCCTGAGTTCAAATCCAACCTCAGACACATAATAGCCATGTGACCCTGGCCAAGTCACTTAACCTCTGTCACTGTAGCTTCCTCATCTGTAGGGATAATAGTAGCACTTCCTTCTCATGGTTAGGAGGTAGCTAGATGGCTCAGTGGATACAGCACTGGGCCTGGAGACTTGAGTTCAAATCCAGCCTCAGATATTTACTAGATGTGTGACTCTGGGCAAGTCACTTAACATCTACTTGCCTTAATCCACTGGAGAAGGAAATGGCAAAATCCAGTATCTTTGCCAAGAAAACCCCATGGACAATATGAAGATTTGGACACAATTGAATAACAAAAAAAAAAAGGAAGAGAAATATAGGATGATACCTTGAGGGAAAGGCATGGCTAATGGAAGTTTGTTTGCTTTGGTTTAGAATGAGGGAAACTAAGGTATGTAGGTAATAAAGAAGGAGGAAGATGGAAGGAGGAGGAGAGAAGGAGGGAGGGTGGGAGAGAGAAAAATAGAGAGACAGAGAAAGAGAGAGAGAGAGAGAGAGAGAGAGAGAGAGAGAGAGAGAGAGAGAGAGAGAAAGAGAGAGAAAGCAAGTCTATAATGGGACCTATGTATGAGAAGTACACCTTTATATCCTTAGTCTTCTGGGGAAGAGGAGGCAGAAATGGTTACATTAGCCTTTCCATTCATCTGGCTGCTCCGTTATGTTGGTGTATCCTTAGCCTAAATTATGAAGGCCAGCCCACCCTTCCAACCCTCCTGTCTTGATCCTCATCCCCCCAAAACAAATAAACGACACAAAGCAAAGCAAAGCAAACAAACAAAAAATTAAGGTCAGAGATGGGGGAAGGGAATCCATATCAATGTAGATTGATTCATTATTTTCAATTGCATGTTCTCAAAGTTGTACATTTTAACTCCCTTCAAAATGATTGTGTAAACATCCTTTTCATGTTAGACTTAATGAACTTGTGATACTTAGAGCTATTTCTGGTCCCATTAGTCCCAGTCATTCATTCATTCATTCATTCATTCATTCATTCAGGAACCATTTATTAAAAATGTCTTACACAATTATATTCTTTCAGCAGTCTATGTTGAATGTAAAGCTTGTATATTTTCTATTTTAAAAAGGGAAAGATACATCAAAATATGCTACTTTTATAATCAATAATCTAAATGGGTTAGGTCTTCTCAGTACAAATGTGAAAATTGGAGGAAGATCAATTTTTAAATAAAAGTAGCCTCACTTAAAGAAGATCAGGCAGTGAGCCATTGATAGGTCCTGCTAATATAACATTCTATTTTAAAATGCATAAATATGAATGTGTTATATATTCAAATATATCCTACTATACACATACTAAATTAACTTGGGAAACATTTGTGCTTTCTATGATCAGGAACAAAACAAAAAGGTTTTGTTTATTTTTTTTAAGTTAAGTATGGTTGGAATATTAGCATTTAAATAAGTTACTGAAAATATTTGTTTTAATTTCATTAAAGAAAAAGACTTAAATGAGATTTCTGGAGGTTTCATTTCTAGGTTTATATACCCAGGAGATCAGAGAGAGAGAAAAAATAACAATCCATATATATCAATATATTCATATAAAAGTTTTTTGTAGTATCAATTAAAAATAAAGTTGTTCAGTTGTTTTAAGTTATATTTGACTCTTTCTGACCCTATTTAGGGTTTTCCAGACAAAGACACTGGAGTGGTTTGCTATTTGAACTCAGGAAGATGAGTCTTCCTTATTCCAAGCCTAGCACCCTATTCACTGCACGGCCTAATGGCCTATGAAAATAAACTAGAATATTATCAATTGGGGAATGGTTGAATGAATTGTGGTACATAAAAGAAATAGCATACTATTGTTCTGTGAGAAAAAGAAAATATGAAAAATCCACAGAAACATGGGGCAATTTCAGGAACTGTTGCATCATTAAGTAAAAAATATAAATGGTGAAAACAACAACTAAAAAGAAAAAGAAAAATGAACATTAATTCCATGATCAATTTTATCTCCAGGGAATAGCTGATTAAAAAAATTAATCTCTTTTTTTTCTTTGCAGAGGTAAGGGCCTTAGGATGTAACACACAACACAGTTTATATGTTAGATGAAGTGCCTTTTTCTTTTTCCTCTTTCATTTACAACATTTATAACAAGAGATGTCTTTCTGGATAGAAAAAAGGAAAATGATACATTCAGAAATGAAGGTGATATAAAATTCAAACATTTCAATAAAATTGATCATGTAGAGATTATCTCCATGTGTGTGTGTGTGTGTGTGTGTGTGTGTGTGTGTGTGTGTGTGTATAAAATTCATGGGCTAGATATTTGTAAATATATGGACAATTATTTAAGGTCTAGGGAAATGCTACAGGAACCTAAGGTATGTGGTATTTTTTACCTCAAAAAAGACATTCATGGATCTCACATTTCCATGCTAAAGTTGAAAGGATTGTGGATGCAAAGGATTTCTATATAAAAAGAAAGTATCTGTGAATACTTCCAGAGTTGGTGATAATACTTATTTTTCCAAATATTTGAGAGGCTGAGAATAAGGAGATGATGGAAGGTCCAAACATTTGTAGGACATAGGAGTATGGGTCAGAGATTGTTAGCACTGGATTGCTTCGTTTTGTGTGATTGATAGTTCCTTGAAAGGAAATCTGTTAAAGGAAGTTTTTGCAAATCAGATAATACCTTTTTTTTCCTATTTAACTTTCTATAAAAGAATCTTGTGCTGAATCTTCCTCTTATAAAGTATAATTTTTTTTTTCCATAAATTGATCGCCACCACCACCCTCCTCCATTCCTTTCAGAATGATCATCTTTCATGGAAACTCAGCTGTTTTTCATAAGCTCTTTCAAGGCAAAGGCACTATATTATTTTTTCTTTGTCTCTCATACTGCCTAACAAAATGTTTCTCAAAGTAAGTATTCTTGTGTAAATGAAATATCATTTGGGGAGATGAATGGAGGAGGGTGGATGTTTGAGGCAAGGAGAACAATTGTAAAAATTTTTTTGATAGTCTCAGAACCACAGAATCTGAGAGATTGATATTATCTCAGCAGCTGTCTAGTTAAGTAATAAAAAAGGAATCCCCACTATGACATATATAAGAAATGGTTGTTCTGAGAAGTGGTTTTCCATTCTTTGTTTCAAAACTTGCAAGAAGGGGGAATCTATTACCTTTAGAAGGAATCCATGGCACTTTTGAGCAGCTATAATTATTAGGATGGATTCATTTTTTGTTTGTTTTGAAATCAAGTCTAATTGGGCTCCTTTAAAACTCTCCCCTTCCTTCATTGCTCTTGGGAAAAAAAATTGATGAGGCCTTTAACTATTCGAACAGATAGAAGGAAACCCTTAGGAGAGATGTTATAAAGGTAGAAAATACAATATTTAGAAACTGATCAGACCTGTTAGGTGAATGAGAGGGAGGAATTGAGAATGGCATTGAGGTTGAAGACCTTGGGAGGGTAGTGATGCCCTCAATAGTGATAGGAAATGTCAGAAGAAGGGAGGATTCTGGGTAACATAACTAATATTTTTTTGAACATGTTGAGTTTGGAATGCTTATGGGGCATGTCCAAAAGGCAGTTGGATGTGGGAAAGGAAGTTGGATATGGGGACTAGAGCTGAATAGAGAAAGCATTGGCTGGATATACAGGAATCCGTTAAAGATGATAATTGAATTCATGGGAACTGATGAAATCATTAAGTTAGAGAGTAAGGAAAAGAGAAAAGCCTTGCCTTTCCCACAGTAGGTGAACATGAAGTGAATGAAGATTGAGCAAACAATAATGAAAAGAAGTAGTCAAACAGGTAGAAAAATCAGGAGAAAATGGCACAAAAGCCTAGAAGGGAGAAAGTATCCAAGAAGATGAGATAATGCTGAAAAAGAGTTGTAGATAAGGGGGGAAAGGACAAACCCATACCCAAACCAATGAGCCCCATGGCTCCAAGGGATTACTATCTAAGGATATAACTTTAATATACCTCTAAGAGTTTACCCAGCTTGCCTTTTCCTGAGAGTAGGAATGAAGAATGGCTCACAGCCTGAGGTTCTCCAGACTGAGTTTCTATACTAATAGTGATCTCTGGAGATCTGCTAATGAGAGATCTCATTTCCCATGATCCTTATACAAAACTTAACATATAAAACATTTCAATATTCAAACTAAATTCCACCAAAGGAAAGGAGAAACAAGAAATAATGTCCCATTTCTACTATACTTCCCCTCTGTGCACATATATTAATGAAGTTTCTGCCTTGTCAAAAGGAGAAAAATAATAATAAGTATAAAATGTTCCAATGAAAGATAAAATAATCCTAAGAATTAGGGTTTGTGGGCTATAGAGACTGAAATTATAACATTTTAATATGCTGATTTCTATAAATTAATAATAAATGTGTTCTTATTTATTTCTTCATCTTATCTTTCTTTTCATTGTCTAGATTAAAATTACAGTTCCTTTTTTCTATCACAAAAAAATCCTATTTCTTTTTTTTTAAGAAGAAATGAAGGAATTTTATTAGAAAAGATTTTGCCCAACTATATGCCAGAAAAATTGACAACAAATCAAGTGGTTAAATGCTTAGGGTAAAGTATGAGAAATAAAGAATTTCAATAAGGTAATCTCAGAAGATGAAATCAAAGAAATTATCAATTAACCCCCAAAGGAAAAAAAATAGTAAGTGAATTTTGTGAAGTTCAAAGAAGTAGAAATAACACACATAGCCTTCACATAATGAGGGGTAGGACACTCACTTTTACACCTGCAAAACACCAAGAAATACAAAATTACCATTCGTGATTTCATGCACCATCTTTTTTTTTCTGTTCTCCTTTATATATGAAAATATATACTGGCATTTGTCAAGTACAAAACATAAAACAAATTATTTATATTTAAAAACAATTTAATCAAAGGGAGAAAGCTATATTTGGACCAATTTTGGTTTAGGAGAAGGAAAATCCTTCACCACACCTTTTTCTATGCATCCTCATGGTATGGATGTGACTTTGGTTTTCAAAGGCTGTTCCAGGTCCTACAGGTTCTATTACTGAAGTTTAGATGTTTAGGGGTTCTGGGACCCCAAAATAACAAGAGCAAGAGACACAAATGCCCAAATGAATTCGACCTAAGCTTTTTTTCAGCCAAAGTCAAGGTTCATTAGAACATCAGTGGGGGTGGGTGGGAGGAGATTTGAAGAGTCAGTTATATTGGCCAGACTCTTAAGGAATCTAAGCATTTATATTGCTAATTCAAGAGGTCCAGATCTTAAGAATCTGAGCCCTTGATATCCCTAAGAGATCATACAAATGGGAAAAGGACCCACATGTACAAAAATATTCATAGCAGCTCTTTTTGTGGTGGCAAAGAATTGGAAATTGAGAGGATGCCCATCAATAGGAGAACGGCTAAACAAGTTGTGTTATATGAATGTAATGGAATACTATTGTGCTATAAGAAATGATGAACAGGGTGACTTCAGAAAAGCCTGGAAAGACTTGTATGGTCTGATGATGAGTGAAATGAGCAGAACCAAGAGAATGTTGTGCACAATAACAGCCACATTGTGCAATGACTAGTATTGATAAACTTAACCCTTCCCAGTAATACAAGGATCTAAGACATTGCCAGAGGCCTCATGATGGAAAATGCTATCCACATCCAAAGAAAAAACTATGAAAGTTGAAGTGCTATTTTTTTTCTCTTTGGTTAAGTTTTGTTTTGTCTTTCTGATGGTTCCTCCTATTGGTTTTAATTTTTACTTACAACACCATTAATGTGAAATTATGTTTAATAGGAATGTAAATGTATAGCCTACATCGGATTGTGCGCTGTCTTGGGGAGGGTGGTGGGGAGGAAGGGAGAGAAAAATTTTAAACTCAAAAGCATATGGAAGTGATTATTGATAAATCAAAATAAATCAATGAAAAAATAAAAAAAAAAGGAAGACACACACACAAAAAGAATCTGAGCCTTTGGCTAGATTCTTGAAGAATCTGAGCATTGGCTAGATTATAAGAATCTGACCACCTTAATGGAGACAAGGTGAATCATTTTAAATACATATACATTCTTAAACATATTTTCACATTAGTGATGTTGTAAGTAAGAATTAGAATTAATAGGAGGAACCACCAGAAAGAGGAAACAAAACACTGCAGAAGAAAAAAAATAGCAAATAGTATGCTTTGATCTGCATTCAAACTCCGTAGTTCTTTCTTTGAATGTGCATAGCATCTTCCATCATGAGGCTTTTGGAGATGTCTTAGATCCTTGTATTGATGATAGAGGTTAAGTCTATTAATATTAGTCATCACACAATGTGGCTGTTACTGTGTACAACATTCTCCTGGTTCTGCTCACTTCACTCAGCATCAAACCATACAAGTCTTTCCAGGTTTATCAGAAGTCTGCCTGTTCATCATTTCTTATAGCACAATAGTATTCCGTTACATTCATATATCACATTCACAATGATGATAACTATCTGTATCTTTCTCTTCATCCTTTCACCCACCCTGTTTATGCTTTTCTTTCTCCTTTTCCCTCCTCTCTAATATTCTGCTTTTGACCACTGCCTCCTTCAGTCCCACCTTCCTTCTATTACCCCCCTCCCTTTTCTTTCCCCTTTTTGCTCCTACTGCCTATAGGGCAAGTTAGATTTCTGTATCTAACTGATTATGTTATTCCCTTCTTAAGGCAAATCTAACAGTTCAAACAATGCTCATCTCCCTCCCTTCTTTCCCTCTGCTGTAATAGGTTTTTGTGCCTTTTCCTGTGAAGCAATTTAACCTTCTCTCACTCTTTCTTTCCTTTTCTCTCAGTACATTTTCTTAGTTAGATCAGATTAATTCACTTACTTGGATCCATTTAACCCACTTGATTAGATTTTTGCATCATTACATCAAAGTCAATTTATACCTACCCCTTTATGTATGTCCCTTTAACATGGTGTAATAACGATACAGGTCTCAAGAGTTAAAAATGTCACCTTTCCTTGTAGGAATGTAAAGAGTCTGCCCTTATTAATAACCTGTTGTTACTTTCTGTCCCATTTACCTTTTCATGTCTCTCTTGAGTCTTGTATTTGAAGATCAAATTTTCTGTTGAACTCTGGTCTTTTTATCAGGAAGGTATGGAAGTCTCCTATTTCATTGAATATCCATCTCCTCCATTGAAAGATCATGCTCATTTTTGCTAGGTAGCTGATCCTTGGTTGTAATCCAAGCTCCTTTGCCTTATGGAATATCATATTCCATGCCCTATGGTCTTTTAATGTAGAAGATGCAAGGTTATGTGTAATCCTGACTGTAGTTGCATATCTAAATTGTTTCTTTCTGGGTGCTTGCAGTATTTTCTCTTTGACCTGGTAATTTTGGAATTTGGCTGCCATATTCCTTGGTGTTTTCAATTTTGGATCTCTTTCAGGAGATTCTTCAGGTGGATTCTTTCTACAGCTATTTTACCCTCTGGTTCTAGGACCTCAGGGCAGTTTTCCTTGATGATTTCCTGAAAGATGTTGTACAGTCTCTTTGTTTCATCATGATTTTCAGGTAGTCCAATAATTTTTAAATTGTCTCTCCTAGATCTATTTTCCAGGTCAGTTGTTTAACCAATGAGATATTTTACATTTTCATATATTTTTTCATTCTTTTGTTTTTGTGTGACTGATTCTTGCTCTATCATAGAGCCATTAGCTTTCATTTGCTCAGTTCTAATTTTCAAGAAATTGTTTTCTTGTATTAGATTTTGTACCTCCTTCCCCATTTTACCGATTGTATTTTTTAGGGACTTGTTTTCTTCAGTGTACTTTTTTTTTTTCCAATTAGCCAATTGTATTTTTTAGGGACTTGTTTTCTTCAGTGTATTTTTTTCCAGTTGTCCAATTGTATTTTTTAAGGACCTGTTTTCTACAGTTAATTTTTGTCTTCCCTTTTCCAGGCACTTGATTCTGTCTTGCATATCTCTCATTTCTTTTCCCATTTTTTCTTCTACCTCTCTCATTTGACTTTTAATATCCTTCTTGAGCTCTTCTAAGATGGCTTTTTGAGCTTCAGACTAGTTCATATTCACTTTTGAGGTTCCAGATGTGGGTTTGTTGACAATGCTGTCATTTTCAGAATTTCTGTCTTGATCTTCCCTCTTCCCATAATAAGAATCTATCGTACATTTCTTTTTGCTCATGGTGTTTGCTTATTTCCTGGTATTTAAAGAGATTGGGCTCTCCTGCTAGGAAGCTAAGGGCACTGACCCAAGCTTATTGTGTTGGCAGCCTAGGGCCTGCTCAATGGCTTTGTGTGCTGGGGCCTACAATGTTGGAAGTTGGAGGCTGTAGGATTCTGGTGACTTACCTGGTGTTGGGCTGGAAACAGCAATACTGGAACTCTTGGGGTAAGATTGGGTGGTGTGGCTCCTAAAAAAATTCTCATTTCTTAAGTCTTCCATTCATCCCCACATACTTCCCCAATCCTCTACTCCAGAAAACAGAAAGTGTGAATTTAATTTTAAATTGGATCATGCTCTCTCAGGGTCTAAGCTCTCAAATTCACTCTTCTGCAAGTGATTTGTTTTCTCTTTAATAAGAATATGTCAGTGTAGATCAGATGGTCTTTAAGGACCCACCACCTCCCTACAGCTTTTTGATTTCATAATATCAATCAATAAATTAGTCAATAGCTTTCATATAAATCAGCATAATTCTGCCTAGCATTTTCAGGAGCATATTATTCATATCCCATGGACCTAGAACCATTTTGAAAAGGTTTTGTTGATATTGTCCCAGTTCCTCCCTCAAAGGTGACCTGTGTACTAACATGGTGAGGAGAGGCAAAGAAGTTGCATACGTATTCTGGACTAAATTAATTCTATATTCTCATTAACTATTCTTTCTATGCTATGGTTTATTTAAACCTTCTTTTGTTATTGGCTTATAGTCTATAAGTTTGTCATGTTCTTCCAATTGTGAACCTGAAAAACCAGACCAGGTCCAAATCAGTCCTGGTCTCCAATATGATCCTACATCATGTACATCTGCCTTGTGCTTCTTTAATGCACTCTGTGAAAAAGGGATAATAATATGTAAGCTACTAATAATACAGGATTGCTTTGAACAAACTGCTTTGCAAACTTGAAAGTACTGCATAAATGTGGATTGGTATTGTGTGGCTATTTTTATTCATCTATTCTTCCCATATTTTTTCATTGGAAGTCAGAGATAAATATTCCTGAGAAAAGGCATTCTTCTCTTACAATTATTTCCTACTTAATATTTTCATCAGACTATTTCCCAAGTGGATAAGATATCATTTTTGATTATTTTGGTTTTTGAAAAAAAGTATTGGGATATACATTCAGAATCTACCAGCTCATTGAGAGAACCTCCAGGTTGACTATATATACAGGATAATAGTGATGAAATGTACTTTATCTTATTCTCACATTTTTAAAAATTTCTCTACTAAGCCCATATAATTAAAAAATCATGATTATGCCTGTCTGGTATGGTGATATATTAAAATACTATCAACAAAATCATTATCACCACCACCACCACCTCTTCCTCCTCCTCCTTCTCTTCTTCCTCTTCCTCTTCTTCCTCTTTTTCTTCTTCCTTTTCCTCCTCCTCCTCCTCCTCCTTCTCCTCATCCAGCCATATTGTCAAATGTGTTTTTTTGTGATGGTTTGTTATTCCAGTAGTACAAATGTAAGACCTTTGAGGGCAATGACTTAGTTTTATCTAAATTTTGTTTTCCCCTAGAGCCTAACAGTGTATTCCACACAACAGGGGTTTAATAACTGCTTGCTGAGCTAAATGTATCTTGCAAATCTGCCTTTCCAGAGGATGCTTGCCACATTCCCTAAGAGATGGTAGACAGGCATCATTAACATTCCACTAGCATCCACAAAATATAAAAGAAAACCAGAGGAAGTTCTAGAGCATTTTGGCTGGCTTCATTATGGAGAATTTCTAGAAAGTCAGGAACAAGTATTAAAGGCAACTTTGTGAAGCAGAAGAAGTTCTAAACTTGACACAGGTATTCTGACTCCATGCCTCAGGTCTCCTTGCTGCCTTGTGAGATCAAGCAGCTCAATTAGTCTTTCTGAGCCTCAGTTTCTTTATTCATTAAATAAAGGAATTGAACTAAGTGATCTCAATGAAAAGACTCATATGTGTTGAAAGCTATACACTTGAAAGGAGCACTCAAATCAATGAGATCATGGATGTCCTTTTATTGAAGTACTTTATTTTTTATTTAAATTGATTTTCTCATTGGGTTACAGCTTGGCTTGTCACATGGTTTGGGGTTATTTTATTTTGTTACACTAAAGATATTTAAGTTTGTTACTACATTTACTTTCAGAACTTAAATATTTTAAAACATGAACTAGTTATAGTTTTCATTACTGTATTAATTGCTCAATTTTTTTCCTCACCAATACCTGACATATATTATAAGGAACATATGCTATTATAGGGCCATTTATAGAGTTAACATCTGAAAGAAGTAGAAAAGATGAATAGACTTGTCTTTGCCAGCAACCCACATTTAAAGACCACTTTTAGTAAGTAACCTCAGTACAGTATTTTAGAATCACATTATCCCCATACTCCTGCAGAGATAATCGGTTTTTCTTTTCATTCAGCCTGTACAGTGGTTTACTTTTTTTCCTCTCAGAGGACGGAGTAGGCTTCTGTGTGGGAGTAGAAAAATTTCCAGGGGCTCTGGAACTTTGCAAGAAGTTTAGGGCCCAATATCTTCTTCTAGCAACCTTAGCATTCATTTTGTATGGGCATAGGAAAATGATCCAAATGTCTCCTATAGATGTGTGTGTGTGTGTGTGTGTGTGTGTGTGTGTGTGTGTGTGTTTTACCATAATAAGAACTCACATTCTTCCTCAATCAGGGAAAGATCCCTAAAGTCCATTTAATTAATTTTCCTGAAGCCATGCAAAATAATGAATTCCATATTCATGATGGTTATAGTTCATAATTCCACTAAATGGTTCAGTTGTAGTCCTGCTACTGTATAATAATTTAGTTTACATGTAAAATCACTTTTAGCTTGGGGAATGTGAATGCTCATTTTCATAAGGACAATTTCAGATGTGAAAACATGGTGCAGAAGATTCAGGATACCTGATGAAATAAGGAAATAATGATGATTTTAAATCCCTTTCTATATTCTCTCCTTCAAAGACACCTACATTGCCTTCAGGCATAGTAATAATTGGTGTAGGGATAGATGTTCAAACATGATTTCTTTGATATAGAGACAGATGAGAGAAACCAACAGTTTTTTTTTTTCTAATGCAGATTGTGAACTTTTCTTCAACTTAAATTCTTAGACAGTTGCTTAGAACACTAAGAGTTTAGGTAACTTAGAGACATACAGACAATATTTGTCAGAGGTAGGGCTGTGCCTTGCATGTAGTATCAATCGATTTTTAATTGAATTTAATAGATAATAGTAGTTATGTGTATTATGAGCTTAAAATTGGTAAATAAATAAATTAGTCCTAATAGGTTGATGCCTTCTGGAGCAGAGGTCTCTAATGCATCTAATATATTTAACATGTGTTATTCATGATTATATATGAAAGCAGAGATAACATGCTTTTGTTTTAAACTTACAGATGACATAGAACTCGAGGTATATCGAATATGCTAGGTAATAGATTCAGGACACACACACACAACCTAGGATTCAAAAAAAAATCAATTTTACCCTTAAAGAATTGGAGCTGGCTAGAGAGCAGTTTATCTGAAAAAAAAATATCTGGGGATTTTGCTGACATGTAGGCTCAATAAAAAGTTGTAGTGAGACATGAGATGCAGAAACAAAACCAAACAAACCAAAAACCTAACACAAACTTAGTTTGGGTAGGAACTGGCTTAAAGTCTGAAAGATTTGTTGTGATTGACATGAATAACAAAAGAAGACATTTGAAACAAGTACTGGAATATATTGAACTTGCCTTATTGCATCTCTATATTTTTCTTCTTTTTCTTTTCTTCTTTCTATTAATTTGTTCCTAATACTCAAAAATAATATTGGGACAAAGAAAACTAGGTCAAGTCAAAGTCAGAATCAACTCTTGGTTATTTGTTAAAAGGGAAGCCCTTAAAATATTTCTGAATATACTTTGTCAGTCAGGTATTAAGTAAGAGTAATGAGGCCTTCAATCCATGGGTCACATAGAGGGTTGGTGAGCATGAATTTGATGTTAAGAACAGCCAATCCCAGCAGGAACTATTTAGCTGAATGGGTATTTTGTATTTAAAAAAAATTATCACTTATGCTCTGGACTGTCTTTCTGGAGAGGAAAAGCTTATAGTAGCCAAGACTATAAGACCTTAATATTTCTCCTGGAGGAGAGAGACAGGGAAGTTTAGGTTTTTGTTTTTGTTTTTGTTCTTCCTTAACATAAGGATTATGTGGGGGAAAATGCCTTTCTAAAAAGAACTGTTTAAGTACCTGAACTCTGAATTAATAGAGATTGTACAGACTATAATTCTTAGTAGGAATAGGTAGCACCTTAGTTAAGGACTCCAGCAGAAGCCAGAAAGTAGAAACATAATGAAACTCTACAACTACATGTCAAATACAGCAATACACAGCAATTCTTGAAAGTTATTTCTTGCCATGCATGTTAAGTAGCAGAAGACCTAGCCAGAGCAGCATGATATCAGAAGATATGAGTGGAACTGCTGCATTGTATACATTTGACCCTCCCACACAATGTGCCTTCAACATTCATATTCTTTACATGTGTGCAGTTCCATGGTCCCTACAATTAGGATCATTATCTGCTTCATATCTCTTAATCATGTGAATGATCCAGAGTTCCATCCCTCTTCTCTCCTCCATTTTCTCTCTTCAGCTCCTGTGAATTCAAATGCGCATTACTCACCAAAAAAAATATCAAGACCCCATCTCTCTCTTCAGTTTTAATTACAAATATTTAACTACCTGCTGGACATCTCAACCTGAATATCCAATATAACACTTCCAAAACCAAACTGAATACCTTTAATCCTAAATCAACATTTCTATTTCTGTTGAGAACACCATCATCTCTCCATTCATCCAAGTTCACAGCCTCATCTTCAACTTTTTTTCTCATTTATCCTCCCATATCCAATCAGTTGCTCCCCCTCTCTCCATCTCTTCAGTTTCTCTGCACACCATTCCTTATTGCCTCTTACTTGGACTATTGTAATAGTCTCCTAACTGGTATCCCTTTATATACCCTCTTCCTTCATTCATCCAACTTCCCCAAAGCTGCCAAATCAACATCCATAAAACAAAGACCTGATCATGTCAGGAAAATTAGCAGTTACCTCTTATTTGTAAAACATAATGCCACTCTTATGTGAAAGTTTTCATAATTTAGCTCCAGCCGATCATTTCAGGCTATTTATATGATGTTTACTACCATATATCCTATCCAGGCAAACTAAAATCCCTTACGTCCCCCATACATGACATTCCACATATATTTTCAGAATCAATGCATATGTAGCCACCCTATGCAAATGTTCTCCCTCCTGCAATCTTTTTGTTCTTCCCCTCACACTTTGAAATCTCTGACACCCTGCATGGGTTGGTTCCAGAAAGTAGTGCCATCTCCTTCAAGGGACAATTTCTGATCATACTGTTAATACTCCACCCCTTACTCCCCACATTTGAATTTGCTGTTACTGTGTATATATCCTATATTTTCTAATCTATGACTATGTTGTATCCATCCAACAGAACATAAACTCTTTGAGGGAACCTACTGTTTCACTTTTGTATTTTTATTACCAGTAAATAGCACAGTACCAAGAACAGAAGGAGCAGCTCAGTGGCTTGGTGGGTAGAGTGCTAGGCCTGGAGTCAGGAACACCTGAGTTCAAATTCAGCCTCAGATATTTATTAGCTGTGAATGACCCTGGGCAAGTCACTTAACCTTTTGTTTCTTTAATGTGCTGGAGGAAGAAACGGCAAACCACTCCAGTATCTTTGCCTAGAAAACCCCTTGCACAATATGATTCATGGGGTCATGAAGTGTCAGATGTAACTGGATCAATTGAATAATAAAAATGAAGCTCATAGTAGGCACTTAAAATGATTGTTGATTAATGAGTTTCTCTACATAATTTTATGATACTGTTTACCTATGCAGTTTGAATATATCCTTGCTGTCTTTGACTTATGGAGATATGTGCCACCATCATAAAATATTTGTGACATACATGTGCTCTTACCACATTGTTCTCTCATATTATTTAACTAGGCTGATCTTTGTAAAGTAGACATATTCTGTTACCAGAACAATACTTGAAGTATGTTTGGGATGGAGCAAATTGCAAAGATCTTTTCCTTTGACATAGCTTTCAAAAAGCTAGAGCCTATTCAAAATAGTACCTTTTATATAGAGCTTCAAGGTTTGCAAAGAATATTACATATATAATCTCATTTGTTCCTCAAAATAGCCCTGTGTAGTAAGTACTGTTGTAAGGGAGGAAATTACAGTTGATAGATTAAGTGACTTATTCTGGGTCATATGCTAGAAAGTATTTGAGGCAGAACTTGAGTGCGGGTTTCCGATTCCAAGCTTAACACTTCGTACATTGTTACCTAGCTGCTTCATTTTCTAGCTACATGCTGGACTTTGTGAAGAGATTTCTTTACTGATGGAAATTAGATCATTCCCAATTGCTCTCAAAATGTCCCAGTTACCCCTTTCCATTGGCCCATCTCACATCCACTTTCTCCCCTGACTCTCATTTATCTCTTTCCTACATTTCTCCAAGAACAGAATAAATTGCTCTTGCCATTGTCCTATAATGCAGCATGAATGTACTCCATTTATAATGAAGCTTTACTGACTCAATTGTATTGAATAGAGAGTGAAGTTCCCAGGGTAGAGGAACCTGGGGAAAATGTATGCACTACAATCATCCACCAGTATTACTCTACCCGTTTTTTGCACTAGATTTTTACTATTAGCCTCATATATTACCTAGAGGCATATTCAAGCTGATTATAAGACTCTCTAAATTTGATTCACCTATCCTGGGTGTCACCTTAGGCTAGTTTAAAACATATTTCCTGGGGGAAGCTCATTGATCTCCCAGTCAGTTTAGCTCAAAAGGCTAGCTCCTAAACCAAGCACTAGGTAAATCTATTGCAATTATTCTAGACTAAATCATCATCTCATCCTTCCCCCACCCCCATCTCTAGCATTTCTTAAATGATCACATAATCAAAGCTAGCAAGCTAAAATAGTTTCCATCTGTCAAGAAGGATGGATTGTAACAAAAGGAGAGGGTGAACAGAACACTCAATGAGGCATGCAAGTTGATCTGCACAGGGAACATATAGCAGGCTATGATTTCTGTGACTCCAGGCAAGAAAAAGGCTTCCTGCTTGGATAATGGAAAGGAGGTACTTTATCAGTACATTCCCTTCATTATGTGTGTGCATATGCATGTGTGTGTTGGGGGGGAAGGGTGCAGGGAAATGCATGCTTGTAATAACAAATGTTATCTCAAGGCATTTGTCTTTCCCAAATGGATAGAGTTCAGCTTCATCAACACTGTCAGCAAAATCCCCATGGGACATTGGTTCTTATACTTCCTCTGAAATTACAATCAATTCCAGTTACTCTCTATGACCTCTAACATAAAATATTAAATCTTCTGGTTGATTTTTTACGCCCTTCAAAATCAGTCCCTTCCTACTTTTCCATTCTTCTTATTCCTTACACCCCCTTCAATTACTCTGTGATCTAGTGACACTGGCCTCCTTGTTGTTCCTTGTACACGATGCTCCATCTCCTTACTCCAGGCATTTTCACTTATTGTCTCCAATGGCTCAAACTCTCTCCTTTATCATCTCAATCTCCTAAATTCTCTGGCTTCTTTCAAGTCTCAGCTAAAGTCCCATATCGTTTAAGAAACCTTTCCTAATTTCATTTCATGTTAGTGCCTCCCTTCTACTGATTATCTTCTTTTTCTTCCATATGTATTTTGCTTGTACATAGCTATTTCTATGCTTCCTCCGCAATTAGACTGAGGATCCTTGAGATCAGAGACTGCCTTTGCCTTTCTTTGTATCCCCAGTGCTTAGCAAGTTCCCAACACATATAGGTGCTTAATAAATGCCAGTTGCTTTCACTGACTGACTGCATGTGGGCACCACCGAGCAAACATCTATCTTCATACGTCTCCCTTCTTTAAGTTGGAAAATGTGTCCTATCCAATTTTCTACCCCCTCTTCTCTCTCTCTTCTCTCTCTCTCTCTCTCTCTCTCTCTCTCTCTCTCTCTCTCTCTCTCTCTCTCTCTCTGTCTCTCTGTCTCTCCTCTCTCTTTCTCTCTTTCTCTTTCATACTTGTGAAAGAAATATATGTAAATCAATCCCAGCATATACATAGTCACATAGCCTATGGGGATTTGCTCAAACTTTCATTGCTGTGTGTCCTGGGATATCTGTAATTAATAATTCTGGTTAAATAACTTATTTCAGAGGCCACTCCTACATCACAGGAACCTTTCCTAAGGGAAAAGATAAAGAGTTCAGTTTTAGGTTTATTGAGTTTGAGAGTTTAAGATAAAGGTCAGAGAAACCAGAAACCAGTCATGTACTTGGTAATAGCCATCATAGCTTAATGGACTACTCAATACTTGCCCTTTTCTTTGAGGGGGGCTTCATAGGAATTAAAATCTTATCCTTCTGTATGGTCATTACCAGCTTTTCTTGGTGGGGTCCACCCAAATTAGCTAAAAGAGGGAATGAGATAGACACTTAATTAGATGCAGAAATCTACCTTACCCTAACAGGAAGTAAAAAAGGAAGAGGATTATAGAAGGGGAAGGGGGACTGATGAAATAAGGGGTAGATTGAGGATGGCAGTGATTAGAAGTAAAATACTTGTGAGGAGGGAAAGGGTATGGGGTAAGAGAGAGAAGAGATGAACAAGGGGAAAATAGCGTGGAGAGAAATAGCTGTCATAACTATATACGTGAATGGGATGAATTCACCCCTAAAATGGAAGCAGATCACAGAATGCATTAAAAACCAGAATTCTACCATATATTGGTTACAGGAAACACATCTGAAGCACAGAGAGCAGGGTAATGGTAAAAGCCTGGAGCAGCTAAAACAAAGATAACAGGGGTAGCAATTAGATCTCAGACAAAGCAAAAGCAAAAATAGATGTAATTAAGAGACAAAGAAGGAAACTATATCTTGCTGAAAGGTACCACACACAATGAAGTCAGGTCAATAGAGAGCACATACGCATCAAATGGTATAGCATTTAAATTTTTGAAGTAGTTGAATGAGTTACAGGAGGACATAGGTAATAAAATGTAAGGGACCTCACCTTTCCACTCTCAGAACTCAATAAATCTAACCAAAAAATTAATAAGAAAGTACTTAAGGGGGAGGTGAATAAAATTCTGTAGAAGTCAGAGATGATAGATTTTCAGAGAAAATGGAATGGGAAAAGAAAGGAATATAAATTTATTTCTCAGTAGTATATAGATTGACCATCCATTAGGGTATAAAAATCTCACAACCAAATGCAGAAAAGGGAGAGTAAATGCATTCCTTTAAGATCAAAATGCAATAAAAATTACATTCAACAGTGGACAATGGAAAGAGCGATTAAGCTTAATTGGAAATTAAATAATCTAATCCTAGAAATAAGTGGGCCAAAGAACAAAACATAAAACAATAAAAAAAATTATTAAAGAAAATGATGAGACAGCATAGCAGAAGGTTCCCAACACACCCAAAGTGGAACTTAGGGGGAAATATGTATATATATGTGTGTATATATATATATATATATATATATATATATATATATATATATGTATATATATATATATATATACATATATATATACATATATATATATACATATATATACATATATATTACATATAATATACATTATATACATAATATATATTATTATATGTATATATATATATACATATATGTGTATATGTGTGTGTGTGTGTGTGTGTGTATCTTTATTTGCTTATATCAATAAAATAGAGAAAAATCAGATCAATGAATTGGACAATATGCAACTGAAAAAAAAAACTAGAAAAAGAATGAATTAAAAATTTCCAATTACATGCCAAATTGGAAATCTTGAAAATCAAAAGAGGGATTAATAAAATTGAAAGTAAGAAAACCATTGAGGGGAGGGGCAGAGCCAAGATGTCAGAGTGAAAGCAGTACTTTGCTTGAACTTTCCCCCAAACCCCTCCACATACCTATAAAAAATCACTCTAAACAAATTCTAAAGCAGGAGAACCCACAAAAAGACAGAGTGAAAGAAATTTCCACCCCAAGACAACCTGAATGATTGATCAGAAAGGTATATCTCGCCAGACTGGAAGCAGAGCACAGTGTGGCATAGGTGCGCAGGCTGCGGAGAACCTGGAGCAGGTATAAGAGGACTGAATTGTGGGCAGCTGTAGCAGTTTCTAGACTTCTCAAGCCATGAATGCCAAAGATAACTTAGAAGGTCAGGGGCAAAAGTCTGTTTCTGCAGTGCTGAGAGAGGAAGGTGGGGGCTCAGCTCCATTACCCAAGAGCACATCCCAGGTGGGGCAGCTGCCTCCTGAGCTTCCAGCCCACAGACTGAGGGGGAATCCAGTGGCTGATCAGAGAGGAATTGCAGGGGTCTCTTTGCCAGTGGTGAGGAAGAAATCTCTTGCTGTGCCCATGATTGAATCTGGGTCAGAGTTCTGGCCAGCAGTCCTGGGGTGAGAAGGAGCCCTGGTGTGGTGGAGCTTGTAGTGGCTATGAAGAAGAAACCCTCCTCACAGTTCTGGGAGAGAAAGGAGTGCTTGTGGTCACTAATAGACCAGAGCACAGGCCAGGAAAGGAGTAAACACCTCGCCCCTTATCATATCACTTTGCAAGAACTGAAAATTTACAGGTCCCTACAAGTATCTCTGAAAACAGCTGTACAAACTCCCGAAGCTTTGGACAGTACATTCTCCACATTGGAAGCAGAACCTTAAGTAATTGGTTGGGATCATGAGCAAGCAGCAAAAAGAGTCAGACTATATTATCTTTCTTTGGTGACAAAGAAGATCAAAATACACAGCCAGAAGAAGACAACAAGGTCAAAGCTCTTACATCCAAAACCTCCGAGAAAATTATGAATCAGTCCCAGGCCTTGGAAGAGCTCAAAAGGGATTTTGAGAAGCAAGTAAGAGAAGTAGAGGAAAAACTGGGAAGAGAAATGAAAGTGATAAAAGAAAATCATGAAAAACAAGTCAACAGCTTGCTAAAGTAGATCCAAAAAAATACTGAAGAAAATAACACCTTAAAAAATAGCCTAACCCAAATGGCAAAAGAGGTCCAAAAAGCCAATGAGGAGAAGAATGCCCTAAAAAGCAAAACTGGCCAAATGGAAAAGGAAGTCCAAAAGATTACTGAAGAAAATACTTCCTTAAAAATTAGAATAGAGCAATTGGAAGCTAGTGACTTTATGAGAAATCAAGACACTGTAAAACAAATCCAAAAGAATGAAAAAATAGAAACAATGTGAAATATCTCATTGGAAAAACAACTGACCTGGAAAATAGATCCAGGAGAGAGAATTTAAAAATTATTGGACTATCTGAAAGCCATGATCAAAAAAAGAGCCTAGACATCATCTTTCAAGAAATTGTCAAGGAAAACTGTCCTGATATTTAGAACCAGAGGGCAAAATAGAAATTGAAAGAATCCACCAGTCTCCTGAAAGAGATCCCCAAAGGAAAACTCCTAGGAGTATTGTAGCCAAATTCCAGAGTTTACAGGTCAAGGAGAAAATATTACAAGCTGCCAGAAAGAAACAATTCAAGTACTGTGGAAACACAATCAGGATAACACACGATTTAACAGCTTCTACATTAAAGGACCACAAGGCAGGGAATATAACATTCCAGAGGGCAAAGGAGGTAGGATTACAACCAAGAATCACCTACCCAGCAAAACTGAGTATAATCATTCAGGGTAAAAAAGATTATCCAGTGAAATAGAGGACTTTCGGGCATTCTTGATGAAAAGACCAGAGCTGAATAGAAAATGTGACTTTCAAAAACAAGACTCAAGTGGAACATGAAGAGGTAAACATGAAAGAGAAATCAGAAGAGACTTATTAAGGTTGAATTGTTTACATTCCTGCATAGAATGATGATATCTATAACTCATGAGACCTTTGTCAGTATTATGGTAGTTGGAGGGAAAAAATTATATGTGTGTATGTATATATAGATAGGTATAGATCTAAATATAGTTATAGATATATAGCTATAGATATACATATATAGATATACATATATAGAAATAGATCGGTATATAGCTATAGATAGGTATAGATATAGACAGATATAGATATATAGATATAGATAGATAGATAGATAGATAGATAGATAGATAGATAGATAGATAGATAGACAGACAGAGGGAACGGGGTGAGTTGAAGATTAAGGGGTTATATCTAGAGAATAAAATTAAGGGATGAGAGAGAATTATACTAGGAGAAGAAGAAAGGGAGAGGTAGAATGGGGTAAATTATCTCACACACACACACACACACACACACACACACAAAACAACCCAGAAAATAAAAGGCTCTTACAGTGGAAGGGAAACAGGGGAAGGTGGGAGGTAATGAGTGAATCTCATTCTCATGGGATTTGGCTTAAGGAGGGAATAACATATACATTTAATCAGGTATGGAAATCTGTCTTACAGTACAAGAAAATAGGGGGAGAAGGGGAAAAGAGAATGGGGGCGGGTGTGATAGAGAGGAGGGCAGATTGGGAAAGAGGGTAATCAGAAGCAAATACTTCTGAGGAGGGATAGGGTCAAAAGAAAGAATAGAATAAATGGGAGGGCAGGATAGGATTAAGGAAAATAGGGTTAGTTTTTCACAACATGTCTACTATGGAAGTATTTTGCATAACTGTACTTGTATAACCTCTATTGAGTTGCTTGCCTTCTCAATGAGGGTGGGTGGGGGGGAGGAAGGGAGAAAATTTGGAACCCAAAGTTTTAAAGCCATATGTTTAAAAAAATTTTTTTCACATGCAACTGGGAAATAATAAATACATGAAATGGGGTACAGAAGTCTATCCTGCTCTACCAGAAAATAGGAGGGGAAGGAGATAAGAGAAGGGGGGGAGAGATAGAAGACAGGGCAGAATAGGGTAAGGGATATTCAGAATGCATGCCATCTTGGGGCAGGGGGAGGGGCGAGATGGGGTGAAAATTTGGAACTCAAAATCTTATGGGAGTAAATGTTGAAAACTGAAAATAAATAAATTTATACTTTAAAAAAAGAAAGAAAAGAAAACCATTGAACTAATAAGTAAAACTAGAAGCTGGTTTTATGAAAAAAAATAGATAAACCTTTCTTTATTTTGATTTTAAAAAATAAAGAAGAAAAAAATTACAAATACCAAAACTGAAAGAGACAACTTTAAAACCAATGAAGAGGAAATTAAGACAATTATTAGGAGCTATTTTGACTAAATATAGGCCAATAAATTTGGCAATCTAAATGAAATGGATGAATATCTCCAAAATATAAATTAATCAGATCAGCAGCAGCAGAAATAAAATATTTAACAAAATCTTAGAAAAAGAAATTTAACAAGGTATCAATTAACTTCCTAAGAAAAAATGCCCAGGACCAGATGGATTACAAACTAATTCTACCAAATATGTAAAGAACAATTAATCCTAATGTTATATAAACTAATTGGAAAAATAGATAAAGGAGTCCTACCAAATGCCATGACACAAATATGGTGCTGATGGCCGAACCAGGAAGAACCAAAACAAAAAGAGAATTATAGACCAATTTCCCTAATAAATATTGATGCAAAAATATTAAATAAAATACTAGGAAAAACTTTACAGCAATATATCACAAGATATCATACTGTATGACCAAGTGGGATTTATACCAAGAATGAAGGTCTCTTTCAATATTGTAAAAATTATCAGCATACTTGACCATCATAATAACAAAACCAACAGAAATCATGTAATTATCTCAGTAGATGCAGAAAATCTTTTTACCAAATATAGCACCCATTCCTATTAAAACACTGGAGAGCATAGGAATAAATGGAGCTTACCTTAAAATAGTAAGTAATATTTATCTAAAACCTTTGGCAAGCATTATATGTAAGGGGATAAGCTGAAAGTCTTCCTAATATAATCAGGAGTGAAGCAAGGATACCCATTACACCTATATTATTTAATATGGTACTAGAAATTTTAGCTATAGCAATTAGAGAAAATAATTAAAAGAATTAGAATAGGCAAAAAAGAAACAAAAGTATAATTATTTGCATATGGAATGATGGTGTACTTAGAAAATCCTGGATAATGAAGTAAAAAAAAAAAAGCTTTCAAAATTATGAACAAATTTAGCAAAGTTTGCGGATATTAAATAAACTTACATAAATCATCAGCATTTCTTTAGATTGCCAACAAAGTTCAATAGCAAGAGATAGAAAGAGAAATTCCATTTAAAATAATGTAGATAATAGAAAATATTTTGGAGTCACCTGATAAGCCAAACCCTTGAAAGGTAAGAACACATCTATAAACAACTTTTCACCAAATAAAATCATATCTAAACAATTGCAAAAACATTAATTGCTCACGGGTAGGCTGAGTCAATATAATTAAAATGACAATTCTTCCTAAATTAATTTATTTATTCAGTTCCATACCATTCCAACTATCAAAAAAAAAATCCTTGTTAATTTATTTATTTTTAGTTTCCAACATTCACTTTCACAAGATTTTGAGTTCTAAATTTTTTTCCTCTTCTCCTCCCTCCCCCAACCCCAAGAAGGGCATACATTCTGGATACCTTTTCTCCTAATCTGCCTTCCCTTGTATCTCCCCCACCTTCTCTTATCCCCATTCCCCTTCTATTTTCCTGTAGGGCAGGATAGATTTCTGTACTCTATTGCCTGTATATCTTATTTCCCAGTTGCATGTGAAAACAATTTTTAACATTTGTTTTTAAAACTTTGATTCCAAATTTTTTCCCTTCCTTCCTCCCCACCCACCCTCATTGAGAAGGCAAGTAATTCAATATGGGTTATATATGCGTGGTCATGCAAAATACTTCCATAGTAGTCATGTTGTGAAAAACTAACCATATTTCACTTCATTCTATCCTGCTCCCCATTTCTTCTGTTCCCTCTTTTGGCCCTGCCCCTCCTCAAAAGTGTTTACTTCTGATTACCCCCTGCCCCAATCTGCCCTCCCCTCTATCATCTCCCTGATCTTTTATCCCCTTCCCCCCTATTTTCCTGTAGGGTAAGATAGCAATATGTATGTTATTCCCTCCTTAAACCAAATCCAATCAGAATGAGATTCACTGATTCCTTCTCATCTTCCCCTACTTCCCCTCCATTGTAAAAGCCTTTTCTTGTCTGTTTTATGTGAGAAAATTTACCCCATTCTACCTCTCCTTTTCACCTTCTCCCAGTATAATCCTCTCTCACCCCTTAATTTTGTACTACAGGTCACCATTCACCTTCGACTCACCCTGTGCTTTCTATCTCTCTGTCTACCTATACACACACACACACACGCGTGTGTGTGTGTGTGTGTGTGTGTGTGTGTGTATATATTTATGTATATATGTGTATATATATATATATATATATATATATATTTCCCTTCAACTACCCTAATACTGACAAAGGTCTCATGAGTTACAAATATTATCTTTCCATGTAGGAATGTAAACAGTTCAGCCTTAATAAGTCTCTTATGATTTCTCTTTCTTGTTCCACTTGAGTCTTATATTTGAAAGTCAAATTTTCTATTTGGCTCTGGTCTTTTCATCAAGAATGCTTGAAAGTCCCCTATTTCACTGAATGAGCATTTTTTCCCCTGAAGGATTATACTCAGTTTTGCTGGGTAACTGATTCTTGGTTGTAACCCTATCTCCTTTGCCCTCTGGAATGTTTTATTCCAAGCCCTCTGGTCCCTTAACATAGAAGCTGCTAAATCTTCTGCTATCCTTATCGTGTTTCCACAATAATTGAATTGTTGTATTCCATGCCCTCTGGTCCCTTAATGTAGAAGCTGCTAAAGATTTTTGTGTTATCCTGATTGTGTTTCCACAATACCTGAATTGTTTCTTTCTGGCTGCTTGCAATATTTTCTCCTTGACCTGGGAACTCTGGAATTTGGCTACAATATTCCTAGAAGTTTTCCTTTGAAGATCTTTTTCAGGAGGTGATTGGAGAATTCTTTCCATTTCTATTTTGCCCTCTGGTTCTAGAATATCAGGGCAGTTTTCCTTGAAAATTTCTTGACAGATGATGCCTAGGATCTTTTTTTTTTTTTGTCATGGCTTTCAGATAGTCCAGTAATTTTTAAATTATCTCTCCTGGATCTATTTTCCAGGTCAGTTGTTTTTCCAATGAAATATTTCACATTGTTTTCTATTTTTCATTCTTTTGGTTTTCTTTTATAATGTCTTGATTTCTCATAAAGTCACTAGCTTCCATTTCCTCTATTCTGATTTTTTTTGTTTTTTAAAAATTTTTATTAATTTATTTTGATTTATCAATAATCACTTCCATATGCTTTTGAGTTTAAAATTTTTCTCCACTTCCCTCTCCACCATCCTCCTCAAGATGGTGCACAATTTGATATAGGCTATACATTTACATTCCTGTTAAACATATTTTCACATTAGCGGTGTTGTAAGTAAAAATTAAAACCAGTAGGAGGAAACATCAGAAAGCAAAAACAAAAGTCAACAGAAGAGGAAAAAAATAGCAAATCGACTTCCATAGTTCTTTCTTTGGATGCAGATAGCATTTTCCATCACGAGGCCTCTGGAGATGTCTTAGATCCTTGTACTGCTGGGAAGGGTTACGTTATCAATATTTCACCCCAAATCTTATTGGAAATGCTTCTAGTTTGTCCCCATTACATATTATGCTTGCTGAAGGTTTTAGATAGATGCTATTTATTATTTTAAGGAAGACTCCATTTATACCTATGCTTTCTAGTGTTTTTAATAGGAATGGGTGTTGTATTGTGTCAAAAGCTTTTTCTGCATCTATTGAGATGATCATGTGGTTTCTTTTGGTTTTGCTGTTGATATGCTCAATGATGCTGATATTTTTCTTAATATTGAACCAGCCCTGCATTACTAATATAAATCCTACCTGGCCACAGTGTATTATTCTTGTGATAAGTTGCTGTAATCTATTTGCTAATATTTTGTTCAAAATTTTTGCCTCTATATTCACTAGAGAAATTGGTTTATAATTTTCTTTCTCTGTTTTGACTCTTCCTGGTTTACATATCAGCACCATATTTGTATCATAAAAAGAATTTGGTAAGACTCCTTCTTCACCTATGTTCCCAAATAGTCTATATAGTATTGGAATTAATTGATCTTTAAATGTTTGATAGAATTTCCATGTAAATCTGTCTGGCCGTGGAGATTTTTTCCTAGGGAGTTCATCAATGGCTTGCTCAATTTATTTTTCTGAGCTGGGGTTATTTAAGTATTTCACTTCCTCTTCTATTAATCTGGGCAATTTATATTTTTGTAAATATGTATCCATTTCACTAAGATTGTCAAATATGTTGATGTATAGTTGGACAAAATAATTCCTAATTATTGTTTTAATATCTTCTTCCTTGGTGGTAGCTTCACGCTTAAACTAGTAATTTGGTTTTCTTCTTTCTTTTTTTAATTAAATTAACCAAAGGTTTATCTATTTTATTGTTTTTTGTTTCATAAAACCAGCTCTTAGTTTTATTTACTAGTTCAATTGTTTTCTTAATTTCTATTTTATTAATTTTCACTTTGGTTTTCAATATTTCTAATTTGGTGTTTATTTGAGGTTTTTTCTCCATTCTAATATTTAAGGAAGTATTTTCTTCTGTGAGCTTTTGGACTTCTTTTTCCATTTGGCCAATTCTGCTTTTTATGTCATTCTTCTTCTCATTGGCTTTTTGGGCCTCTTTTGTCATTTGGGTTAGTCTATTTTTTAACGTGTTATTTTCTTCAGTATTTTCCTGGGTCTCCTTTAGCAAGCTATTGACTTCTTTTTCATGATTTTCTTGCACCATTCTCATTTCTCTTCCCAGTTTTTCTTCTACTTCTCTAACTTGTTTCTCAAACTCCTTTTTGAGATCTTCCATGGCCTGGGAACAATTCATGTTTTTCTTAGAGGCTTTGGATTTAGGAGCTTTGACTTTGTTGTCTTCTTCTCATCATATATTTTGATCTTCTTTGTCACCAAAGAAAGATTCTATGATTTGACTTTTTTGCATGCTTTGCTCATAATCCCAGCTAATTATTTGCTTTAAACTCTTTGTTAATGTAGTGTGGAGGGTGCACTGTCCCAAGCTTCAGGGGTTTTGTGTAGCTGTTTTCAGAGATACTTCTAGAGACTTGTAAGTTTTCAGTTCTTCTGAGTTGGTATGATCAAGGGCGAGGTATTTAGTCCTTTCCTGGCCTGTGCTCTGGTCTATGAGTGACCACAAGCACTCTTTTCCACCTTGGAACTGTGAGGAGGAATATCTGTGCAATGCCACCACAAGCTCTGTCATGCCACCACTCCTTCTTGTCCCCAGACCACCACCAAGGACTGTGACCCTTATCCAAGCATTAGCAAAGCAAAAGAATCCATCCTAAGTGCCAGCAAAGAGATTCCTGCAATCGCCCTATCATCATCAGCTTGATCCCTCCGCTGTCTGTGGGCCAAGTTCAGAAAACACCACCTTGCCAGGGCTGTGCCATGACTGGGGCTGGGACCCAGCTTCTTTCTCACCTCAGTCATGGACTTTTCCTATTGACATTTGAGTTGTCTTTGGCATTTGTGGTTTGAAAAGTATGGAAACCTCCACAGCTGCCCATGATTCAGTCCTCTGAGGCCTGCTCCAGGTTTGTTGAGGCCTGGTCTTTGCCTGTGCAACAATGCTGACCTTCACTCCTGTCCCAGCCTGGAACAACAGACCTTTCTAATCAACCATCCAGGTTGTCTTGGGCCAGACATTTGTTTCACTCTGTCTTTTTGTGGGTTCTGCTGCTCCAGAATTTCTTTAGAGCCATTTTTACAGGTATTTGGAGGGATTTGGGGGAGAACTCAAGCAAGTCACTGCTTTTACTCTGCCAACTTGGCTCTGCCTGTTAAAATTTTATTTTATAGAAATAGAACAAATAAAAACAAATTCATTTGGAAGGACTAAAACTCATGTATATAAAGGGAATCAATGAAAAAAAATTGTGAAAGAAGGTGGTCTAGTCATACCAGATCTCAAACTGTGTTATAAACGGGTAATTATAAAAACAATTTTTAATGGCTAAGAAATAGAGTGGTCGATCAATCAAATGGTTTAAGTACAAATTATATTATCATAAATAACCATAGTTGTCTAGTATATGATAAACCCAAAGATCCAAGCTTTTGGAACAAAATGTCATTATTTGACAAAAATTGCTGGGAAAACTGGAAAACAGTAAAGCAGAAACTAGGTATAGGTGAATATCTCACACCATACCAAGAAAAGATCAAAATGGTACAGATTTACACATAAAGGGTGATACCACAAGCCAATTTTTCTTTAAAATTTATCAATTAGAGGAAAATTAGGACTTAAGAAAATATAGAGAATATTATAAAATATAAAATAGATGATTTTGATTATACAATATTAAAAAAATTGCACACACACACACACAATGCAACCAAAATTATAAGGAAAAGAGAAAACTAGGAAAGATTATTTTTTGCAACAAGTATCTCTGGTAAAGGTCTCATTCCTCAAATATATAGAGAAATGAGTCAAATTTATGAAAATAGAAGTCATTCCCCAAGTGATAAACAATTAAAGGTTATGAACAAGCAGTTTTCATATGAAGAAATCTTTTGATTTTGGTCGACTGATCCTTGCTGTCTCATAGAGTGATTAGCTTCTACTTGCCCAATTTTAATTTTTCAGGAATTATTTTCTTCAGTTAGTTTTTTTTTGAATTTTTAGGCAATTGGGGTTAAGTGACTTGCCCAGGGTCACACAGCTAGTAAGTGTCAGGTGTTTGGTCTGAGGCTGGATTTGAACTCAGGTCCTCCTGACTTCAGGGCTGGTGCTCTATCCACTGCACCACCTAGATGCCCCTATTTTTTTTTAACCTCCTTTTCCATTTGGCCAATTCTGCTTTTTAAGGAGTTGTGTTCTCCAGTGGACTTTTTTTTTCCATTTAGCCAACTGTATTTTTTTAAGGAATTGTTTTCTTCAGTCAATTTTTTTTCCTTCCTTTTTCCAAGCTGTTGACTCTTTCTTGCATACCCATTTCTTTTTCAAAATTTTCTTCTACCTGTCTTATTTGATTTTAAAATCATTTTTTAGCTCTTCTAAGAAGGCTTGAGACCAATTAATATTCCCATTTGAGGTTTTACATGTAGATATTTTGCCATTCTGAGTTTGTGTTTTCGTCATCCCTTTTGCCATAGTAGCTTTCTGTGGTCAGGACTCTTTTCTTTTTTTCCTCATTTAAAAAAAAATTGAGTTCTGTTCCTGGTGCACATAAGGAACTATCCCAACCTTCTTGTGGTGGAGGTCAGTTGTCTGGTCCCAGCTTTCTGACCAGGGGCCTCCTGTGCTGATGGCTTGTACCTTGCACTGGAGTGGCCCAGTCTAGCTATGCCTGTTGTCCCTTAGCTTCTGGGGCTTGCAGTTTGCCTTCTGCACTGGGGCTGGAGAACTAACAGTTGGCATGCTGTGCCAGCAGCCTGATAAGCCAGGACTGAGGGGCTTCAGTTTCTTATCTGTGCTATGGCTAAGAGCCTCCTGGTGGCTTGCTTGGACACCACCTGCACTGGGTTACACTCCCCTTTCACCCAAGTGAGACATACCTTTCCTGACTTCCTTCTAAGTTCTCTTCAGCTGGAAAATTGTTTCACTCTGTCTTTTTGTGTATTCTATCATTGTAGAATTCTTTTAGCAGCTTTATTTAATATTGTTCCTGAGGGAAACTGGGAAGAACTCAAGCAACTTCCTGGCTTCTCTTCACCATCTTGGCTCCTCTCCTTATATATTCTAATATAATATATAGGCATTGAAGACACTGAGTCTCAGAGAAATGACATGTTTTGCCCAAAGTCACAAATAATAAACTATCAGAAATTCCCAGCACTGACTTAAGTGAATTTCAGGTCTATTTCCACTATACCCTTTCTGAGTGCACATAAGGATTATGTTAGGGTTATAAATGATAGATTAATTAATTAATTAATAGATTAATAGAATTAATGAATTGATTGATGGATGAATGAACAAATGATATACAGAATAAGAAGGTGCACTCACATCATGAAATTGGGTGTCAAACTTATTGATACCAAAGGAATTCTGTACTGGTCAATATTTTTATTGATCTCCACGTCATAAATTTTCTTCATTCTCACTCATTGCAAAATCATGCCATGAATAATTTAAAGAGTTGATATTCTACCCCTTAAACCCATATTCATCTTTCAGAAAAGACTTTGCAAGACTTCATTAGCAAGACTCTGATATCCACATTAGCCTCAAGAAAAAAAATGTATCCCTAGAGCCTTCTTTTAGAAGACTAGTTAGGAAGTACAGTGAATAGAGGGTTAGAATTGGAATCAGAAAGATCTGAACTCAAATTCTTGCTTACTGCATAATCCTGGGCAAGTCACAAAGTTTTTTTCCACAACTTTATTATCTGTAAAATGAGGATAGTAATAACAAGCAACTAAGTGTTGCTGCAAGAATAAAATAAGATATAATTTTCAAAATGTATTCTGAATCTTAAAACACTACATGATCATCATAACCACTACCATTATTAAAAGCAAGAGCCTCTCACTTACTCTCATGTGTTCAGTGATTATGGCAAAATTTTGAAAGACCTACTACCCAAAGTTGCATAACAGGAACGACTTACGTAATTCCATTTTAAGAAAATGTCATTCTCATGTTGTGAGCTAGTAACTCTTTAGAGTTTGGAGATTACAGGGAATACTTCATGTTGATAAAATGAAAACTTCCAGGCACACTGCACAGCATAAATAAAGAGGATAATGAGTTTATATTTTTCACCTGGCCATGCAAGGGTTTAGGTTACTCAATACAACAAACACATCATTTTGTGATATGGAAACTGTAAATAAGCCTCAGTCTAGTCTTTGTCTCCTACTACCCTAAATTATCATTTAAGTGGTGTTTGTCTTTAGGAGCTAGATTCATGGAACCCTAGAACTAGGGTTCAATCTTTTTTCTGTTCTAATCAAGCAATTCTCCTTCCATGTTCTCCTAAACATATTTTTAGATTATTTGCCATTAAGTAGAAATTCATTCATATAATTTTTCAAGCTTCTTTTTGCCCAATTCCATTTTTTTTTTTTGGCTAGGCAATGGGGTTAAATGACTTGCCCAGGGTCACACAGCTAGCAAGTGTTATGTGTCTGAGGCCAGATTTGAACTCAGGTCCTCCTGAATCCAGGGCCTGTGCTCTATCCACTGTGCCACCTAGCTGCTGCCGTCAAATTCCAATTTTTAAGGAACTATTTTCTTCAGTCAGCTTTTATACATCCTTTTTTCCATTTGGTTAATTATACGTATTGGACAATTGGAGTAGGAATACCTTCTACTCTTCAGTTTTCGGCTTTTTATCAGGAAGTATCAGAATTTTTTCCAAAGACATGAAAAGAGCTGATGTCCTCCAACAAGGAAAAAAAACCTGTTTCCTTGGTTTTCTTTTCTTTATTCCTTGAGAACAGAATACATGCGTTTCTTCATTCACACCAGATGATTCATTCCTTTGAAGATCTGCTTCTGATTAGATACTTACTTCTAAATATCCTTAGATTTATTACTCAGGAAGTTATTTGAATAGAAAACAATGAGAAAACAACATGGGAATGAGAATCAATCAAATATCCAAACAACAAGTGTCTATTAGGTATGTGCTGTGCCAATAACTCTTCTACGCTTGGGGAAATAACATGCAAAAAAATGTCAAAGAGGTTATACTCTATCAGGACAGAAAACTTGTTTTGGCATATACATATATCCATACATGCACACAGACAGAGGTACAGATATGCACATGTATGTTATATGCACATGTATGCATGCATATCGGTTTATCTATATTACATACATACACTTAATGTATATATATATGCACATACACACATATGTACAGACATATATACATACACCTATATGCGTATATACACATATATGCACATGTACACACACATACACACACCTATATGCATATATGTATATGCACAATATTTTACATATTTATGTCTCTATATACATATGTATATGCACACACACATACATGAATGCATACATATATACATGCACACATGTACACAGAAGACCAAAAATTGGCCTCCACTTTCAAGGAGCTCATATTCCATCAGGGGAAAAAATATACCATATTTTAGTACACACATATATGTGTATATATATACACAATATATATGCATACAATATATAGTGCGTATATTTAAGATATGCGTATAAATACATATGTGTGTATATATGTGTGTATACCCCACACATACAAAATTACAAGATAAATTGTGTTAAGGGAAGGAAAATACTGGTAGCTGGATATCCGGGAGGTGGTTCATGAAAAGCACCATGTAGGAGGTACCATTTCAGGTGAATTTTAAAGGAAACAGAATTCTAAATAGGTGTAAGTGAAGAGGGAGTATCCGGAGTAGGGGATAGTCACTATAAAGACTCAGAGACAGGTGATGAAATTGAGTGTGAGAGGAACAGAATAGGCTCTTACTCACCCATTCTGCTGAGCACCTATTTCTTCCTCTGTCAAATGAAGTTACTAATACCTGTTTGGCCTCCCTCACAGTTTTGTTTGTTTGTTTTGTTTTTTCCCCTAGAGCCAAATGACGTAAACATAATGCAAGTGAAAGGACTTTTAAACCTATAAAATACTATACTCATACCTTACTGGAAACATCAAGGTGTCACAGAAGCCTGGGGTTGGACATCATCTCAGAAGTTAACTAGCTCTTCCACTATGTAAATAAGAATCCATTCACAGTGACTTTTCATCCACTCTCCTCATGAAGACTTCCAGGAAAGGGAAACACAATACAATCGGATATAGCCTATTCCACAAGCATTATTATTCATTAAAATTATATATTGATTTTATGGTTATCTTTTCTTTTTATATCTCATACATTTCTGATTACATTCCTTCCATTTTCCCATACCCAGTGAGCTATCTCTCTTATAACAATGGTTATTTTTAGAGAGCATTAACAACAAAAGTACTAGAACAAAACTAACCAACACATCTACTGTGTCTGATGGAACAAGGAATACCCCATGCCTGTAGTTCCCTGATCACTATCATTATTAGAAGATGGATGATTGACACATTTCTATGCTCCATTTCCTAGTAGATAGAAGCAGGTAGATATGAGAAATCTTTTCAAATTGCAGGAAGTGTCCATGAGTTGAGGGAGGAATTATTTTACCTCTAGAAAAGCACCATCTTGCAGTTCTCTCCCTCTCTCTCCCTCCCTCTCTCTCTCTCTCTCTCTCTCTCTCTCTCTCTCTCTCTCTCTCTCTCCCTTTCTCGATATATGCTGAAAATTGTTATTTTAATAAATAAATTAATTAATTAAAATACACTTACTAACACTTATGTGTAAAGCATGGTGTTTTTGGTAATACACACATATATACAAATACATATACATATGTATCTATTTTGTGCCATTGAAAAAAGAAATTCTTAATGGACAAATACTACAACACAATTGTTATAGGAAATGCATATAAGTTTTAAATTACTAAATATATATATTGATCAACAGTCTTATTCTTACTGCTATAAAACTGTCATCAAAGTTCTATAAAATGAGATACAGACAATGGACTTACCCTTCTGTATATGCAATACTTGTTTGCTATCTCAACTAAATTAAATGAATTATCAGAAAAGATGTGACCCCAAGGAACTATGTCCTTGAAATGTGGTGGTCAGATGCAGAACAGATCATCTAATCTAAAATGCCCAAAAGGCATTTGTAATAATGAAGCCAGGAGACATCAGCAGAGGAAAGAACTCAGGAGGGAGGCCTTTGTCTGAGACAAACCATATTGGAAATAGCTGTGGTTCATTTCTTTTCACCTTTATGCTGTTTCCCTATCTTGTTCCAACTGACAGCTCAGCTAATGACTATCCCCAACGGCAGAAAGCAGACCACAGTAAAGAACCCAACATAGAGCAAGACGAAAGTTTATAATAAAGAGCATGGCCAAGGTAACACAACAATTCTTTCATGCCACTGAAGTGTTATTACTTAAGCAGTTCTTTATGTGCTTCCCAATTCCCAAGATTTTATATGTGTGTATATTTGTGTGTATGTATGTGTATGTGTATGTATGACACATATATAATTACTTTGCATATATAATATGACATAATAAAATATGTGTACATATGCATACATATTTCACTTTGCATTCTATCTATCTATCTATCTATCTATCTATCTATCTATCTATCTATCTATCTACCTATCTATGTCTTTGAACAAGTAATTAGAAAATGCCCAACAATTAATACTAAGACAGGGAAATGTACCAGGAAGCTATTAAAAACCAGTTGACCTGCAGTCAGCAATAACTAGTTATATTTTTCTTGATATTACTTTAAACCACGCAGGACATGTAATAGATGCTATTCTACAGTCAGAAACATAGCTCCAAAGTGGAATGCTGCTCTTGAAAAGTGAGACATTCTGTTCTACTGTTATTTGTTGTAATAAGACAATTGTCTTGCCATATAAAGTTCACTGAAAGCACTCAGTCAAGTTATTAGCATCAATGTACAGTAATTATTTTTTCTTTTAAGGTAAGCTCTTCTTGTGGCTAAAATCTCTCTGGAGACATAAGTGATATTTGACTTCCTCCAGAGAGGAAAATATTGTCATTCCTATTGAAAGAACAAGACAGTTATTTTATAGTGAAATGTAAAGCCTTTTCCTTCATGCAGAAAAACATGTATTTTCAGAAAGTATTTTGTTGCTATTGCAAAGTCACCAGGATAAATGAGGTCCTGATATCCCAAGATTCCTCATTCAACAATGTCTCCTGAGAAGTCAAGCTAGGTGGCCCATCCTAAAAATTAATCCTTTCATCCACATTTCTGAGTTTCTACTTTTGTTCCCAGATGAAGGTGTTCAATGACCAAAAGAAAAAATAAAACAGTATATGTTTTCACTGTGGAGATGATTCCACCCTTCTGACTGTCTTCTTTGATTGGTGAATTCCTGTATGGGATCATTATTTCATAAAATTCTCTGGTCATCAATATTTATATCTCTCTTGGCTCCATTCTTGACTCACTAAATTTTCCCATTTCCTTTCTAATAACCTTGTCTTTATCTTTTTTCCCCCATCCTGTTTTTCATCTCCCCTTCATATATATAGTTTTCTTTCACTAAACTAAAAGTCCCTTCAGAAAAGGGACTGTCTTTTTATTGTATTCATATTCCCAGTATCTAGCACAGTGCCTGGCACACATGAATACTCTATCTGTATATTCACTCACTTATCTCAAAAGAAGTATAATAAATGAAAAAGGAAGCTAATATTTCTGACGTATATGAGACATTAGCTATATTTTTGATATATGAACCTCCAGAGAAAAACAAAAAATTTCATTCAAGTGTCTAGATAGGTTGCCTACACAACAGCAAAAAGTTAGACATTGGAAATAACTCACCATTTTATCATTCATGCATATGCACATATATTAACATATATACATTATATATAATATATAACATTATATCATATTATGCTATGCCTGTTATGTTAGTTTACATTATGTTACATTGTATCATATCATATCATATTGTATTGTATCATTACATAACATTGTATTATATCATATCACATTACATCACATCATATCATATTACACTATATTATATTATATTACATTATATATTGTGTAGAAATTGTTTTTCTTTAGGTAAACAATGGTTTTTATTGTATAGATACCATTGGTTCTTCAAATCAAATAATTTAATAGCATGATATTGTTCTAATTATGAAGGATCAAAATCCCACCCTATAGAAATCAAGTGAATAAAGAAAAATTCTGTCTTTCAAAAAGTATCTGAAAAAAGTTATAAATATACTTTCGTAGTGATCATAGTAAATTAGCCAGAAGGTCAATAGGAAAAAAAATATGAAAAAAAATTACTTGTTTCATTTAAGTATCTCAATGCTGCTTTTTCTACTGATTATAGGAAGTCTGTGAAGTTTAATCTGAGGCAATATTTGGCCACCATACTTCATCCAGCCTCAAGTTAATAGGCCATAGTTTTATGCCTTTGGAGATTTTTGTTTTTTCTTTGGATGATGTTTACATATGGACTATGTAAACTAATGGACACTTTCTTAACTATACCACTGTACCAAATACCATTCAAGAGAGACATTGAGACCTATATGAACTCTTTGAGCTATCCTTACTCTTTTTATTCCTCCTTTCCACTGTAATATTTGTTTCAATGAATCTGCTTCAGATTAAGACAAAATTGTTGTTTCAGCACTTTGTATACTTTTTCAAGAGACATATTTTGATGTTTGTTTTTTTTTAAATTTTACCTAGTTCTCTTTACCAGTATTCAGTATCTGAATATAAACTAGCTAACTGTACCATTTTAAATAAGGACCATATTCAAGGAAGAAAATTGTTATTGCAACATTATACCAATATAATATATCATAAATCATACTTGAAGAATTAGAAAATATTTTAGGAAACACTTTGTCAGCATCGTCATTTTACAGATGAGGAAAATGGGACAAAGGGAGGTTAAAACTTCAAGAAGAGGTGTCTTTTGAACTGAAACTTAAATGAATGTCAACAGGTAGAGATGGGGAGCAGAGGAAGGTCTTCTAGCTTAAGGAACAGTATGAATAAAATGGACCAATGTGGGAGAGTATGAGATATATTTTGGGGATTGAAAATAGTGAGTTTTGGCTAGTAGTTCCAGAGGAATTTGGTCCATTATTGTATAGACAGCAAAAATTTGTTTTATGGTTGAAGTCACTAATGAAAATTGAAGTTAAGTTACCATGTTATGTGATCATATCATGGCTGAGCAACTTAGCCTATTTGAATGTCAGTTTCTAATTTATAAATAAGGAAATAACATGATTATATCTATTTTACTCACTAAAAACACAAATTTTACTTTGAAAAAATGATTTATAAAATATAAATGGCACATAAAAGTGTTTTTTGTGTTTCTGTCACTAACTTCCTGTGCAAAAAGTTAGATTTTCAAATGAGAAATCGTGTTTTATTTTCATATTATTAAGAACAATAAAATATTAAAGATAATTTCTAATTTTGCATTATTTTTAATTTTGTAAATGAACTTCACAATCATTATACATTTTCATTCTAAAAACATCATAGTGAAGAAAATAGGAGAAGAATAATAAAATTTAATGACCAAGGAAAATGGGGCCCAGAAAAATAAAGTCATTTCCCTAACATATCTAATGGGAAGATTGCTGCTACAATTAGAAAAACATAGCTCCTGACTCTAGGCCCTCTTCTCTTTACTGGTATTAGAAGAATTACTTAGAATAGAACACTGTCTTTACCAATTCTGTCTAATGTCCATTTATTGTAGAATATGTATTACAAAGTACTATATTATAGAAAAGGACTTTCAGAATAAGAAATGTTTACCAATTTAGAGTTTTATATTGTAGTAAGTCCTTCTTAGCTCTTCTCATTCTGAGAAGTAAATTCTTGACAAAAGAATCAGATTAAATTCATTAATCATAATTAACACTCATATGGAGTTAACTATTCTACCATATAAAAGTGCTTAATATTAAATTAGAAGTCAAAACATTTTTAAAATGTAAGATTAAGGGAGTAGTGTGAATAGCTAGTATTTACATAGCATTTTAAACCTTGCAACACATTTTCCATATGTTAGGTGAGTTTATCCTCACAACTCTAGGAGGTGGGTACTATTTTTATCTCTATTTTACAAATGAGGAGACTGAAGGAGACAGAGCTTAAGTGATTTGTTCAGATTCATAAAGCTAGTATCTGAAATTGGATTTGAACTCAGATCTTTATGACTTCAGGTCCAACACTCATTGTTTCCCCTAGCTTTTAGGAAATAGATGTGAAAATGATTAGTCATATATGTGTTCTTTATGACATTATTTGCCACACCCCAACAACGCCTCATGATACCCTTTCTGACCACATGTTGTCATATTCATCTGTAAAGTAGTAATGATGATGTAAAAAAATCCAAAGGCTAACAGAAAATGTCCACAACCACACACACTCACACACTCACACACACACACACAGACATACATATCTATGCACACACACATGCACGTATATATATATATATATATATATATATATATAAATGTACATACATACATACATAACATAATGAGTTATTAGTGATGATAATGGCTATAATAATGACTATATACATATCAAGTTCAAGGCTCTATCTTAGGCACTTGGGAAATAAAGATGAAAAGAAGAACCAGCAGATGTTCTTAAGTATATTAAAATCTAGTAGGGAAAATGAAGCAAATAAATAGATTTAAAATGATTTTTAAAACTATTACATTGTCGAAACATTTGTCAGATAGTTTCATGGAGCTACAAATTCTATTTAATTGCCTGATGTCATAGAGCACTTTAATGAAGAAGTGCATGATGAGGGAAAAGAAAGGAGAAGTTTCTTGCCTGGATGACTACGGGAATCACGATACCATCAAGAGAAATGGGATATTGACACTTACTATCTGTGTGACCCTGGGCAAGTCACTTATCCCTGATTGCCTCACCAAAAAGAGAGAGGGAGAGAGAGAGAGGAAGAGAGAGATAGAGAGACAGAGAGATAAATGGGATAGCCATTTGAAAAGAGAATATATGTATGTGTGTATGTATTTAGACATATTGAATTTGAAATGTGGAAATGATCAGAAGACATTTGCAAATGTGTAATTACATTCTAGTGAAGAGTAAATGGATGAAAATAGAGTTTTGTGGGTTTTCCACATGTAAGAGATAACTGAACCTAATGACACTGACAGACATTGACAAGGGAAAGAACATATAGAGGATAAAACGATCAAGTTCAGAGTCTTAAGGGATACATTGACTTTTGGAGCAAGAAGAGAAGAAATAAAGCAGTGAAAGAAACCAAGAAAGGTTGGCCAAAAAGATGGAAAGGAAATAAGTATTTACATTTTAGGGAGGAATGCTCAATTCTGCAAAAAATTCTAGGAAAACTGGAAAGCAGTTTGGCAAAAAATAGATTTTGATTGCTGTCATATTAGATAAAAGATAATAAGTTTCAAATGAATATTAGATTTGGATTTAAATGTTCATATAAAGCAGGAAGAAAAATGAATAAGCATACCTTTTACACAACCATGGTGAGTAGGAAAATTCTTAATGAAATAAAGGCAAACACAGAAGAGAAAATGGAAAAAGACTCAATACATGTAATAGAAGGCTTCTGCATAAACAGAACCAGTTCTGCTAAGATAAGAAGGGGAAATATTAATAGGTAAAGAGAAAATTTTATATACCTCTAACTTTTTATTGAAGGTTGTGTGCTATTGATCAGGAACATGGTATGGTTTGGGGTATGGAGCTGATGTCTTGGTTAAATAATTATTTTGCTGAATTTATGAAAAAAAATATTGCAAGGGATAGGATAGAGCATAGAAAGTGGTAAACTCATAAATGAATGCAAAGCAAAATAGAAGGTAATAGTTAATTAATTTTTAGCTAATCAAAAAGAGAAGTATAGAAGGAGAAGCCAGAGAAACCAGTATCATAGAAGCAGAGGGAAGAGATGCTAAAAAAAACTTTAACATTTTGAGAAGTCAGTTAAGGTCATTATATAAAGAACTTTTTGCTGACCTTTGAGATGGAAGTTTCAGTACAGTGGTGTAATGGAAAATTAATTGTAGGTGCTTAAGAAGTGAGCTGAAAATTTTAAAAAAAGAGTAAAAGTAAAGTGTCCACATTCTAGAAGTTCATAAACAGAGGAAGAATAAATTTGTAAGGAAACTTAGATCAGCTCTAGGTTAAGATAACAGTTTTAAGACTGGAAGAAACGGATTTATTCGGCCAAGAGAAAAGAGCTTATATAATTTCATTGAATTTTTGAAAGAGAAGGGATAAGTAAGCAAGTGAAGACACAAAGACAGGAAGGGATAGAATAAAGATTGGAGATACAGTGTTAATCTTTTTCAAGGAGGACTGACTTACCCTCTAAGACCTGAAGAAAGGCACAGAGAATGAGAGAAGATACAGGCAATGAACACTGCAAGCAGAGTGGTGATAGAAGAAATAAAAACTTGGGTTAAGGCATTAAGATGCCAGAGAATCTGTGATCACGAATTCAAACTACTTCATTTTAGAGATAATGAAACTGAGTCCCAGAATTTTTAAATGACTTGCATTTCTAGTGCTGGAACAGATTTTAGAGGTAATTGGTCCAATAATCTAATTTTACATCCTTATATTACATATTAAGTGTGTGCTTACACTGAGGTCCAGAGAGGTTAAGAGTGTGGCTCAAAGTTACATTGACAGTAAGTGCCACCACTGCAATTTGAATTCAGGCATCTTGTCATTAAACTCAGCAATCTTTCTATTGTACATACTGTCTTTGAAAATATCACAATTGAGGGGAGAGCCAAGATGGCAGAGTAAAAGCAGTGACTTGCTTGAGCTCTCCCCTAAACCCCTCCACATACCTGTAAAAAATGGCTCTGAACAAATTCTAAAGCAGAAGAACTCTCAAAAAGACTGAGTGAAACAAATTTCTAGCCCAAGACAAGCTGGATGCTTCATTGGAAAGTTATATCATGCCTGATGGGGAGAGGAGTGCTGTTTGGCTTGGGCACACAGACAAAACAGGCCTCAAATTGAACCTGGAGCAGGCCTCAGAGGACTGAATCACAGGCAGCTATGGTAGTTTCCACACTTCTCAACCCATAAACACCAAAGACAACTTAAAAGGTCAGTAGGAAAAGTCCGTGACTGGGATGACAGAGAGAGAAGGTTGGTCCCAGCCCCATTTCCCTGGGGAGGCGGCTGCTTCCAGAGCTTCTGGCCCAAAAACTGAGGGGGAATCAGTGGATGATCAGAGAGGGACTGCAAGGATCTCTTTTCTGGTGCTGAGGCAGGATTCTCTTGCTTTGCCCTGCTTGGATCTGGGTCACAGTTCTGGGTGGTGGTCCTGGGGCAAGGAGGAGCACTGGTATGGTGGAGTTTGCAGTGATGGCAGAGAGGAAATTCTCCTCACAGTCCCAAGGCAGAAAAGAGTGCTTGTGGTTATTCATAGGCCAAAGCACAGGCCAGAAAAGGAGTAAATACCTCGCCCCTTATCATACCACCTTGGAAAAATGGAAAATTTACAAGTCCCTAGAAGTATGTCTGAAAATAGCTGCACAAAACCCCTAAAGCTTGAGACAGTACATTCTCCACACTGCAATCAGACTTCTACCTTAACAAAGAGTTTGAAACTCAAGTAATTGGTTGGGATCATGAGCAAGCAGCACAAAAAAATCATACCTTAGAATCTTTTTTTTTTTGGTAATAAAGGTCAAAACATACAACCAGAAGAAGACAACAAAGTTAAAGCTCCTACATACAAAGCCTCTAAGAAAAATAGGAATCACTCCCAGGCCGTGGAAGAGCTCAAAAAGGATTTTGAGAATCAAGTAAGAGAAGTACAAGAAAAACTGGGAAGAGAAATGAGAGTGATGCAAGAAAATTATGAAAGAAGTCAACAGCTTGATAAAGGAGACCCAGAAAAATGCTGAAGAAAATAACACCTTAAAAAATAGCCTAACCCAAATAGCAAAAGAGGTCCAAAAAGCTAATGAGAAGAAGAACACCTTAAAAAGCAAAATTCGTCAAGTGAAAAAGGAAGCCCAAAAACTTACTGAAGAAAACACTTGCTTAAAAATTAGAATACAGCAATTGGAAGCGAGTGCCTTTATGAGAAATCAAGACACTATAAAACAAATTCAAAAGAATGAAAAATTAGGAAAAAAATGTGAAATATCTCATTGAAAAAAAGAAAAACAACAAACCTGACCTGGAAAATAGATCCAGGAGAGATAATTTAAAAATTATTGGACTATCTAAAAGCCATGAACAACAACAACAACAACAAAAAAGAGCCTATACATCATCTTTCAAGAAATTATCAAGGAAAACTGCCCTGATATTTTAGAACCAGAGGGCAAAATAGAAACAGAATGAATACACCAATCACCTCCTGAAAGAGATCCCCAAAGGAAAACTCCTAGGAATATTGTAGCCAAATTCCAGAGTCCCCAGGTCAAGCAGAAAATATTGCAAGCAGCCAGAAAGAAATAATTTAAGTATTGTGGAAATACAATCAGGATAATACAAGATTTAGCAGCTTCTACATTAAAGGACCGCAGGGCATGAAATATAATATTCCAGATGGCAAAAGAGAAAGGATTACAACCAAGAATCACCTACCCAGCAAAACTGAGTATAATCCTTCAGGGGAAAAAATAGTCATTGAGTGAAATAGAGGATTTTCAAGCATTCTTGATGAAAAGATCAGAGCTGAATAGAAAATTTGACTTTCAAATACAAGACGCAAGTGGAACATGAAGAGGTAAACAGGAAAGAGAAATCGTAAGAGACTTATTAAGGTTGAACTGTTTACATTCCTGCATGGAAAAATGACATTTGTAACTCATGAGACCTTGGTCAGTATTAGTGTAGTTGGAGGGGAAAAAAATATGTATGTATATATGTAGATAGAGATATAGATGGAGATAGATAGATAGAGGGCACAGGATGAGTTGAAGAAAATTAAGGAATGAGAGAGGATTATTCTGGGAGAAGGAGAAAGGGAGAGGTAGAATAGGGTAAATTATCTCCCCAAAAAAACAGAAAGGAAGAGGCTCTTACAGTGGAGGGGAAACAGGGGAAGGTGAGAGGGAATGAGTGAATCTTATTCTCATAGGATTTGGCTTAAGGAGGGAATAGCACACATGCTCAATAGGGTATGGAAATCTGTCTTACCCTACAGGAAAATAGGGGGAGAAGGGGACAAGAGAGCAGGAGAATGATAGAGAGGAGGAGAGATTGGGAAATGGGGTAATCAGAAACAAACACTTCTGAGGAGGGACAGAAGAAAGAATAGAATAGAAGAAATGGGGGGGCAGGATAGGATTAAGGGAAATAGAGTTAGTTTTTCACAACATGACTACTATGGAAGTGTTTTGCATAACAGCACATGTATAACCTATACTGAGTTGCTTGCCTTTTCAGTGACGGTGGGTGGGGAGGGAGGAAGGGAGAAAAGTTGGAACCCAAAGTGTTAAAAATACATGTTTAAAAAAATGTTTTCACATGCAACTGGGAAATAAGAAATACAGGAAATGGGGTACAGAAATCTATCCTTCCTTACAGGAAAACAGAAGGGGAAGGGGATAAGAGAAGAGGGGAAGAGATAAAAGGGAGGGCAAACTAGGGCAAGGGATATTCAGAATGCATGCCATCTTGGGGTGGGGGGAGGGATGAGTGAAAATTTGGAACTCAAAATCTTGTGGAAATGAATGTTGAAAAGTAAAAGTAAATAAAGTTTTTAAAAAAGAAAACATCACAATTGACTTGGAACATGACAGATCAAACCCAGGAATTTCTGTTGTTGCTGTTGTTGTTTCACTTCTTCTTTGGATGTCTCTTTCGGCAATCAGAAGATTTCTAGCCTAAACACTATTCTAGAGCAATGATTTATCACCAGATTTGGATTTGGCAAGTTAATAATAATTTTATGAATATAATCACTAATAATACAAAATAGATATTCTTGGAATAGATCAGTATTTAATTAACTGTTTAGCTTCTATTTTCAACTTCTATTGCTATTATATATTATTTGTCTCTTAAAATCAATCTTCTTTTAGTATTCATATTTTCTTTGGTTTAAGTTCAGATTTGAAGCAAATGTATAATTTAGATAAACTCTGTTTTCCCTTTTATTACATAAAAGAGTTTTGGAACACTTCTAGACAGTAGAAACTTGAAGATTTTATAAATTATGATGTAAAATCTTAGTCTTTTCCCTATCATTTCTGAAAGACTAGTTAGTGATAGAACAACTCATGGAAATTTAAAATTACAGGGATAGTGAAACTATTTGAAGCTTGTCACTCTTTGGGTAGCCCTTTCAGGTTCATGATAGAAAAGGCACTAATATTCTTTAGCAATGTTTTTTCCTCCATTGTTCTGCAAAATTGCATTCCATTAAATTACAGCCTTCCAACAAACTGTCAATAATAAGCCAGACAGTAGAAATAGAAAGCACTTCCGTATTTTATAGTTGCTTACTGCCTACTATCTATAATTACAGTCAATAGACTAAAAGGAAAAGACTTAATTTTCTTAATGTTTCATGCATGGAAAAACAATCAGTTTTTTCCCTAATTTATAATTACATGGACTGGCTCTAGCTGGGTTTACTTTTCCGTCTCACTAGTAAGCCAAGCCACTGAAATGTTGGAGAACCTTTACCCAGTTGTTTTCCCTCTATGCAGTCTAATAGCAGAGTCAAGAATCTTCCTAAGCCATAATTGTCTTTTGGTCTCAACCCCCAATTTTATATTCATTGACCTTAAATCTTGACTGAGTTTCAGCTATAAGGTAACAAAGCCAAAGTTGAAAAAACCAAGGTTATCCATTATTAATGGCATTTAGTATAAGAAATTAGAGATAGAAGAAATAACCAATGTCCTTATGTGCCTAGTGTCAAGTTAATGGGGCTGACTCTGTCAAATAACTAATGTCATGCTGAGAACTCAAACAGTATACCTCTTTGGGAGGTGGGAATGACTTGAATGATTTTTAAACAGTGTTTTAAAAAAATAGCTCCAAAATGCCAAGCCAAACATGAGCAAACTTCATAGTTCATGATTCATAATTAATCCTGCTGGGCCACATAATAGCTACTCTATCTTTTTTTTTCAACCTGCCTTACTATGAGACCACCCTGAAAGGGTTCTCTATATTTCATTCTTTGTTTTCACATAACTACATTGTATTCAGGTACTTTTTAGAAGAATTTAGAACTCAAGAAAACTTCCATATTATCTAATCTGACCTCATTTTATACTTGAGGAAACAAAGGCCAGGCCAAATTCAGTGATTTGACTAAGATTTCATACCAGTAAGTGGCAGAAGGAGGACAAGAAACCAGAGATCTTAACACCTTTAATCTGATTTGATTAATACTATGCATCTTTAAAAATAAAGTACAGGACTTTCAGGGACAAAGGAAGTTGGGGAAATAGAGGAAGTAATCACCCAAGCTCTTCCTACTTTTCTCTTCAAATAATTTTAAAATAATGCCTCAAATCAAATCTGTAGTGACAGAGCCAAAAGAAAGTCAAGATGAGACATCCTCTAGCTGAAGACAACTTAGGAGCTCAAGAAGAGAGACCTGTGACATGAAGGTGGAGGCTGGCCTGATGCCCCCATGGATGAAACAGGAGAGATGGGACTGGGTGGCAGTTACAGAAGAAGCTGGAGCTTAGGGAGTTCTCAAGCCATAGACCATATGAGGACATAATAAATGATCAGATTTAGATTACTGTGTTAGAATTGGATGCAAAACCATATGCTGTTTGGCAAATCCATTGCCTATACCAAGTACTGGGTCATAGTTCAAGGGCAATGAGGAGGACTTTTATTTAAGAGGGAGTGAAATTAATAAGAAGCAGTATAATTTTTACTAACAAGAGAAGGGACTCTGAGTAACAGCATCACTTCTGGTGTCAAATGAGAAGGGTTCCTAATCAGAGGCATCACATCCAGTCCCAAGGGATCAGGGACTTTAGGAACAGTATTAATTGCAATTTGAAGAGATACCTGCCTGGATAAAGACCAGAGTGCAGAAGGGCATAGCAGTAGATATACCACTCATGAAATCACTCCACCTTAGATGCACTGAAATCTTCCAAACTGCCACAACTAGTTCTGAAAGTAGCAGTGTGAAAAAATCTGAAACTTGAGCCAGGGTCTTTCCCCACCCTCCACCCCCCATCCCAGGCTAAACCCTGGGAAAAGAATCTATATTTAACATAAGTTAAAAATTGAGACATGGGGTAGAAAAATGAGCAAATAAGGGGGAAAAATGTGTTTTCAATATGAATGAATGTTGTATTTTGTCAAAGGCTTTTTCTGCATCTATTGACATAATCATACGATCTGTGTTGTTTTTATTATTGGTATGGTCAATTATGCTGGTGTTTTTATTCAGTCATTTCAGTTGTGTCCTACTCTTTGGGACCCCACTAGGAGTTTTCTTGGCAAAGATACTGGAGTGATTTGCCATTTCCTTCTTCAGCTCAATTTACAGATGAGGAAACTGAGGCAAGCAAAGTTAAGTGACTTGCATATGGATTCACAGCTAGTAAGTGTCTGAGGCCAGATTTGAACTCAGGAAGATTAGTCTTCCTTATTCCATTCTAAATCTATCCACTGTACCATCTAGCTGCTCATATTTTCCTAATATTTAATGAATATTGCTTCCTTTTCATTCTTCATGCTAGAAATTTGGTTTTCTTCTTTCTTTTTCTAACCAAATTAGCCACTGTTTTATTTATTTCACTTTTTTCCCCATAAAATCATCTCTTAGTTTTATTGTTTTGATGTTTTGTTTACTTTTTCTTCCAATTTTATTAAACTTGATTATCAGTATTTATATTTTGGTGTTTTATTGGGATTTTTTATTTGTTCTTTTTCTATTTTTTTTAGTTGTATGCTCAATTCATTGATCTCTTTCTCTCTTTTATTGATGTATGTGTTTACATATAAAATTTTCCCCTAATTACCACTTTGGCCATATAACACTTATTTTGGAATGTTGTTTCATTGTTGTCATTTCTTTAATAAAATTATTGTTTCTATGATTTGTCCTTGAGAATGCTAAATTGAGGCATTGAATTAGTAATATTATAGAAGAACCTAGGTATTCTGGCTTGAAGTCCAAAATTGTTTCCAGTACCATACAGTATCTTTTAATTTTCCCCAAACGTTTGTTGGGTTCTCTTTCCTTATACTGAGTTAAATTTTTTTTACCATAGTTTTCACTTAATATTTTCAGTTCCCCCATAGCCAAGGAAAAAAAAAAGGCTATTCATCTATTCAAATTGAAGAACTTTGCATGTTAAATAGAGCGAACATTTGATCTGACATTTAATGATTCTGGTATCAGCTCTAATCGTCAATCAGACCACAAATATTTATTAAGCCATTGTTGCTTTTCATGTACTCTGTTATAAGCTGGGGACAAAAAGACAGAAATGACATATTCACTGTCCTCAAGGAGCTTCTATGCTATCAAAGAAGACCACATAGACATATATAAGCATAAAGAGAGTAGCATATATCTATAATAAATGGAAGGTAATGGGAAGTGGTACCAGTACCTTGGTAGTTGGGAAGGGGCTCATATGGAAGGTTAAAATTTGAACTGCTCTTTGTAGGAAGCTAAGGATACAAATAATGAATTCCAGGTACTAGAGGTATCTTGTGCAAAGATGCAGAAATGGAAGATGGAATTCTATGTGTGAGGAAGCCAAAAGGCCACTCTATCAGGATCATAGAGGGTAGACAGTGGAGTAATATATAAGACAAGGAGGGTAATTTATAAGCAAGTGGTCAGGAGCCCTAAGTGCCAAATTCTGTAAAGAATATTTTACTTGAATCTGGAAGTAATAGGAAACTACTCATGCTTATTGAACAAGGTAGTTATATGGTTAGAATTGTGCTTTTGAATATTCATTTTAATGTTCAGGATGGAATAGGTAGAGGAGAGATTTGGGGCAGGGATTCAATTTAAAAGTCAGTTACAATATTCAAGTTCTGAGATGATAAAGGTCTGGACTAGAGTTACAGATATGTCAATATAAGGTCAATGAGAATAGATGTAAGAAGTTTTGTGGGATCAAAAAGTATTAGAAATTGATTGGGTTTGTGGGGTAAAGGACAAGGAGGTAAGGATAAAACTAAAGTTGCAGACTTGAATGACTAGAAGGATGATGCTGTCCTTGACAGAAATAAGGAAGCTCAGAAGAGGGACGTGTTTTGGGGAAGTGTATTTCAGTCTTGTCAAGCTTAAGATGTTTATAGAAAACACTTAGCTGTGACAACATTGTCTATGAGTTCAGAAGAAGGAGAGCTCCCTGGAGACTACCTTTGAAGCAAGCAGGACAATTATCATTAACTACATTTTAAACATATCAGTTCTTGTGAGAAGCAAATGATTTAATATAGAGCTTATAAATATGTAGAAGGGCCATTACTCTTCTTGGCACCAAGATGGCAGAGTAAACAGTAAATCACTGTAACTCTCTAATATTCACCTCCAAATGATCATAAAATAGTACCCTAAACAAATCCTGGAACAAAAGAACCAGAAAAAAGATGGGGTAAAACAATCTTTTAGACCAAGAAACTTGGAAGATTGGCAAGAAAGGTCTGTCTGACTCAGGTAAAAGGGGAACTGAATCCAGAATAGAAAACATCCCAGCAAGCCAATAGAAAGCCCCACCTCAGCAAACCAGTGGGAGATTCTGAGCCTCAGCATGGTGAAGCAGGCAAACACCACTAGCAGGACCCTGCACATGCCTTATCACAGCCAGGGGAACTGGCACACTCCAGTTCTGAAAACCATCATGATTTAGCACAGCTCAGGGCAAACAGGAATCCTCCAGCCATAAAGAAAGTAGGCCAGACCTCCATGTGCTTCAGGACAGCCCAGGGCAAACAGGCACCCTCTAGCAGTCAGACCTCCATGAGCTTCAGTGTAGCCAAGGGGAAATTTAAAAAACAAAACAAAACAAAAAGCAACAAACCCACCAGGCCTCAGCACATGTCAGATACCACCACTAGGACTCCAGTGCATCACCAGATAAGTTTTCAGACCCCTACAGCCTCCAGCAGCACCAGTCATCCTACACATACACAGCACCAGATATGAGAGTTCCCCCATGGGCCTCAGGGCAGCATCAGTTCAGCACCAGGTAAACAGCCAGGGCCTGCAGCCACCAGCACAAGAAGCCAGGGACGGTGCCCCTGCCATGATAAGAGTATAAGGGATGACGAACAAGCAGATTTCAGAAAATCCTGGAAAGGCTTGTATGAACTCATGCAAAGTGAAATGAGCAGAACCAGAAAAACACATTGTACACAGTATCAGCAACATTTTGTGATGATCAATTGTGAATGACTCAGTTCTTGTCAGAAACACAATGATCTAAGACAAGTACAAAGGACTCAGGAAGGAAAATACTATTCATATACAGATAAAGAACTGATGGGACTCTGAATGCAGATCAAAGCACATATTTTTCACTTAATTTTTTTTATGTTTTATCTGTTTCTTCTTTCACAACTGTAACTAATACGAAATATTTATACATGACAGCACATATATAAACTATATTAAACTGCCTACCATTTTCAGAAGAGGGAAGGGAAGAGAAAAACATTTCAAACTCAAAATTTTGTAAAACTGAATGCTAAAATTTTTCTTGACATGTAACAGGGGAAAAATAAAATACTATAAAAATCTGTAGAAGGCTGCATGAATTTAAGGTCTTATTCTCATGTCACATAGTCTAGGTCATCCATTTTAAAATTAATACATTACCAATGTTACATTTATTGAGGTAGGCCAAGAGCTTAATAGGCATGATTCGATCATCTTTACTGTGGGCACTATTTCTAAAGTTTGATCCTAGAAAGTGTTTAATTCACAAAGACTTTTCTAGCCATTATTCATTTTGTCAATACTAAACCCATTTGTCATTATGAATAATCCTTAATATTCATATTCAGAGATAATCAACAGTAATTATGAATACTTTCATAGTAAAATACTAGGGATAATAGAATCAGGCCTCATCCTTAAAATGCAAAAAAAAAAAGTCTAAAAATCAAAATAACAATAAAGGAAAATGAGTTGTTTTGTGGACTTCCTTTGGCAATTATGAAAAATTAAGATACAAGTAGTTCAAGATGATGAAGATAGTAAGAGTGGTTGTCACTATTTTCATCTAGTCATTTTATGTAATCTTCCTATGGCATCCTCTGAATGACTGTACCTTGCTATTTGCCTTGCTGCTGAACAACCTGGGAGACTTAACCATCTGTGCACTAGAAGTTCTTCCTTGGGGCCAACAATGAGTTCATGGGTGAATTATGTGAGTTTTTTGCATGGCTCCAGGATCTAGTTGGTGACATTTATTCTTCACATTCCATTCCTGCAATTTTGTCCCCTGCTTTCTCAGGCTGTCTTCCTTGCCTTCCCCTGAACTCTACAAAAAACTGGAGCTTTTCTACCTGCAGCTCTGTTGAATTCACCTTTCTGTCTGACTCCTTCATTCCTATTAAGTTCTGAAATGGTAATCAAATCAGTACTGCCACTATTACTGGAAAGGCTGTGTTAGATATACAACTTGATGAATTCTCAACCCAAAACCTTATACCTGGCCACCACGTCACTATATATGGTATAATTTTTCTAATAGAAGGCAAGTCCCTTATGATAAAGGACGGTCTCACTTTTGTATTAGTATATATAGAAGTGAGCATAATGATTAACCCATATATTTATAATTTTCCAATCATGTGACCTTCTGTAAAACTGTTTATTATTAAAATATTTATTGGCAAAATTTTGAAATTTTTGACACCATACTTTGGAGTTTTGACTCTCTCATTAATGATGTCATTAAAATGATACAAAAAGCAGAGAATATGTACATCTGCTGAGTTCTGAGCAACAACTCAAACCTACTATTTCAGTGGTTATAACTTGGAAAGAAGGGAATTTAACCACTCTAATGATCTTGACTATTGAATTGATTTAACTTGATCACCATGATTCCCTGTAATGTTGTCTATTAAAGAATTGTCTTAGGGGAAATAAGGGGACATCAAATATGGAAAAGGAAGTGAAAGCCTCTATATTGAGATGATTTTTTCTATTAAAAGTTTTGTTTTTGCCTTTTGTAAATTTGTTGCATATTTTCATTCATTTCCTTGACTCAGATAGATATCCTCTCTCTCTCTCTCTCTCTCTCTCTCTCTCTCTCTCTCTCTGTCTGTCTGTCTCTCTCTGTCTCTGTCCGTCTGTCTCTCTCTCTCTCTCTCTCTCTCTGCCTCTCAGTGTGTAGGTACTCAGTGTAGCTATGTATAAGCAGAGAGGACTAAGCATGTTGACTCCTGAATGGGTACCATAAATAATGGATAATAGGGAATGTTTTAATTTCATAAGGCACATATTTCATGTCACTTCTCCTGTATTTTAAACAGATCTTTTAATTACAATGCAATGTCAGAATAATTTATCTGAAATTGCCATTATCTATAATTATAACTCTTACTTCAGTAAGAGCTTTCTTTGGGGAATGCTTAATTTTTATAAGCCTTCACATTATGATTAATGCTGAGAGCTAAGATTTGTTTTGACACTTTTGATTTCCTGAAAACAATAGCATACTGGGCACTCTTCAGTATCCCAGAACCTCACTCTGTGAGGTTCTGTAGGTTTTGAAGGTAGACTAAAGCATAGCTCATAATAAGTTTAAAATTCAAAGAAAATACAGTATTTCAAAGGAAACTAATAATGTAATATAGAATTGACTAAATTGTTATTAAAATTAGAAAGCAACATAGGAGTCTGCTTCCAGGAGCCAAGATGGTGGAGTGAGAGGTGAGTCTCTCTTACCCTCCCCTATTAACCCCTAAAAGGCCATAAAAATATCACCCCAGGAAGAACCCTGGAGCAGCTGAACCAGAAAAAAGATGGGGTGCAGCAGTCTAGTAGCCCAGGTAGCTTAAGGAATTAACTGGAAAAGCCCCTCTTGCCCTGGCGAAGGGGAGTAGTAAGGAACGGGAGGCAATCCAGCAAGCTAGTGAAAGCCTCACCTCAGCATACCAGGAAGAGATTCTGAAGCCCAGGTGGTGGAGGAAGCAAACACCAACACTTGGGCCCCTGGGTGCCTCATTGAGGGTGGGTGAACTGGTGGAAACCAGCTCAGAAAACCACCAGGTGCCTCGGCATTCTATAGCACCCAGCTCTCCCAGTGCCTTAACAAAATTAAGAGAAGCAGCACTCCAAGGGTCCCCAGGTGGATAAATCCCACAGCACCCATCTGAAATGAGCTGAAGAAAGTAAAAGGAAGGAAAGACCTGGGTGAGCAAGAAATCTCCAGGAGCCACACTACCCAAACCTACCCCTAGAGTTCCAGTGTTGCTGATTCCAGCCCACAGCAGGTAAGCTGCCAGAATCCTACAACTTCCAACTGCCAACATTGGAGGCCCCAGAACACAAACCCATTGACCAGGTCCTAGGCTCCCAACACAAGAAGACTGGATCAGTGCCCTCTGCTCCCCAGCAGGAGAGCCTAATCTTGTTACAGGCCAGGAAATAAGCAAACACCATGAGCAAAAAGAAACATAACATAGATTCTTATTATGGGAAGAGTGAAGATCAAGGCAGAAATTCTGAAGAGGACAACATTGTCAACAAACTCACATCTGGAACCTCAAAAGGTAATATGAACTGGTCTGAAGCCCAAAAATCCTTCTTAGAAGAGCTCAAGAATGATTTTAAAAGTCAAATGAGAGAGGTAGAAGAAAAAATGGGAAAAGAAATGGGATATGCAAGAGAGAGTCAATAGCTTGGAAAAGGAAGGACAAAAATTACAAGTCTTTAAAAAATACAATTGGGGACAGCTAAGTGGCACAGTGGATAAAGTACCAGCCCTGACATCAGGAGGACCTGAGTTCAAATCCAGCCTCAGGCCAAACACTTGACTTGTACTAGCTGTGTGACTTTGGGCAAGTCACTTAACCCTGATTACCTCACTAAAAAAAAATACAATTGGCCAACTGGGAAAAAAAAAAAAGTACACTGAAGAAAACAAGTCCCTAAAAAAATTAAATTGGCCAAATGGGGAAAGAGGTATAAAATCTAATAGAAGAAAATAATGTATTAAAAATTAGAATTGAGCAAATGGAAGGTAATGACTTTATTAGAGAGCAAGAATCAGTTACACAAAAACAAAAGAATGAAAAAATAGATGAAAATGTAAAATACCTCCTTGGTAAAACAACTGACCTGGAAAATAGATCCAGGACAGACAATTTAAAAATTATTGGTCTAACTGAAAATCACAATAAAAAAAGAGCTTGGACAGTATCTTTCAGGAAATCATAAAGGAAAACTGCCCTGAGGTCCTAGAACCAGAGGGTAAAATAGCCATAGAAAGAATCCACTGATCACCTCCTGAAAGAGATCCCAAATTGAAAACCAAGGAATATAGTAGCCAAATTCCAAAATTACCAGGTCAAAGAGAAAATACTGCAAGCAGCCAAAAAGAAACAATTTAAATATTATGGAACCACAGTCAGGATTATGCATAACTTTGCAGCTTCTACATTAAAAGAGCATAGGGCATGGAATATGATATTCCATAAGGCAAAGGAGCTTGGATTATAACCAAGGATCAACTATCCAGCAAAAATGAGCATGATCTTTCAGGGGAGGAGATGGATATTCAATGAAATAGGGGACTTCCATATCTTCCTGATAAAAAGACCAGAGCTCAACAGAAAATTTGATCTTCAAATACAAGACTCAAGAGAGACATAAAAAGGTAAATGGGACAGAAAGAACAATATTTTTAATAAGGGCAAACTGTTTACATCCCTACAAGGGAAGATGACACTTGTAACTCTTGAGAACTGTATTGTTATTGCACCATGTTAAAGGGGTATAAAAAAAGGGGTGGGCATAAATTGACTTTGATTTAATGATGAAAAAAATCTCATCAAGTGGGTTAAATGGATCCAATTAAGTATATTAATCTGATCTAAGAAAATGTACTGAGAGAAAAGGAAAGGAAGGCAGACAAGGGTAAATTACATCACAGGAAAAGGCACAAAAACCTATTACAGCAGAGGGAAAGAAGGAGGGATGAGCATTGTTTGAACCTTACTCTCATCAGATTTGGCTCAAGAAGGGAATAACATAATCAGTTAGGTATAGAAATCTAACATGCCCTATAGGCAGTAGGAGGGAAAAGGGAAAAAAGGGAGGGGTAATAGAAGGGAGGTGGGACTGAGGGAGGTGGTGTCAAAAAAAACATTAGTCAGGAGGGAAAAGGAGAAAGGAGAAAGAGAAGCATGAATGGGGGGGGAAGAAGGATGGAGAAAAGACACAGTAGTAATCATAATGGTGAATGTGACATATGAATGTAATGGAATGCTATCATGCTATAAGAAATGATGAACAGGCAGACTTCAGATAAACCTGGAAAGACTTGTATGGTTTGATGCTGAGTGAAGTCAGCAGAACCAGGAGAATGTTGTACACTGTAACAGCCACACTGAGTGATGACTGACTTTGATAGACTTACACCCTCTCAGCAATACAAGGATCTAAGATATCTCCAAAAGCCTCATGATGGAAAATTCTATCCATATCCAAAGAAAGAACTATGGAGTTTGAATGCAGATCAAAGCATACTATTTGCTATTTTTTCCTTCTGTTGTGTTTTGTTTCCTCTTTCTGGTGGTTCCTCCTATTAGTTCTAATTCTTCCTTACAACATCACTAATGTGAAAATATGTTTAATAGGAATGTATATCTATAGCCTATATTAGATTGTGCGCCCTCTTGGGAAGGGAGGTAGGGAGGGAGGGGGAGAAAAATTTAGAACTAAAAAGCTTATAGAAGTGATTGTTGATAAATTAAAATAAATTAATAAAAAAATTTTTAAAATGAAAGCAATGGAGGAGGGAAAAAGAGGCAAGAACAAGTATTGATCAAGGACCAACTGTGTGCCAGGTACTATGATAAGCAATTTACCAATATTATCTCATTTGATCCTTTTGAATTTGTGATGAAGAAACACGTGATAGATTAAAGACAGCTGTTTAGCAGAGAACTTTCTCAAATTAGATTGATATAGTCCTCAGATATATTATATCTGTATAAAACAGCACTAATGGCAGAACAAAGAAGGAGGTGTAAAGGTAGGGAATTGCCTGGTGTCTCTCAGATTCCCTTCAAAGAACTTTAATGCCTCAAAAGGAATTTTGGAGTGGCAGAAGCAACAAAAGAATGAGTTTAAATTATTCTCCAGCCCAAAATGACTTGGAAATTTTGCAGAAAAATATGTCTCAGTGGGGTAAAAGTGGAGCACAGTCAAGTGCAGGCCATACCCTGGACAGCCAGTAGCAGCCCTTGGGGGTGACTGCATCCAAAGCAGCAGTTTCTGAAGCTCTCAGCCCACAGACAGTGAGGGATCCAGACAACTGGTTAGAAGCAATTACAGAGGAGCTGGCACCGGCTACAGGACTCTGTTGTATTGCCTATATAACATTGCATATTCCAGACACATGGAGAGGAGGAGCACTAGCATAGTAGCTTGTAGCCACAAGGGAGCAGTGACCCTAGTCACAGTTTCAGGTCAGAAAAGAATGCTGTGCTTGCTAACAGACCAGAACACAGGCAAGGAGAACAGCAACCACACCTGTCCTTATAGTATACTGCCTTGGAAGAATTAAACCTTACAGATCCCTGAGAACTAGCTCTGAATATTATAGCACAAAAAACCTGAAGCTTAGGACATTACCTCCTTCAACCTGGGAGCAGAGCCCAACTTTAACATAAAGTTGAAAATTAAGAAAGAGACAGGAAAATGAGCAAACAACAACAAAAATAAACCTGATCATTAAAAATTACTGTGGTGACAGGGAAGTTCAAAACATAAATTGAAAAGAAGACAACAAAGTCAAAACAGTTACATGCATGGCGTCAAAGAAAAGAAAAATGTGAATTGGTCTTAAGCCTTCAAAAGAATAACTTGAAGAGTTCAATATGGATTTGCAGGATCAAATGAGAGAGAGAGAGAGAGAGAGAGAGAGAGAGAGAGAGAGAGAGAGAGAGAGAAGGATAAAAGAGGAAAATAGGATGGAGGGAAACGTATATAACTAAAAAGTAAACATAACTAAGGTAAAGTATACTTTACTAAAACGTAAACATAACTAAAATTATAGCAAATTTCTCTAATAAAAGCCTTATTTCTCAAATATGTAGAGCACTGAGTCAAATTTATAAGAATACAAATCATTGCCCCATTGATTGATGGTAAAAGGATATGAACAGGAGTTTTCAAATGAAGAAATCAAAGTTATATATAATCATTTGAAAAAATGCTCTAAATCATTACTGATTAGAGAAATGTAAATTGAAACAACTCTGAGGTACTACCTCATACTTACCATATTGACTAATATGACAGAAAACAAAAATAAAAAATGCTGGAAGGAATGTGGAAAAATTGGCACAGTAATGCACTGTTGGAGTTGTAAACTGATTCAACCATTTTGGAGAGCAATTTGGAACTATATCTAAAGCATAACAGTGCATACCATTTGACTCAGCAATACCACTATGAAGTTTGTATCCCAAAAAGATAAAAAAAACAAAAGGAAAAAGAACCTATATGAACAAAAATATTTAAAGCACTCTTTTTAGTGGTGGCAAATAATTGTAAATTGAAGGGATACCTATCAATTGGTAATGGCTGAACAAAATGTGACATATACTTGCGATGGAGTACTATTGTGCTATAAGAAATGATGAACAGGATGCTTTCAGAAAATCCTGGAAAGATTTATATGAACTGATGCAATGTAAAGTGAGTAGATTCAGGAGAGCAGTGTATGCAGTAACAACAATATTGTACAATGATCAACTGTGAATGACTTACTATTCTCAGCAATGCAATGATGTAAGATAATTCTCAAAGATTTATAATGGAAAAATGCTTTCTACCTCCAGACAAAGAACTGATGGAGTCTAAATACAGATCAAAGCATATCTCTAAAACTTCATTTATTTTTGTTAAGTGCTTTTTTTTTGCCTGTGATTTCTTTCATAATATGACTAATATGGAAATATATTTTGCATGACTTCACATGCATAACCTAAATCAAATTGTTTGCCTTCTCAATGATGGGGAAGAAGAGAGGAAGAAAGAGAATTTAGAACTCAAAATTTTTAAAAATGTTAAAAATTATGTTACATGTAATTGGAAAAAAATACAATGATTAATTTGGTGGTGAGTATTTATTATTCCTGCTTCAAGGATACTAAGGATATTGGATCTTTTGGGACTTGGAGTTCTGAGCTACAGTGAGACTAAACCAATAAGGTTTCTGCACCACTATGGGGCCTAGGTAATATAGGAACAATTTTTATTTACTGAGAATAGCAATATATTGGGCCCTGTGGAGTATTTCTGGAAACTTACTCTGTTCTTACTCTCTGGGTTTTGGAGAAAGAACCAAGTACAGTTCACAATAAATCTGAAATTAAAAGACAGCTACATAATTTTCAGAGAAACTAAAATGAGATAGTAGCATTAACTTAATGAAGTTTATTGTTTTTATTATTAAATTCAGAAGGTGAGAGAGGAGGGTGAGAGTGAACAAGCATCTATTAAGCACCTACTCTGTGCTAGGCACTGTGATAACCAGTTTACAAATATTATCTCCTCTGATTCTCCTCTGAAGATTCATTCTAGTTTCTCTCATAATGGAATGGACACGGTTCTGCTTATGTGAAGAGAGTATAAACTTTTTTTTTTCAAATATGACAAGAAGAGAAAAAGTTGTTATTATGGATCTGCTGATGGATCATATTTCTATTGTCCAAGGATACGTTGTGTTCATTTTTAAAAGATTTATCACCAGAATATTGGAAGGGGGTTGGTGAATCTTTGGTCTGCATAAACTCTGGAACACCATCTACTGAATTTAAAATTGGGTTGTTATATGCATCACTGGTGAGACTTCTAATGCAGAGAAAACACGTATCTTTGAAATTTTTTTAAAAAAAGTATTTTTGAGTCATTAGGACAGCTTGAGTTTCCTGAAGAGGGGGAGAACTAAGTGAAAACCACTGCTAAATTGTCACAAATTAAGGCACAAAGCAAGAGCAAGTAGGATTTGACATTTGCTGTACTGAGAAGTCTTTACATTGCAGTACCTTGTTTAGGGATTTATTCCTAAGCCTGGCAATCATTTTTGTTATGTCTCAGAGCGTGTTTAGTGATCAGTAGTGGGGATAAGGGAAGCTGAAGGCATAAACATAAACAAATAGGGTCCTTTAACATATTATCCTCATTCAAATTGGAGAGGAAATAAGCAAACCAAACAAACAAATCAGAAACAGAAACAATTCAATACAACTATGGCAACAACTATATACATATATATGTATTTATATAAAACACACACACACACACACACACATATATGTAAGTAATAAGTAATTAGAGTAAGTAATTAAGTAAGTAATTAAGAGTGAGTAATTAAGTAATAGGAGTATGTTAAGTAGAATAAGTAAGTAATAAGAGTAAGTAATAAGATACATAAACTATGCTCAAGGCACTCTACCAATCTTCTTCTATGAGACAAATATGATCTTGATGACCAAATCAGATAGCAATAAAGCATAGAGAGCCATAAACCAAAATACCTAATGAATTAATAATAAATATTGTTGGATATATTTTGTATAAATTATTAATATAAAGACTAAAGAAACGTCCATGTGTGTTGGTCATTATTAAAATGTTGCTTTAAAACAGGCATAGGAGGATATTAAAGAATAAAGAAAAGAAATAGAATAATTAACATCTGTAGAAATGACAAAATTATGTTTCTCTATCAATAGATACACAAATTAGTGAATGAAATGCAGAACTCAATAAAATAATAAAAAGCAAACAGCTGAAAGCAACAAAGAACTTTTCTAAAGGCAAGAATAATGTTTAAAATGAGGAAAACTAGAACTTTCCCCCAAATAGATAATATTTGAACAGATATTAGAAATGCTAGCTAGAACAATAAGAACAGATAAAACACATGAGTGAGGACAGGAAAAAAAAGAAAAAAATTCCTTATTAGGGAGTAATGTGATGGTTTTCACTGAAAACCCTACAGAGCCAAAAAAAATCGTGATGATAAATGGCTTCAGCAAATTAGCAGCATACAAAGTAAATCATTAAAAATCATTATCAATCTTTTTTTATTGCTAGGAAAAACAACAATAAACAGAAAAGTTATGTAAAGATAAATTTCATTTTAAAATAACAAAATGCATGAAATATATGTCAAATCATAAAGAGAAGATATAATTGTTCTTCAATTCTTGTGGAAATGAATGATCTCTTAAATAATTGTAGTGGTATTACATTTTTATTTTCAGCAAATTCAAAAGAGGTTTAAATTATTATACTACCCAAATTATTCTATAGATTTAGAGCAGTTCTAATCAAATTATCATGGGGTAATTTAAATAATGATACAATTGTCAAATTCATATATATAAACTACTAATCAGTACCATTAATATACATAATTGGAAAAAACCTACAAATTAAGATAGTTTGTTTCTCTACTTCTAAAATTATATTAAAAGGGGGTAATTATGAAAACTATCTGGTACTGTTACAATTGGAAAAGTTGGTTGGTGGGATAGTATATTCTATTTATTTATTTATTTATTTATTTATTTAATTTTCTATTTTTTTTAATTTTATTAATTTATTTTGATTTATCAACAATCACTTCCATATGCTTTTGAGTTTAAAATTTTTCTTCCCCTTTATCCCCATCACTCTCCCCAAGATGCCACACAATCTCATATAGTCTATACATTTACATTTCTATTAAAGATATTTTCACATTAGTGAAGTTGTAAGTAAAAATTAAAACCAATTGGAGGAACCATTAGAAAGAGGAAACAAAACTCAACAGAAGAGAAAATAAATGATAGTGATTCAACTTCCATAGTTCTTTCTTTGGATGTGGATAGTATTTTCCATCATGAGGCCTCTGGGGATGTCTTAGATCCTTGTATTGCTGAGAAGGGTTAAGTTTATCAATATTAGTCATCACACAATGTGGCTGTTATTGTGTACAAAGTCCTCTTGGTTCTGCTCACTTCACTCAGCATCAGACCATACAAGTCTTTCCAGGTTTTTCTGAAGTCAGCCTGTTCATCATTTCTTATAGCACAATAGTATTCCATTACATTCATATACCACAACTCGTTCAGCCATTCTCCAATTGATGGGCATCCTCTCAATTTCCAATTCTTTGCTGCCACAAAAAGAGGTGCTGTGAATATTTTTGTACATGTGAGTCCTTTTCCCGTTTGTATGATCTCTTTGGGATATAGCCCTAGAAGTGCTATTGCTGGGTCAAAGGGTACTTTCTATAGCCCTTTGGGCATAGTTCCAAACTGTTCTCTAAAACGGTTGGATCATTTCACACCTCCACCAACAATGCATTAGTCTTCCAATTTTCCCACATCTTCTCCAGCATTTATCATTTTCCTATTTTGTCATGTTGGCCAATCTCATAGGTGTGATGTGTTACCTCAGAGTTGTTTTGATTTGCATTTCTCTAATCAATAATGATTTAGAGCATTTTTTCATATGACTATAGATGGCTTTAATTTCTTCATCTGAGTACTGTCTGTTGATATCCTTTGACCATTTATCAATTGGGGAATGGCTTGTGTTCTTATAAATTTGTCTTAAATCTCTATACATTTTGGAAATGAGGCCCTTATCAGAGAGACTGGTCGTAAAAATTCTTTCCCAGTTTTCTACCTTCTTCTAATCTTAGTTGCATTGGCTTTGTTTGTGCAAAATCTTTTCAACTTAATGTAATCAAAATTATCTATTTTGCTTTTTGTAATGTTCTCTATCTCCTGTTTGGCCATGAATTCTTCTGTTCTCCATAGATCTGATAGGTAAACTATTCTTTGTTCTCCCAGTTTGCTTATAGTATCAGCCTTTATATGTAAATCATGAACCCATTTTGACTTTATTTTGGTAGGGATAGTACATTCAAAAGAAAAGACAGAAGACTGATATTCAATTAACCCAATTCAACAGACTATTGGGGGAAAGTGATTATTCACTAGGAGCTTCTACACAAGCTAGAAATCAATATGGTGAAAAAATAGATTTAAAGTATCATCTTATAAGTTAAACTGCTTTAACTTACCAATGATATTGGGGTATTCTCTTATTATCTCCTTACTTATCCTAGGTTTCAGTTCTCAGTTAAATGGTTTTTGTTTCAGCCTACCTAGTTCAAGGATTATTTAAGCAAAATGAATGTTGAGTATCTTTGACTTCTCTCCATTGTCTATCATCATTATTCAATTGATAATAAAAAGTTGTCCTTTTCCTTCATTGTACTTCTTTTTTATTCAAAATACTTTTAAAATGCTATATTCTCACAATTGTTTCCTCTGATTTTGACAGCTTACTCTAACCTTTAACACTCCTTATACTATTCTTATAGTTGCACTATTACTATTTTCATCATAAATTATCTATCCTTTCTTCCATCTTCATTCGATGTATTAATATGTAGATGTATATGTAGTGGGGGTAGGGGACTGAAAATATTCTTATGCTTTCTCATTGATCTTTTTTAGAAAGACCCCCATTTTCTTCACAATTTTTTTTTAATCTTTAGAATTTCATTCTTTAAACCAACCTGTCCCATTGCACTGAAATTGTTTGCAAAATGTGGGGCTATGTGATCCTACCAACATTTCTGGTAATCCAAATAATACTGCCTCCCAATATTTTGGTACACATTAATCTTTGACTAATTTTCCTGTATTTTTATCATGATTTTTAAAATAGAAAAGTAACCACTGAGCCTCTTCTCTTACCAAAGTCTTATGATTTCTGCTTCAACAAATATTTTCACAGTATTTATTGTAACAATCTGGAAAGTCTTATGTCTCCCATCATTACGTAGTTTATGTTTTTAGGGATTAAATACAACTCAATTCAACAACCATTTACTTATTTATTTATTTTAGTGAGGCAGTCAGGGTTAAGTGACTTGCCCAGGGTCACACAGCTAGTCAATGTCATGTGTCTGAGACCAGATTTGAACTCAGGTACCCTTGACTCCAAGGCCAGAGCTCTACCCACTGCTCCACCTAGCTACCCCCTCAACAACCATTTATTAAGCATCTATAATATGTAAGACATTATGGTATTAGGTATATAAAGTAAAAATGATATTGTCTCTTCCCCCAGGAACATATAATCTCCCAGTAGGATAAAACATTACATATACACACATAGATACATATACATGTATACATACATATATAATATAGGATACTCACAGATTTTATATATATATATATATATATGTATACAAACACATGCACATATATGGCTACACATATCTATATTTATGTGTTTCTATCTATCTACTCAAAAGAAACGTGAGATACACAAATTTAGAGACATCTCCACTCCAAATGTTCCTAGGGAGTATTTGTGCCCTACATGTGGTAGAGCCTTCTAAGCTCATATTGATCTCTTCAACCACAGTGAGGCAAACTGTACCTTGACCCCAATACAGTGATGTCATGTTGGTCCTTGTTGAGTATGAAGGACAATAACCAACCAAACAATGAACCATATTTAAAGAAATAAAATTTTTAGAAAGAGTGAACATTACGTATTAGGATCAGAATATGTCTACTGCAGGAGGCAGTTCCTCATTGCATTTTGAATTGTAATTCCAGGTGAGTAGGGGCAGCTGAAAAGACAGGGAAATAATAGAAGGGACATATGTGTATTACACATACATATGTATAAAACATATGCATGTATATGTTTATATATACATATATATCAATATATACACAATCATGTACACAAATATACATGAAAACACATACATATGTTCACACATGCATGTATACATACATACGTGCAGTTCCTTTGTCTTTACTGGTAACAATGTTATAGAGGTTGGATGATGGAAATTTTAGAATCCAAGAGTTATGCCCTTTTATCACATTTTGGTAACAGTTAAGAGCAGTTACGGCAAAGAATAAGCTGGAGGGAGATATTTTTACTATTCAGTCACTTCTGACTTGTGAAAGTTTTGGGGAAGGTGAGGCAGTCTCCCATCACAGGAAGGAGGGACTTGTCTTTGGTGAGAGTGCTGATGCTGGAAGGAAGAACTTCCCTGAGGCACAGGGGCAGCACATATTAATGAGGAGAGAAGGAACAAATTGCACATTATTTTCTGACTTTGTGGCGCAGGAAAGTGAGTTACCCAAAGCCACTCAAGATTATCAGAATATAATGGGGACAGATTTTGAAGACAAGCATTAAAAAAAATAGATGATGGGTATCTTCTAGTTTAGGGACTAATTCCAACCCTAAAACCAAAGAACTCCCTTCCCCACCCCACCCCCAACACACAAACTCTGCTTTCCACAACTCCCAGGAAGAGACAGCCATTCTGTATTCTTCAGAGTCTGCCTAACCAAGGAAAAGAAATGGTTATTGATTTGTTTTAATATTTTCCTTGAGCAGAGAGAAAATGCCTTCACCATAGTTTCCCTGAGATCACCACAGGTTAGTAACAATGAGGAAGCTAGCTGTTGGCATCAGTGGGTACTCCTTCACTGCAGGATATAGCCAGTTTAAAAAAATGAAAACAAAAACAATGCTCTCCAGAAGGAAGGACACCCAAGTGAGTGGTTAGGTGGTGGTAATGGATATAGTAATAGTAGTAGTAATAGCAGTGGTAGTAGTGGTGGTGGTGGTGGCAGTGGTGGTAGGAGTAAGAGTAGGAGTAACAATAAAAAAATTATATATGGCAATTTAAATATTACAAAACACTTTATGTGTATTATCGTATTCAATTGTCACAATAACCTTATGAGAAAGATGCTATTATTATCTTTTCTTTACAACTGAGAAAACTGAAGCTAAGACAGGCTAAGACCCTGCCTTGCCCAGGTTCTGATAAGTGTCTGAGGAAGCATTTAAACTCAAGGTTTCCTGACATGAAGTCTGTCTAGCATGCCACCCTCTGCACTGGTCTACTAACTTCACAGAATATGGCACACAAAGCAATAATTGAGTCCCAGGAAATCTAAGTGTACACATAAGTGTGGGAGTAAAAATGAATGGCAGTTCTGCCCACTTGTTTACTTGCCTAGCAAATGTCATTACAATAGAAACACAAAATTACTGAGTTGAAAGGGTTTCAGTATTTCTGAAGTTCAATTTATACCTGAAAATCCTCACAATTACATACGTGTCAAGTGGTTACAACCTGTGTGCAAGGCTTTTGTTGGTGTTATGGAAGATGGTGTATGTATAATCAAAACAAATGAATAGCCCATGTTAGCATAATAGGAAATAGAATATTTAAACAATCTTATTTTAGAGAAAGAAATTGAGCAAGTCATCAATGAATACCCTAAGGAAAATCCTTGGAACCAGATAAGTTTACAAGTGAATTCTACCAAATATTTAAGGAATAATCAAATGTAATTCTACATAAACTGTTTGAAAAATAGATGAACAGTCCTACTAAATTCATTTCATGAAACAAATATGGTTTTGATACATAAAGCAGGGAGAGTAAAATGGAAAGAAAACCATAGACTGATTTTCCTAATGAATATTGACAAAAAAGTTAAATAAAACACACGCAAGGAGATTCCAGCAATATATCACAAGGATCATACACTTTGACTGGGTGAGATTTATACCAGAAACGCAGAGCTTGGTCAATATTAGTAAAATTATCAGCATAACTGACCATATCAACAGCAAAGCAAACAAAAAAAACCCCATTGTTATATCAATAAAGAAAAAGCCTTTGCCAAAATACAATACCTATTCCTTTTCAAAACACTAGAAAGCATGGGAATCAATGGACCCTTTCTTAAAATGATAAGTAGTATCTATCTAAAACTAATTGCAAGCATTGTCTGTAATGGGGATACACTAGAAGCCTTCCCAATAAGATGAGGTATGAAGCAAGAATGTCATTATCACTACTATTATTGAATATTGTAGTAGAAATGCTAGCTATAACAATAAATCAAGAATAGGAAACCAAAGGAATAAAAATGGGAACAAGGAAACAAAACTATCACTCTTTGTAGATGATATGGTATATTTTTAAATATGTATGTGTATATATATGTACATACATATATTTAGTTTGAAATATTCACTTTTATAAGATTTTGAGTTGTAATTTTCACCCTTCCCTCTCCTCCCCCCTTCCCAAGATGGCATGCAATCTGATATAGGCTGTACATGTATAATCATATTTAACATATTTCGACTTTAGTCATGTCGTGAAAGAAGAATCAGAACAAAAGGGAAAAACCATGAGGGGCAGAGTGAAAGCAGTGACTTGCTTGAATTCTCCCCCAAACCCCACCAAATACCTGTAAAAGATGGCTCTAAACAAATTCTAAAGCAGTAGAACCCACAAAAAGAAAGAGTGAAGCAAATTTCCGGCCCAAGACAATTTGGATGATTAATTGGAAAGGTAAATCCCACCAGGTGGGGAGAGAAGCACAGTGCAGCATGGGGGCACAGACCAAAGAGAACCTAGGCAGGCCTCAGAGCACTGAATTGTGGGTAGCTGTGGTGGTTTCCAGACTTCTCAACCCACAAACACCAAAGACAACTTAGAAGGTCAGTGGGAAAAGTCTGTTTCTGTGGTGAGAGAGGAGCTAGGTCTCAGAGCCAGTTCCAGAGTGCAGAGAGCAGAGCATGGGAGCCGGGGTGGTGGCTGGGTCCTGAGCTTGTTTAAAAAAAATGTTTTCATATGCAACTGGGAAATAAGAAATACAGGAAATGGGGTACAGAAGTCTATCCTGCCCTACAGGAAAATAGAAGGGGAAGGGGATAAGAGGAGGGAGAGATAGAAGAGAGGGCAGACTAGGGGAAAGGGTATTCAGAATGCATGCCATCTTGGGCTGGGGGGAAGGGCGAGATGGGGTGAAAATTTGGAACTCAAAATCTTGTTGAGGTAAATGTTGAAAACTAAAAACAAATAAATTTATATTTTAAAAAAACAAGAGAAAGAAAAAACAACAAGAGAAAAAATAGTATGCCGTGATCTGCAGTATTTTCCATCATGAGTCTTTTGGAATTGTCTTAGATCACTGCATTGCTGGGAAGAGCTAAATCTATCAAAGTTGGTCATTGCACATTGTTGCTGTTACCATATACAATGTTCTGGTTCTGCTCACTTCATTCAACATCAGTTATTTTAAGTTTTTCCAGGTATTTATGAAATCCGTCTGCTTATCATTTCTTATGGAACAATAATATTCCATTACATTCATATACCACAGCTTGTTCAGCCATTCCTCAATTGATGGGTATACCCCCATTTCCAATTCTTTGCCACCAGAAAAAAAAAAGCTGCTATAAGTAGTTTATTTAAATGTTAGTCCTTTTCCCTGTTTTATGATCTCTTTAAGATACAGACCTAGCATTGGATCAAAGGATATACACAGTTTTATAGCCCTTTGGTCACTGTTCCAAATTGCTCTCCAGAATGGTTGTATCAGTTCACAACTCCGCTAACAATATATTAGTGTTCTAATTTTTCCATATCTTCTCCAGCATTTATCATTCTTTTCCCCTTTATTGTCATATTAGCCAATCAAATAGTTGTGATAAGTATAGCATCATATCTAAAATATGATCACCTCAGAATTGTTTTATCTTGCATTTCTCTAATCAATGGAGATTCAGAGCATTTTTATGTCACTATAGATAGCTTTAATTTCTTCATGTGCAAACTGCCTGTTCACATCCTTTGACCATTTATCAATTTGGAAATGACTCACATTTTCTTATAAATTTGAATCAGTTCTCTATATATTTTAGCAATGAAGCATTTATCAGACACTGGCTATGAAAATTGTTTCCCAGCTTTCTGCTTTTCTTCTAATCTTAGTTGCATTAGCTTTGTTTGCGCGAAACCTTTTTAACTTAGTGTAATCAAAATAATCCATTTTATATTTTGTAATGTTCTCTATCTCTTATTTGGTCATAAACGTTTCCCTTTTTCATAGATCTGACAGGTTAAACTATTCTTGCTTTCCTAATTTATTTATAGTATCACCCTTTATGTGTACCCATTTTGACTGTTTCTTGGTATCAGGCATAAGGTATTGGTCTATGCCTAGTTTCTGCCATACTACTTTCCAATTTACTCAGCAGTTTTTGTGAAATAGTGGATTTTTATTCCAGAATCCGAGGTGTTTGGATTTATCAAACAGTAGATTACTATAGTTATTGAGTACTGTGCTCCTAACCTATTCCACTGATCCACCATTCTATTTATTAGCCCGTATCAAGTAGTTTTGATGATTGGTGCTTTATAATACAGATTTAAATCTAGTACAGCTTCCCTTGCAGTTCTTTTCATTAATTCCCTTGATATTATGGACCTTTTGCTCTTCTAGATGAATTTTGTTATAATTTTTCTAGCTCTATAAAATAATTTTTGGCAGTTTGATTGGTATGGCATTGAATAATTAAATTAATTTAGGTAGAATTGTCATTTTTATTATGTTAGCTCAGCCTACTCATAAGCAACTGATATTTTCCCAATTATTTTGATCTGCCTTTATTTATTTGAAAAGTGTTTTATAATTGTGTTCATATAGCTCTTGGGTTTATCATGGCAGGTAGACTCCTAAATATTTTAGATATGATAGAATACTTAGAGAAGCCTAGAGAATCAACTAAAAAACTAGCTGAAACAATAACTTCAAAAAAGTTGCAGGATTAAAAAAAATAAATCCACATAAATCATCAACATTTATTTATATTACTGACAAAGTCCAGCAGGAGGGAGATAGAAAGAGAAATTCCATTTAAAATAACTGTAGACAATATAAAGTACTTGAGAGTCTACCTGCTAAGACAAAACCCAGAACTAGAGGGATACGATTAAAAATATTTTTCACATAAATACAAACAGATCTAAACAATTGGAGAAATACCAAGTGTTCATTGGTAGGCTGAGACAATGTAATAAAAAGTGATAATTCTACCTGAATTAATATACTTATTCAGTGCAATACCTATCAAAGTATGTACCAAAAACAATTATTTTATAGAGCTAGAAAATATAACAAAATTTGCACTTATAATGGCGGACCAGTGAATAGATTAAATATATAATATATAGAGGGAAATGACCATAGTATTCTAGGGTTGATCAATCCAGAGATCTATGCCTTTGGGATAAAAAAATCACTATTTGACAAAAATTGCTGAGAAAATTGGAAAGTAGTCTGGCAGAAAAAAGGCATAGACCAATATCTTCTACTGTATACCAAGATAAAGTCAAAATTGAGAGAAGATTTAGACATAAGGTATGATATCATAAGTAAATTAGGTGATCATAGAAAAAATTACTTGTAAAATCTCCAAATAAGGGAAAGTTTATGAATAAACATTAGATAGGATCATGGAATGTAAAGCAAATAATTTTGATTAGATGATTCTTTTTTTGTACAAACAAAATCAATGCATCCAGGATTAAAAGTAAAATGGGTAACTTGGGGAAATTTACAGCAAGTTTCCCTGATAAATGTCTCTTTTCTCAAATATATAGAGTAGTAAGCCAAATTTATCAGAAAAAAAGCCACTCCCCAGTTAATAAATGGTCAAAGGATATGAACAAATGATTTTCAGAAGATTTCAAAGTTATTAATAGTCACATGAAAACAAATGCTCTAAATCACTACTAATTACAGAAATGCAAAATAAGACAATTATGAAGTGGTCTGAGATATTGCTTTACACTTATCAGTTTGCCTAACATGACAGAAAATTAAAATGAAAAATAATGGCAGAGATATGGGGAAAAAAAGGGACATTAATTCACTGTTGGTGGAGATGTGAACTTCCAACCATTCTGGAAAATAATTTGACACCATGCCCAAAGGGCTATTAAACTTTTCATAGTCTTTAAACCAGCAATTATACTTTTAAGTCTTGATGCCAAAGAGATGAAAGAAAAAGGCAAATGAGGCATATATACAAAATATTTGCAGCAACTCTCATTGGGTTGGCAAATAATTGAAAATTGAGGGAATAATCAACAGTTGATGAATAGCTGACCAAGTTATGGTATATGGAATATGTGAAATATTATTATATGATTAGAAATGATGAGGGTAATGTTTTCAGCAAACTTTTGTTGTTCACGGATTTTTAATCACGTCTGACTCTTTGTGACCCCATTTTGGGTTTTCTTGGCAAAGGTACTAGAATGTCTTGCTGTTTCTTTCTCACACTCATTTTTTAGATGAGGAAACTAAGGCAAGTAGGGTTAAATGACTTGCCCGGGATCAAAAATCTAGCAAGTGTTTGAGGTTAGATTTTGAATTAATGAAAATAAGTCTTCCTTTCTCCAGATAGGTAACTGTCCTTCAAAAAAACTTAGGAAGATTTATATGAATTGATGCAAAATTTAAGTGATCAGAACCAGGAGAACATTGTTCACAGTAACAACAATATTTTAATAATGATGAACTGTGAAAAATTTAGCTAATCTGATCAATGCAATGATCCATGAAATTTTAAAGGACTCACATAAAATGGTACCTCCAGGGAAAGAACTGATGAATTTTGACATCAGGTTGAAGCACACTTGTTTTAACTTTTCTTGCCTTTTTTTTTCAACATGGCTAATATGAAAATATGTTTTGAATGACTTCAATTTTTTTTAGCTAGACAATGAGGTTAAGTGACTTGCCCAGAGTCACACATCTAGTAAGTGTTATGTGTCTGAGGCCAGATTTGAACTCAGGTCCTCCTGACTCCAGCACTGGTTCTGTACCACTGCACCACCTAGCTGCCCCATGAATGACTTCAAATGTATAATGGCAGTCATATTGCTTGGCAATTCAATTGGAAGGGGAGTGGCTAGAAAGAGAAAAATAATTTGGAACTCTACTTTTTTTTTTAATCTCCCAAAGATATTTTTTTTCATTTTAAAGAGAAATTTTAGTTTAAAGAGAAATTTTGAAATTCAAATGCATATATCTCTAATGGCATCATTTCTTAAGAGAATCCCTGGTAAGGGAACTTGAAATGATATCAAACAAATATAATTCAGAAGCCCCAGGAAATATTTTGTTAGGAAAATCTGGAATATAGCAACTGTTTCAAAATATTTAAAGGGTAATTACATAGGAAAAGGGCAGCTAGGTGATGCAGTAAATAGAGTGCTGTGCCTAGTGTGAGCAAGACTCATCTTTGTAAGTTCAAATTTGACCTCAGAAACTTACTAGCTGTGTGAATTTGACCAAATCATTTAATCTTGTTTGCCTCAGTTGCTCCTCTGCAAAATAAGCTGGAGAAAGAAATGGCAAACCACTCCAGTACCTTTGCCAAGAAAGCTCCCAATAGGGTCATGATGAATTTGACATGACTAAATAAAAACAACAAATCACATCAGAGAGAGATTAGGCTTCCTTTTCTTGGCCAACAAAAGGAAGAAATTAGGAAGTTATAGTGTGGTGGATTTTGACTCTGCACCATCAGTTTTATACAGGTATAAGAGGTAAAACTATCACTGAAATGTGTTGCTTCAAGAAGTATTGAATTCACCCTCAGTGGAAGTACTCAAGCATTGTCTAGATGCCTGCTTGGACATATGGTAGAAAGGAGTAATTGCTTGAGATATGTGGTCTCTTTCAGATTTCAGAGTCAATGATTTCCAAACCCTAGCTTCACACAAATCCAGTAGTTCAGCTTCTTTTATTCTTTTTTCCTTTTTTGCCCAATGTTTGGGACTTTCCAATTTTCTTAGCACATTCCCCAAAGGAAATTAAAATGGAAAGAAGTAAAACAACATCAACTTAATCACTCTGGGACAACAGCTTCTCTTTCTTTTTGCATTGTGGAAACAAAGTATGTGTGTGTGTGTGTGTGTGTGTGTGTGTGTGTGTGTGTGTGTGTGGTGTGTTTGTGAAAGAATGAATTTGTAAGCAAATGAATCCTAAAGTTGTGAAGTGAATGTTGTTAGAAAAACTTTGAGAGGGGGGCATGTCCATTATGAATGTGTTAGTGACCAAAAAAATTTAATGACACAAAATAGTCCACCATCCTGTGCTCAGTATTTCTAAGACCATAAAAATAATCTTATAAAATTGCCTCATTTGTCAAACAATCACCAATTTAACCTCTGAAATTATCAAAATGAGAATTATATACAGATGTATATACTTGGAGGGAATTGTTGCTAGCTGGAGTGAATTATGAAGAAAAGAACTAGAACTGCCTATGGGAGGTTGGAAGAAAACAGCAGAACATACAATAAACAATGAGTGTTCTGTTCATATTTTCTAAACTACAGTGCAAAAGTTTACAAAATCAGAGAATCTCAGTTATAATAGGCCCCCAAAACCATCCAGGTTTATGGAAACTAAAGTTTAATACAGAACAGACTTTTGATGACTCTGTCTTCAGCAATTGGTTTATCCCCACCTACCTTAGAAAATTGTTTAATAATAGAGTATAATAGCTTTTACTGTCAGTAGGTGTTTCTTTTTTCTTCTTACTCAAACTAAATTTCCCTTTTCAAAAAAAAAATCTAATTATCTCTTTTTATACTTGTTTATGTGATGGCAATTAGATCCTTCCCTTTCTTGATATTTTTCTCACTCTTGAAAAATTTGCAGACTATTGCATTTTTTCCAACCACCCTTTCTTCCCCTGCCTGCAATCTCCACTGGGCCAAACAGCAGTCAAGGGGCAGCCAAGAACAAAGAAAATCTTTATTAAAATGTGTGCCAGCCACTATATAACTTACCCATCACAAGGTGGCAAGAAGTCTAACAGTCCACCACAGTGTCAAAATGTGATAACCAGAAGGGGGCTTGCCTATGCCCAGAATTCTGAGAATGGCAAAGGAAGCCAAAATGACAGAACTGTAACAGAAGATGTAACTGACACCATAGCGTCAAGCAGAAGTCAAAAAGAGGAATGAGAATTATGAAAGCAGAATTTCTGTCCTCTACAGCAAAAATAGTAAGCAGAATAGAAAAATTTAAATGTCAAGAATCAAGAGAGAGGAGAGAGAGAATAACAAAATGGAAATGGCAAATGCATGGAATTGAAAGACAACTTAGAAGAAGCAAAAAAAGAAAAAATTAAAAGAAAAAATACTGTGCAAGCAAAACCTATTGAACTGCAAGAAAGGATGCATAGATAACCTAAAACTCATTTGTCTTTCAAGAGAATGACAACTTTTTGTTTGTATTTTCTTTTACAGCATGACCAATATGGAGATATGTTTTGCATGATTGCACATGTGTAACCTATATCAAATTGCTCACCATCTCAGGGAAAATGGAGAGGAGGGAAGGAGGGAGAGAATTTGGAAGTCAACATTTAAAAAATGAATATCAGAGGTTTTTTTTCCATGTAATTGGGAAAAATATTTTTTTTAAATGATAGGACAAAAAAAACCCAACTTAACACTACAATGAAAGAAATGAAAGAAGAAAACTGACCAGAAATTCTGAACATAGAAAATGAAAGTCCAATTGAAAGAAGTCACAGATCACCTCTGGGAAAAAACAAAACAAAACAAAACAAAACCAAGGTTGTAAAATCTAAGACATATATTAACAATACAATTCAGAAACAACAAGTTACACAAGCCATCAAGACTACAACAATGTAAATGGAAAGAATGACATAAAAAATCAAAAGTAAATTTAAGAAAAATTGTAAAGATAAAGTGGGACTCAAATGAAGAGATTTGAGAAGAAACTACCCACTTATCCTTTCAAGGAGGTGAGCATTGCACATATTTTCAGACTTTTTCAATGTATTGATTATTTGTACTATTTAGTTATTTTTCCTCTCCAAAAATATTATTTTTTATATAGAATGTCTCTCTAGGAGGAGGGAATAGAGGGATACCAAGGTGACATAAAAACAGAAAATATTAATGGAAACTTTTTTTTTAAGTTGTAATAGGCCATGAAAATTTAACTAATTATAACCTAAATTATCTGACTTCAAGGGACAGAGAAAAGTGATAAGGACATTGTCTCACTTTAGGAATTTGTTCAAAAGGAATTTCCTAAATGATCCAAGTCTCTATCTCCTTGTTCTTCTTTAAGTACAGGGAACAGAAGATTCCATAAAATATTCAGGTATGTTCCATATACCTAAACTTGACACAAATCATATCCTGATGGCATTTCTTATGTGATCATAGAAGTCCAAATCCTCTCACTTAGTCCCTTCCTTTGTGCATGAACAGACTACTTTATTACGATAGAAGACATGAATGTTGATGAAAAGAAAATAGGGCCAAATTGGTCTTGTTGGGTCTTGAAATACCTGGTACTGAATCCTGGTTCTGATTTTTTTAACCACATTCAGTAACCTTGGATAAGATGCCTGAATTGTGTGAGCTTCATTTTCTTCTTCTACAAAATGGGCAAAATAACTTGGTAACTAGTAATTTGCTTAGACTTTGGTAAAATATTTGACAAAATATATCATGTTAGTGTCATGGAAAACATTCAGATATGGAATACATAACATTTCAATTTCATGGTTTCAGATCTGTTAGAAGGTACAGACTCAAAGAATAGGCATTAAAGTTTTCATGTAAAATTAGAAAAAAGTCTCTAGTCAGATGTTCAGAAAATTATACATTGCCCAATGTTGTTAAATATTTTTTAGCAAGATCTTGGGTAAAGGTGTATATAATAAGCCTATTTAATATAAAAATTAGCTAGCTAGAAAATGTAGCAATATACCTGATGACAGTCATGATCCATAAATATTTTGATGACGTAAAACTTTGGGACACTTCAAATAAGGTAAACTATCTTGCTTAGACTGAAGTGCAACAGCCACTCATAGGCCCAACTCCACTCCTAATCAGCCTAGGAGCTTTGAGCTACTCTATTTCTGACCTGGGATCCCCAACATCCTTAATGCATCATCATATGTTTTGCAGACTTAGCAAAAGCACCTGATCAGTATCTAAATGTCTAATCTGGTGTCTAAATCTGATCAGTTTAAATCTACTGAAGCTCAAGTGATCTACTAACCTCAGCCCTTCTGGTAGCAGATGTTACAAGCACGAGCCATCACATTCTGAACACTTTAGTTAAAGAAAAAAAATTAACTTTACAAGTACATCATAAGCAAAATATTGTGATATGATTAGATAGCATTTTGTCTAGAAAAAAATCTAAAAAAAAAGTAGTCTGCATGCCTAATATAGTCAATGATGTACTGCCACAAAAATTCAACAAAAGACATGCAACAATAAGATAGATAGATAGATAGATAGATAGATAGATAGATAGATAGATAACTTTAGCAATGGTACACTATATTAAGAGAAGAATAGCTTTCACCATTATGGGAGTAATGGTCCATCAGGATTCTAGGCTGGTGAGAACTGATCAGGAGTATTATGCTTATTTTTGGTTGCCAAATTTTAGGAGGACGTTGATGATGACAGAAGCACTAAGGAGGAAATTATGGCTGAAGTGAAATGTTTTTAAGGACTTTTGTTAGGGAAAACCGATATGATTAGGGGTGCTCTGCTTTGTCCCAGAAAAAAATGGAAAAAATGAGTAGAAATGACAGAGAAGAAAATTTGGATTTTATGTAAGGAAAAAAAACTTACTAATATTTTCAAGTATCCCAAAAGCATGAAGGGATGCTACTGAGACTATGTATTTTACAGCACTTTTGTAATATTTAAAGAAGATAATGTGCATAAAATATTTTGTAATACTTAAATGTTTTAAAAAGGCATCATGGTACAGTGGAAAGGACATGAGATTTTGAGTCAAAGGATATGAATTTAAATTCTAACTGTGCCATTTACTATACATATAAGTGTGTCTTCAGACAAGTCATTTACAGTTCCTGGACCTCACTTTCCTCATTTGTCTAATTATGAGTCTAGGGTGATTGATGTTTATGATCCTTTCAAGTTCTCAATCTATGATTGTGAATTATAAATTGTTATGTAAAATGCAAATTATTTTACATCTACTAACTTATGCACTAATAAGTACTGATAATTAAGTACTGATAGTTTGAATTAACATTCAAAGGCATGACCAGATTCAGAGCAATTTAAGAAATATTTAACTATGTATATTATACTCTATTTATTAAAGCTAGAAAGTGGCCTGACATACCCTAGGACAACTTTCAATAACAAGGTTTGAACAAAAGTGTTTGTCCCTCAGTAAAATAGTTCATTTAATAAAATTTATTAAGCACCTAATTTATTCAGTGCACTGTGAAAAGTATTTCAGGAATTAAAATGCAAATGATGCAGGATTGCTGCCCTCACTGAGCTTACACAATAAAGACATTATAAAATAGAATGTTAATATGTAGGAGTGGAACAATGTGTCATTCCAGGTTCAAGAAAGTATTTTTTTTTAATCTTTCCATGTAGGAATGTAAACAGTTGAACTTTGATAAGCCCCTTATGATTTCTTTTTCCTGTTTGCCTCTTCATGCTTCTCTTGAGTCTTGTATTTGAATGTCAAATTTTCTATTTGGGTCTGGTCTTTTCATCAAGAATGATTAAAAGTCCTCTATTTCATTGAATATCCAGTTTTTCCCCTAGGGGATTATACTCAATTTTGCTGGGTAGGTGATTCTTGATTTTAACCCTAGCCTCTTTGAACTCCAGAATATCATATTCCAAAACCTCTCATCCTTTAATGTAGAAGCTGCTAAATCTTGTGTTATCCTGATTGTGTTTCCACAATACTTGAATTGTTTCTTTGTGGCTGCTTGCAGTTATTTCTCCTTGACCTGGAAACTCTGGAATTTGGCTATAATACTCCTAGTGATTTTCTTTTGGGGATCTCCTTCAGGAGGTGATTGGTGGATTCTTTCCATTTCTATTTTGCCCTCTGGTTCTAGAATATCAGGGCAGTTTTCCTTGATAACCTTTTGAAAGATGTTGTCTAAGCTCTTTTTTTTTATCATGTTTTCAGGTAGTCCAATAATTTTTTAAATTATCTCTTCTAGATCTATTTTCCAGGTCAGCTGTTTTTCCTATGAGGTATTTCACATTCTCTTCTATTTTTTCATTCTTTTGGTTTTGTTTGATAATTTCTTGATTTCTCATGGAGTAATTAGCTTCCATTTGCAGCTTTCTAATTTTTAAGGAAGTATTTTCTTCAGTGAGCTTTTGGGCTTCCTTTTCCATTTGGTCAATTCTGCTTTTAAAGGCGTTTTCAGATCTTTTTTTGCCATTTGGGTCAGTCTATTTTTAAAGTGTTATTTCTTCAGTATTTTTTGGGTCTCCCTCAGCAAACTGTTGAATAGATTTTCTTGATTTTCTTGCATCACTTTCCTTTCTCTTCCCAATTTTTCTCTACTTCTCTTACTTGCTTCTCAAAATATCTTTTGAGCTTTTCCGTGGCCTGGGACCAATTCATACTTTTCTTGTAAGCTTTGGATGTTGGAGATTTGACTTTGTTGTGTTCTTCTGGTTGTATGTTTTAATTTTCTTTGTCACCAAAGTAAGATTTTACAGTCAGGTTGTCCTGGGATGGAAATTTGTATCACTCTATCTTTTTGTGGGTTCTACTGCTCTAGAATTTGTTTAGTGTCATTTTTACAGGTACTTGGAGGAGTTTGTGGGAGAGCTCAAGCAAGTCACTGCTTTTATTTTGTCATCTTGGCTCTGCCCCCAAGATTATTTGTAATTGGAAAAATCCAGAGGAGCTTTGTGGAGGTTAACATAATTCATTTAATTAGAACATCTCATACCCTAAGCATTTCACTTCATAAGACTTTACAGTAAACAAGAAATCAAATGTGAACTCTTTTTGGTCTTGTGCTATGGCCAAATACATTCATCATGAATATTTACTGTATCATGAAAGACAATAAGGCCTTTACTAATCATGCATGCAGATCCCCTTTCTTTTGGAATTATAATACCCCAACTGAATATAACATTCTGAAAAGGTTCACAATTAATTCTTTTAGCTCAGATATAGTAGGTTTCACTCAATATCATTTAGGCCTAACTATTACCACTAAACTCTTATTGATGGGAAGTGGTAAGATGCTTTGCAGGGTGGCAAAGAATTGAGAAATTCACTGACATCTTTAAGTCAGAATTGTAAATAAGTAAAAATGTAAAGGGGAAGATGAATGAATTTGATTTTGGAGGTGAGCATGGTGGTGCTGGGAGCCTTGAGGCTCTTAGTTTTAGTTGGATCTAGTGAGATTCTCCATTGATTATAGGAAAATACATGACTCTATTACCCATGATCCAAATCCCCAGAAATATATCATCAAATTTACCTGAAAACTCACCATTGTAAAAAGACTGATATCTATGAGGGCTTCCCCCTTCAAAGCTCAACATGAGTTGGGCTAGCTTTGTTTGTTTTTGTTTTGTCGTTGTTTTATTGCTTTGTTTTCCCCTAAGAGGTAACAAAACAAGCAATTGATTGGCACAGGAGTAGGACAAAGCTAAAGCTATGACTACTTTGACAGTTTCCTAATAGCTTCAGATCACATGAAAATGGTTTCCTTAAAGCAAAGAAAGGCCCATCCACATGTGGTCAGGGTCTTCAGACTTGGTGGAAGTTCCAAAATTATACCATATACTCCCCTGCTGAATAGACACTTCTATATGAAAATGAGGATGTGCAGATAACGTATCCTTATTGGATGTCATTTTTAAGTTAGATCTAAGTAAACTTATTTTGTTGATTATTCAGTGAGCTATAAGTTATTTATTTTATCCCAACATGGAACCTGTATCAAGGTCAGGTCTACCCTTAAAAGCCACGGTAATGCTGACTTAACTATTCTTGTTTAAAAATTTTGCAAATATATGCATTATTAAAATAGACATGTATCAATATCATCATCACTGTCTTTTGTTATTATGTCAATCATTAATTATTTACTCTGTTCCCAATGCTGGGCTAGGTGCTGTGAAGTAAACAATAGAAGGAACAGGCACTAATTTCCTTCAAGGTGCATACAATATAAGGTGGATGTGAAAACTCATGAGGGCAGAGTGGTACAACTCTGTTTGGTAAAGTTTGGCAAAGAGTGATGCATTTGAAAATAAAGTCTAGATTGTAGTCCTGGGATTCATCACTTACCAGATGGCTTAAGTAATAATATAGATATTAATTTCTATGAGGAAGAGGAAGAAGAATGTGAACAATAGAGGTAGCAATAATACTGATATTCTTAAGACAAAGAAGAGAAAAAGTAAGCACATGAAAGAATTAGAAAACAAGCAACTATAGAAATTTAATTATTGATTATAAGTACAGTAAGTATTTAGAAAAGGAAGGAAAATCTCCATGGTGAAATAAAAATTTAATTGGAACTTTAAGGATGGGTAAGACTTTATGTAGTCTTCAATTCAAGCATACATGCACTGCCTGCTCTGTAAAGGACATTTTATTAGGTGTTTAATGCAATAAAAGGATTCATAAAATATTGTCGCTGATCAGAAAATATTTGTAAACTGGTAAGCTAAGAGATATAAACAAATGTGTATACAAAAAATTAGAATGTGTTTGGATAAATGTGGTGGCAACCTGGGGAAAATCTGAGTGATTTTTAAAGACACAAATTCCCCAGATTAGTAACATTGGAAAATTGATGGGAGTGGGGGTTAAATGATAAGAATAAAGCAAGATGACTTCAAGGACTCCAGAAAAGAAAAAGTGGTATCTATAACTTTAATCATGTAAAAGATCCCTCCAGAAAGAAAGATTATAACTATTCATGCTTGCTCTGTGTATTTTTTCTATACACCTTGTCATGTGCCTTAGATGACATTCATCATAGTGTTTTGGCCAAAAGAATTTATCACCTTCTGGTCATCCTTCTAGAGATCAGCATTTTTCTTCCCCTCATGCCATAGAAGGTCTAGAAGGTTATGCCAGAGGAGTGTATACTTTGGTAGAATCTGCTAAAATAATATGATTTTGATAAGGACTGAATATCTTTATTATCTAAAGGACAGACTTTATTGTTTCAGTAATTGTCAGGATGAGAAGGTTTTCCATTAGGTTGTTTTATGCAGTAGTCACAATCTTCATTAGTGGATATGCCATCACACCAGTGGAATCAAATTTCCTTGAAGTATGGCATAATTGTATATCTCCTACTTCCACATAGAAGGTCAATATTTTAATTTTTAAAAACTCCAATTTTCTACCCCCTAGTCACCAGGAAAGTAGGTGACACCTGAGATGAATATCTGAATTCCCCTGTTAAGTGATTTGATATATTCCCTCTAACACTGCTGTTCATATACTGAATAGATTGTTAAGCTTCATATTTCAATGCTTTCAAAAAATGAAAGATATAAATACTAGGAATATGAATTTGCCAAGATAACCAAGCATTCGTATTGCTTCAGATGTGCATATAGGTAATAGAACGTAATTTTAAGGAACTTAGAAGAATTGGGTATCATTACACAAACTTGAATTCCATGAAATCCTTTAAGATGGTAACTAAAATACAACAAGCATTAATGTTCTCCTGAAACAAACAATGCATGTTCCCTGAGAGCAGGATTTATCTTTTGCCTTTCTTTGCTTTCCCAGTGCTTTATACTTTGTGACTTATATAGGTACTTAATAAATGCTTATTGATAATTTGATTAACTGCACAGGCTGTGCATTTTGAGAGACAGTTGTTATATATATAACAGATTTGTAAAGGCCCATTGGCATCTCCTCAGGTAGGGCCCAGTTGAGGTTGTGTAACAATAATTTGAATGGAATCTAGTCAGAATAGTTGTAGAATTTTCTTTACTTTATTTTCAGCAACACATGTATAGGAGAAAAAGCTGCAGATGGTGAGAATCATCTAAGGCTGAGACTTGGCATGGAAGAGTCAACAATGTCATAAGGGGACCAGAAACTCAAGAGAAAAGGGTAGTAGTAAATATTTGAACAAAAATGTGTCAACATGGGGAAAATAAGAGAGCATTACAAGTAAAGGAGAGATGGCTTGGGAGAGAATTGAGGGTGATGGTGCAAAAAGTGAGTTTTTAAAGGAAGGTAGAGGGACATGTGAAAAGCAAATGTAACATGGTTATATATGGGTATTTCTGAGTTCCTGAACATAAAGCTAGTACACTGTGCTCTCTTTGCGAGACCAAGGGCATGACCATCTCTGTGTGGCTAAGGTGGGGTCACTTTTGGGCAGATGATAAATTATCACCCCTGCTCCTTGCTACCTTCCCTCGGGGTACATGCCACAGCCAACAAGAGATGGATAGTGCAAGGTGTGTAGTCAATAGAATGTTTAGAAAAGTTCCTTCACAGATGAGGGTCAAAGATACAATGTAAGTTATTGTGACCTGGCATCCATAAGAGCTAATGGCATCCTAGGCTGCACTAAGAGGAACAGTGTAATTAAGAAGGCAATTCATAGTTTCATTGTACACTAACATAATCCGGACAAAACTGAAGTATTATATTCAATTCCAGTATGATAATTTTTTAAAATATTTGGCAAGTTGGAGATAGTTAAAAAAAAAGTGACCACTTTAGCACTAGAGAGTACTTATGTGAAAATGAAATAAATATTTAGAGTGGGCAAGGCAATACCATAGGGAGTATTATAGCTATGTCCAAGTATTTTAGGGAAGAGAGAGATTAGAGTATCAATAAGTATAGAGAAAACACAATACAATAGTAAAAGTGCAGGATTTTAAACTAGAGGGCCCCAAGTCCATCCATTTATGATCTATGCCACTGTGGGAACTTCAATCAAATGGAGATTAATTCCTTACCTGAAAAAGAGGAAATTTAAAAAGATAAGCATAAAATTCCTTCATGTCTAAGTCAACACTCCTAAATTGTAAAAAGGCAGATTATAGCTTGATATGAGAAAAATATCTCACAATAAAAGCTATATAAAAATAGAATGGGATGCCTCAAGGGGCTGTGGTCTCCATCTTATTTTAAACAGTGACTAGATCAACATTTGCAAGGGATATTGTAGAGGTATTTTAAACCAGGTACAGGTTGAGCAGATTCAACTCTGATTGTCTGTGATTATGTAATTAAATAATTCACAAGAAGGTGAAATAAAATGTAGCAGATTCAGTTTGTGGAACTCAAGGGCTACCTGAGGTTGCAGGAATTTAAATAAAGATATTCAGTGGCAAACATAACTCTCCAGATTCACTCAATTCTATGTAACCTATATCAAATTGTTCAAAAGCCATAGTACCCTCCAAAATCAGCAAAGTACCCCAAATGCTTTCTTAAAATCAGTAAAGTTCTTAATTCTTAATTAAAAATAATCTACACCTTAAATGGTATTTCACGAGACTTAGCAGAATTCATGGGTATAACTTCTATGTGAAAATCCAATCATAATGGCAGTTCAAAAAACAGCATCAGGTTAGGTTTCTAGTGTATATGCTAGTATCCCAATTAATAGAGAACTAGAATGGTGCTCACTATAGCTAAATTCATTGCCAAAGGTTGAAGAGCTTGCAGTAGACTGCCTCAGGAAGAAATGGGTAACTACTTCTTTGGCTCTTCAAACAAAGCTCTAAAAAGAGGGAACACTTTTAGTTCACATTGTATAGAGGATTCTTATTTAAGTGTGGATCAGGCTAGATGGCTTTTGAGTACCTTCCAACTCAGAGATTCCATAGAGATAGAATCATGACCAGAGCCTAAACCTTCTGACTCCTAGATTATGATACATCCATCATGCCATGATGCCTCTGAAATGAACAGACTTAAGCTGAGCAAACATAGTTCCTAGATTGGTCCGAACATTGTATATCAAGACTCTATAGGTGTTTCCCATATTTATAAACTTAGTACCTGAATGCATTGCATATGGAAATTTTGCTTTTTCATGCAGTTAAGAGATATAATATTTTCTTTGTGAAAGGTTTTTTGCTCCCTTTTTTCACTGTTTAAATACACTTTAGAAACCATAAAACATTACATGCAGGCAACACATATAAACATTAAATGCCTTCTCATCAAATACCTTCTCTTCTCCAGATACGACCTTATCTGTAATTCCATTGGCATCTTCATCTATTTGAGACACTAGTTCCATACGATTCAGCCATCTGAATTTGGCAGTGCTGCTAAGGAAAACAGCTTTGGTTTTACTTTATTACTAATCTCAGAAGGGTAATCCCAATTAGGAGGAAAATGAAGGTTTTACTGTGAAGTAACAACATAAAGCATCTCAAACAGGTTATAATTCTAGAGGCAATTTGGGAATATCTTGTAGCTATTCAGAAAAAAAATTTTACTGAAGTGCAAAATCGTAGTTTTAATCCTTTAAAATGCTTCATCAGAAGCCATAAAACCCTCAACATTATGCTAAAGAGTAAGAAAGACAAAAATGTGGGTTATATGAGTAACTGTGTTATTGCAATTCATTTAAGTTTATGGAGGACTGAGCAGTTATCATTGTGTTTTGGTATTTAGTACTATCGCCCTTACCACTTGCCTCAGGGAATCTGTTCTGTTGCTGAACTAATATTTTTTGATTGCGTGGGTACTTAATGTTTGCCCATACAAATGAGAGCTGCCTGTGGCATTGCCCTGAAATTGGCATAAGAAATAATTGATTAGGTGGTTTTAAGCATGCCTAAATATATTGTGTTTTAACATTTATGAAGAGCATTTATGTACTGACTTCTTTATTATGAATAATGTTTAGTTACATGCTTATATATTGTGGATTTGGATATTTTAGAGAAGCCTTTATAAAATGCCAATGTGCCTAATCTACCCTCCTTAGGGCTAGTTTAAAAGAGAAAACTTGAATAGCAGGTACTCCTCACATATCTATTTACACATGAACTTAAGGTTTGTTTTTTTTTCTCTAAATGAGGAAGAAGTGCTTCCATTATGGCAAGCAGAGAGATTGAAAAAAAAAGTATTTCTTCTTTACAAAATTAAAATATATTCAGAAAATTAAAAAAAATGAGTTATCAGGCACTAGCCATCAAGTCTTACCCATATCTGAAAAGTAGTTGCCACTGTACCATATCCAACAAAAAGTTTTCTAGAATCTGCTTGAAAATGAAAAATTAGAGGGAGAGAACTATTTAATTTATGATTGGTGGTCATAGCAAATATACATATGACTTCAGCCATGATAGTATGGTAATGAATTTACTTCTGCACTGAATTTTGTTGGTATATACAATACTGGGGTGGTGGAGACTATGCAGTAAAACATTAAAAAAATCTCCCATGTTTCCCTGTGACTCATCATCCCAGTGGTATCTCAGATCAAAACGTTATTCCCTGGTCATCATTCTCCAATATGCATTGCATTCCTATACATAATGTAAACTCCTTGAATGTAGAGACTGCCTCATTTTTGTATTTTTAGTTCCTTCATTCAGCCTCTTAATGCCTGGCACATTTAAGTGCCTAGCAAATGCTTTCTCATTAACTTAATTTTTCTTATTATCATCATCATCTCACCAATGAATGGATAAATATTTTTCCTGCACAAATACATGATGTCCCAAAAGTCCTAGTGCAGTTTTAAACTACTAAAGCTTAATGTATAATTATACATGAATAATCATAAAGGGGATCATAATTATGCATTTGGGGACAGTGGTCTCTACTCCTCAGAGGTCTATAATGCTGTTCAGTCAATGATCCACCTTATTTTTATCTTGGTAGCTGCCTGAGTATCCATCACTCCACTACTACATGAAAGGAGAGTAGCAGATGCTAACTTGGTGTTTATTTTTGAGATCACTACCCTTCCTTACTGGTAGTGATCAATGAGACAATTTTATTTCTCTTCTGGTGAACAAAAAGCAACAGAGGGACAGAATGGTTCATCATGGTATATTCTCAAAAAGAGTTGGTCCTAACTCTAATGTCACTTAATGACATTAAGTAAATCACCTTCTCTCTCTGGACTTCTACATATTTCTATACCTGCAAAGTAGGAATAATAGATAGACAATTTCTAAGAATATTTTTAGCAATATTAGTCTGTGAGTTCATGAAAATCTCAATAAAATGGAAAAAAATGGGGACAATAGGGTGGAAGAGTCTACTTGGGTCTGCTGAGGTCACCAGACCAATGGAATTTCATCAAGTTTCTCTTTAGGGTAGTCCAACAATATATAAACTATAATTATCTTAAAAAAAACACTCCACTATAGCTTTTGTGTATCAAGGGGCTCCATAATGACTTTAGGATAAAATGAAAAGTAACTTGTCATGTAAATTCTTCCACAAACTCCTTTCAGTCAATCTTTCCAGGCTATTCTTATATAACTCTCCTTTATATAGTGCAGTTAAACTAGCTTACTGGTATGCCAAATAGACTCAATACATCTCCCACCTCTAAGTCTTTCTGCATACTGCCCTCCCTGTCTTGCCTTCATCTTTGCTTAATGATATTCAAGACCAGTATAAGATCTTTTTTCCTTTATTCTGTTTTGTTTTGTTGCTCATGGTTTAGCTTTAGTAAATGATTGATAAAAATTAAGATGTCATCCAGCATTGAAAATGTATATTTTCTTTTTTTTTCATGAAAAAGGAATACATTTCTAATTAAATAATTTCAGATATCATTGAGCAAGAAGACAAGGTTTTGCAGAAGGGTAGAAAGTACTTTTCAGTGTACCTGTGGTCGTATCGAACATATAGCTAGGGTTTTTTGCACCTAACTTTAAGATAGGCGTTACTCATGTATAAAAGAGAGGATAGTCTCCTTTGGGACATAAGTATGTCCTTTTGTATGTCGAATGTAAGGGAACCTTAGAACACCACAGCTTCTCTAGCCTCTGAGTATCCTCCAACAGTGTGCATCCTGAATCCAAATTCTCATGATGGTTCTCATTATATGGGAGTTAGCACAGTCCATGGCCCCAGTAACTGCAGCCAAAGCTACTATACTTGATTTCTGACACTTGCTATGTCAGTGCCTAACTGTAAAAAAAAAGGGAATAAATTGTGCATCTCTGATAAATGTATTACCGGTCCAGACCACTAGAGTTTCATTCTATGCTGCTTTATTTTCCAGTAAGTAATGTCCCTACAATTGCTCAGAAATTTTATACTCTCTACCACATCACACCTATGAGATCGGCTAACATGACAAAACAGGAACATGATACATGTGGAGATGTGGGAAAATTGGAACACTAATGCATTGTTGGTAGATTATGAACTGATCCAACCATTCTGGAGAGCAATTTGGAACTATGCCCAAAGGACTATAAAACTGTGCATATCCTTTGACCTAGCAATACCGCTTTTAGGTCTGTATCCCAAAGAAACCATAAAAATGGGAAAAGGATTCACATCTACAAAAAATATTTGTGATGGCAAAGAATTGGAAATTGAGGGCATGCCCATCAATTGGGAAATGGCAGAACAAGTTGTGGCATATGAATGTAATGGAATACTATTGTGCTCTAAGAAATGATGAGCAGGAAGACTTCATAAAAACATGGAAAGACTTGTATGGATTGATGCTGAGTGAAGTGAGCAGAACCAGGAGAACGTTGTACACAGTAACAGCAACATTGTGCAATGACTAACTTTGGTAGACTTAACTCTTGTCAGGAATGCAGGGGTCTAATACAACTCCAAAAAACTCATGATGGAAAATACTACCCATATTCAGAAAAAGAACTATGATGTCTGAATTCCAATCAAAGCATTCTATTTGCTGTCTTTTTTGTTGTTTTGTTTCTTTTTTCTCGTAGTTCCTCCCATTGGTTGTAATTCTTCTTTACAACATGACTAATGTTAAAAAATGCTTAATATAAATGCATAAGTAGGGCCTATATCAGATTGCATGCTGTCTTGGGGATAGGAGAGGGGAGGGAGAGAAAATTTTGAACTCAAAATCTTATGGAAGTAAATGTTGAAAACTAAAATTAATTAATAAAAAAAAGGAAATTTAATACCTCCTCATGGCAGTATTATAACAAAAGAAAGCTAGTGGTTAAACAAAGTGAGAACTATATTATACAAGTTACTAAACTTCACTGGCATCAAAAAGTGTTATGGATTACTGCAGTATTTGAAGTCAGTGTGGCATATGGTACCTGGCATTTTTGAAAATGTTACACATTTTAATTTTGGGCAAAAGTTTACTGTAGAACAGATTTCTTTGTTACTTTTTTTTTAGAAATTGGCCCATTTCCTGTAACTGAAGTATGTCAGTAATGTCAAAGTTAATCTAACGGAACTGTCATGTATAATATGCCACTTCAGTTTATAAATTGATCTGATATTTACATCACATGACTAGATAAATGATGTCTGGAAGCAACCATCAATCAATCAGTAAGGATTTATTAAATGCTTGATATATTAGGGAATATGCAGAGGTGTTAGGGTTACTGAGACACAAGGGAAACAGTCACTGCTCTTAAGAAGTTTCTATTTTACCATCTGATATCACTTGTCCATGCAGAAACATATGCAGAATATATATAAACTAGGCAGAAGATGATTTTGGGAAATAGATACCTAGCAGTGCAAGGGGTGTGGGGGTATTCATATAAGCCATATCAAAATAGGTGCTTGAGCTAAATCTTGAAGAAAATGAGGAATTCCAAGAGATAAAGGTGAAGCATGAGTGCTTTCAATGCATGAGGCACCATGTCATGTATAAGGGACTTACATAATCCTCTTTCATCATCAAATGGGAACTGGTAGTTGTCTTGTCATAAAATCAGAAAGGGGATTATTCTCATGCCTGTTTAGCTTGTCATCTCAAACTAAAAAGGTACATATGTATAAGAGTGAAGCAGCCATGGGAAAGAGAATATGGTGTATGAGGAAATGCATGAAAGCCAGGAATATAAAGTGCAGAAAAGATATTAATATATAATGAGGCTGTAAATGTAGTTTGTGGCCAGATTTGTCTTTAAATGGCAAAGAGAGAAGCTCCTGGATTAGAAATGGAATAGCCCTAATTTTTATATCTCCCTTTCTATGTGTACCTAAGGAACACAAAAGTAGATATGGACTTGCTGGTTGGACTTCTCTCTTTTTGAGGCCCATGAAATTTAGATCCATCTTGTCTATCCAACCTCACTTTTTACTCTGGAGAAACAAAGTATCTAATATAGTGCTGGGTACAAGGGTGGTTCTCAATTAATACTTTTATAGATAACTTGAATAGAGTAGATATTGTTAATCTACTTGACCTTGGGAGAAGCCCTAGATCATAAAGAGTTGGAATGATTTGCTTCAATTCACATAGCTATTCATTATCAGAGTTCATTCTAGAATTTCTGCTTCTTGATTCTTGGTCTGGCATTTTATTTCTGGATTCCAATGTTTTCCCACAGATGAGAGGGTTCTAGATTTTGGACGTCATAAATATCTATATAACATATTTCCCCAATTTATCTCGTTGACAAGTTTTATCCCCGCATGGCTGTACTCTCAATTTCCTTCTGTCTTATTTAGTATTAGATATATTCATTTGTTAACCCACAACCCATACTTTCTTCCATTTCCAAGACTGATTTTCTACTGCATGTTCTAGAGAATGTTTAGACTGATTCCATATGCCTCTATTAACTGACCTTCTTTTCTTCAGACATATTGATTTATTCTTGGGCTCCACCCAGGTTTTTCTTCTCTATTCCAAACTCTTCCCTTCCCATTCTCCCCTATCTCCTGACCTCCAAGTCACACTTTCCACTTATGTTTACATAATAATGCATCTGGAGAAGATCATTTATTCCAACCTCTTTATTTTAAAGACAAAGAAATTGAGACCCAGAGAAGTTAAAAGACTTGTCCAAATCCAGCTTCTTACCTCAAGTCCAGGTCCTTTTCTAAAATATTAATGCATGTGAAGCCCCCAGTTTTCCCCATTTTGTGGCACAGATTCATTAAATTAGCCCCTACATCATACACTAGCATATCTGAAATCTGACTACTTATTAAAATGCAATCGCTGTCTGTGAGTTGTTGTTGTTATTGTTTTCCTCCTAAGGCAGATCACATCAATCTTTCCTTTTATTCTTTAGGAATTTTTCCCAATAAAGCATAAAGCTGTTCAGTGGTAAGGCTTTGGGTAGCAGAAGATTAATGGAGGATCATAGAAATGGTTTATATACCACCTTTCAAGTAATTGATTGTTTGGTTTGAGAAAATAACGTCACATTGCCCTCTGTGAACTGGGACTTCAGTTTTGTTGCACCATTTCCTTTGTTTTGTTAAAGAATGAAGAATATTTATTATGTCCCAATAACAAAAATCCCCACATATCCTGTTGCTAGCAGCTGCTCTATGAATGAAGCTTAGTGAGTAGGTGGAAATAGCAATTCTTATGAAGTCAAGCCTCTTTCCCAATCCAAGAACAAATTGCGCTTACTTTGATAGGCCTTCTGGGAGCCAAAAGAAACACTGGAGTAATATAATTTTCCCCTTTTCCAACTTCCACCCCCTTCCTCAAGCTGTAAGTTTGGTTTAATACAGATAAACATATTCAGGGAGTCTCCTAAAGATGCCACAAGGCGGCTAACCTCTGGAAACATTTCTCAGTACAAGTTATGCTCTTTTTTCCTTAACTTGCTTTCTACTCCAATGGCCAGTAAAACTTCCCCACTTCCCTTTTATTATCAATGTCAACACCATCTTCCTCTAATCTACAAAAAAGATTTTTTTTTAATACTAGGAGTATGAAAGAACCCAACCTTTACCCTATCCTGATTATACAATCAAACTTTTTTTCCCTTAACTTTTCCAAGGGTTTTGCTATTTCCCAATGGTCTGTTGGCTTTTAATTCCAGGTCTTTCCAGTTACACTAATCATATGACCTTGAATAAGCCAATTAACTTTGCTGAGCCTTAGTTACTTCATTTGTAAAATAAGGCAAATGGATGCCTGTCTTACATGTGAAGCCTGTGTTATACTGTGTTAGCCACTGCTAGAAGGCCATTCTCCTATTTACAGCATTTCCCCCTAGCCTTATCTACAGCAGGAAGGTTATAAATTTCTAGGTACCACTGTGGTCTCTCCATTAATAAAAATTAGAAATTGCTAAAAGATTTCTATTTACCACACACTATCCTAAATGCTAGGTATAAAGTATGAAAACTGAGACTTCTTTCTTAAAAGGAATTCAGTTTTGAATAGGTGAACAAAAAAACATAGGAAAGCGGTAGGTAGGGAAGGAAGTCTTGGTTTGAGTTATCACAGGAAAGGTCAATTGATTTCATAGGTTAGTTAACTGACATGTCCTTTCCAAGAGCAATACCACTGCTTATATTAGGATAAAGAAGTTTTAATCACTCAATAAGGGAAGCAGCAAAGAGGGAATAAGCACTTACATGGTACTTATTATGTGCAAGTACTGTGCTAAGTATTTTACAAATATTATTCTATTTAAATATTTTAAAAGTATCTCAACACTGCTCTGCACCAGAGCAAGAAAAAGCTGAATAAATTAACTTTTCCAAAGATGAAAGGCATGGAATACATTCTTGAGGTCTGATAGAAAGTTCACTGACTGAGGCAGAGAAGTAAGGCAACAGTGGTGGAAGGGTGTATAGCTATTACGACTAGGTTGATAGCTGGAAAAGATGTGAAGCATTCATCATTCTTTCCCAAATCATTCTTCAACAGAATCAAATCTCTTTGTGATTTGTGTGTCTATTGTGATTCAATGCGTCATGCTAACCATTGAATTTCTCCTCTCTCTGGTAGTTTTATCTCATTCTAGCTGAATGGTGAGCCAACCGATTCCCTCTTCTCCTCTTAGATTAGTCAGAGAAACAGTGTCAAATATGTCACATTTACATTTGTGGCTTTTATATGAGTACTTCATAACATCCCTGATATTATCTATTTAGTTACTCCATCCTATTGAAGCATATTACATGCCTTAGTTGATGGGTTTTGTAAGTTGCTGTGACAAATATGATTTATCACTCAGTGGCTAACCTTCTTCTGGTGTATTTCTCCCTATTTCCCAGCAGCTACAACACTTTTGGACTTCTTTCATCTTCATCTAGTACCTCCTCCTCCTTTCTACTTTTCAGCTTCCTTTTGTACATTGTCTTCCACGTTAGATTATAAGCTGCTTGAAGGCAGGGTCTGTCTTCTTGTTGTTGTTGTTGTTGTTTGTTTGTTTTTTAACTAATATTCACATCCCCAACATTTAGCACATATTCTGGAATATAGCAGGTGCTTAATAAATGTTTCTTGATTGATTGATGAGTTAGCCTTTTTTAATCTAATTATTGTCCACATATATTAAGAGAAATATATTCATAAATTGGCACAACAAATTCTCAGTTTATATTTTTTTAAAATCCCCTTTTTAGGGAAGGTGATTATGCAAATCTGAAGTGAAGTGACAAACTGAAGAAACTACGTCGGATATAAATTAGATTTATTTTAGAGAAAATTTGTCTTACCACAGAACACAACAAGGTATGTTTTCAGAAAAAAGATTGGCTTGACATTTAAAATTGAAAGAATTCAAAAATTCATTACAGGAAAACGCTTAATATGATTAAAAATGTACTGTAGCTGGGAAATGTAGAGGTATTCTTCCAATCTCCTGCATTGCCAATGTCTGAACTAACTAAACACTTAAGGATTTATGTGAATAACATACACTTTAATTTAGTTCACTCTTTGCAGTTAAGTAAAAACAAAAACAAAAGCTAACAGCATTAGAGAGTCTTAACATAATGAGATAAAAGTGGGATGCTAAAAGGCAAAGATGACTGAATCAACATGCTGATGCATGGATCATACATAAATAATCTGTGATTCCATCATGAGGAGCTTCTGGTGTGGGAAACCTTCTATAGGAAGTCAGATAATCAGACACTAGCTGTGTTATTCTGAGAAAGAAACTTGATTTCCCTGAGCAACAATTCCTCTTCTATAAAAGGGAGATGGCCTTGATTGTTTCTAAGGTCCCATCCAGTTCTCAACCTATCAGCCTAAGATAATAACCCAGACATGCCTTAATAGTAGAGAAGTCTTAAAGAATTGCCTAAGGCAGAAAGAGTTAGGTGATTTGCCTGAGGTCATTAAGGCAGTGAGTATAAGAGGCAGAATTGTTGGTAGGTTTTCCTGACCACAAATCTAGCACTATTGTCCCTGGGTATTTTACATGTGTAAGAGCAGTCCTGAAATCCATCATTACAAGGAGCTTTATCATTGGATTTCTGTGATCTATAGTCACATATTATAATGCTAGGCAATAGTCTCCAAAACTTTGAAGAGGCTAAATAAGGAAGTGATGACATTGAACAAATAGAAGGTGACATTAAATACAATTCTCAGTCAACTTTTTTCATATATTTTATTTTTTTCAATTACTTGAAAATTTTTTTAACATTCTTTTTTTTAAAAAAAATTTAAATTCCAAATTCTCTCCCTCCCTTCCACGTATCTCCCCTTCTTGAAAAAGCAAACAATGTAGGCTTTACATGTGCAATTATGCAAAACATATTTCCATATAAATCATGTTATAAAATGAAGACCAAAAAAGTCATAAAAAATAAAGTAAAAACTAATATGCTTCAATCTGCATTCAGGTTCCATCAGTTATTTCTCTAGAGGTGGAAAGCATTTTTCATCACAAGTCCCTTGAAATTGTCTTGGTACTTCATATTGCTGAGAATAGCTAAGTCATTCACTCACAATTGATCATCATATAATGGGTACAATGTTCTTCTGGTTCTGCTCACTTCACTTTGCAACAGTTATGCAAATCTTTCTTCATTTTTTCTGAAATCACTCAGTTCACTTTTTTCTTATATCCCAGTATTATTCCATCACAGTCATATACCACAACTTGTTTAGCCAATCCCTAATTGATGGTCATAATTTCAATTCCCAATTCATTGCCAACACAGAAAAGAGTTGCTTATAAATATAATTTTGTATATACAGGTCCTTTTCCTTTTAAAAAAAAATTCTTTGGGATGCAGACTTAGTAGTGGCATTGCTGAGTCAAAGGAATTTCTCTTTTTATCTCTTGCTGCTAGATTTTGTTAGTAATATATAGAAATGCAAGTGATTTATTTGGGTTTATTTTATATCCTGCAACTTTTCTGAAGCTGTTATTTCAATCAGTCTTTTAGTTGTTTCTCTAGAATAAATATGCGATCATGTCATCTGAAAAGAGTTTTGGTTCCCATTGCTTATTCTAATTCCTTCAATTTCTTTTCCCCTCTTATTGGTATACCTAGTATTTCTAGTACAGTATTGATTAATAATGGTGATAATGGGCATCTATATTTGGCTGCTGATCTTATTGGGAAGGCTTCTTTCTGGTTACAGGTAATGGTTGCTGATGATTTTAAATGGATATTGCTTCTCATGTTAGGGAAAGCTCCATTTATTCCAATGTTCTCTATTGTTTTTAATAGGAATATGTGTTGTATTTGTTCAAGAAACATTTTATGCATCTGCTGAGATAATCCTATGATTTTTTTTTTGTTTTTGTTATTAATATGGTCAATTATGCTGATACTTTTGCCAATAGTGAACGAGCCCTGCATTCCTGGTATAAATTCCACCTGGTTGTAGTTTGTGATTTTTTTTGATATATTGTTATAATCTCCACGCTAGTATTTTATTTAAAATTTTTACATCAATATTCATTAGGAAAAATGGTCTATAGTTTTCTTTTTCTGTTTTTACTCTTCCTGGTTTAGGTAACAGCACAATGTTTGTGTTGTAAAAGGAATTTGATAGGACTCCTTCTTTGCCTATTTTTTCCAAATAGTTAATCAAGTATTGGAATAAATTGTTCTTTAAATGTTTGGTAGTGTTCACCTGTGAATCCATCTGGAACTGGGATTTTTTCTTAGGGATCTCATTGTTGGCTTTGCTGCTCTACCTACTCATTATTTATGATTAGATTATTTGGTTTCCAATTAATTTTTCATGTATCTTTCCATGATCCTTTATTGATTGCAATTTTTATTTCATCATGATCTCAAAGTGATACATTTAATATTTATACTTTTCTGCTTTGGAATATGACGTTTAATGCCCTAAGAAGTACTCATTTTTTGTGCATATAGTTGACAAGTTGTTTGGTTATTGTCCTTTGTGTTCAAAGAGGAATATAATGATAATGATGATGTCATGATGATAATGTCAGGTGTCATGTACTGCTGAGGAAATGGAATATATTCCTTTTTATTCCCATTCAATTTTTTCAAATACCTATCACATACAACTTTTCTAAAATTCTATTCATCTTCTTTACTTTTTTATTATTTATTTTTTGGTTAGACTTATCTAGTTCTAAGAGGAGAAAGTTGAGGCTCCCCACTAGTATGGTTTTATGGTCTATTTCTTCCTGTAACTACTTTAACTTTTCAATGAAGAATTTGGATGCTGTAACTTAAGGTATATATATGTTTAGTATTAATGCTATTTTATTTTCTATGTTACCTTTTAGCAAGATGGAGTTTCTTTATGTATCTTTTTAAATTGGATCTGTTTTTGCTTTTCCTTTGTTTCTCAGTTAAGTTCTGAAAGAGGTAGTCCAGAGTTCTACTAGAGTAAATGCACATCATGGATAAAAATACTGATACTGAACCAGATTCTGCAAAACATGGACTTGGGTTCTCCCTATTCCCCCCAAAATAGCAGCATTCTGTAATCAATGGCATATATTTATTGCAAGGCAGACTAGTGCTACATTTCACATCTATATTTATGGATGGACGTTTTCTTTGTGACAAGAGCACAATATTCACATGTGTTTGATATTCAAATGTTTATGTTCAGTGTATTGTAGGATCCTTGAGATTAGGAACCATTTCATTTTTGGTTTTGCATCCCCCATAGCCTTATATAGTGCATAGTAGGTACTTTGATATTTATTGAGCTCAGTTGAATATATTAAGTTTTCAATGACTAAGACTTAAGGTTTTCACATTTCCTTGGTAGTTTCGTGGTTGGGACCAGTGATTCTTTCACACACAAAAAAATCATTCTTTCACAAACACTCATACACTCGAAGTCTGCCTTTTCCCCCCACTAATGGGACAGTTAGGAGCTATTGCTTCAGGATGCGATACATGTGCATGCTACCAAGTAGCATTCAACATGTGAGGTATACCGGGCCACTCTAAAGTAAGAACAAATACAACTTCCCAGTCTGCAGTTTTTCCCTAGTGTCTGAGGCTCATATTTAAATCTAGGTGTAGATAACTTAACTGGAGTCAATGATAAAATAAAATTTTACAGAACTAAAGCCCAAAGTTATTTCAGTGTTTTCAGCACCTTCTTGTGGTACAGTCTGACTATTCATTCACTCTCTCTCTCTCTCTCTCTCTCTCTCTCTCTCTCTCTCTCTCTCTCTCTCTTTCTCTGTCTCTGTCTTTGTCTCTGTCTGTCTCTGTCTCGTCTGTCTCTCGCTCTCCACCCCCCCTTCACCCTTTGTCAAGGCAATACACAACACTCATTGGTCTGTGTCCTGTGATTCATTCACCAATCCCTCTGCTATTTCTGCAGTCACTGCCAGAATTCCCCCAGGAGTTACTTTATGCAGGAACTAAACCTGGTGAAAAAGTAATTCTCAATTTTGTGGGGAGAAGCTAAGGCATCTTTTCTTTCTAGTCTTTGGAGGATTTATCATTGAAGGAGAAGGAGACAAAGGAAAGAAGCAATAGGGAGATAGAAGGAGGGGGAAAGGCTGAAATTAGCAATGGTTTCATATGGAAAAAAAACTCACTTAAAAACCTAGAGTACAAATAGGCAAATTACCAGAGAAGATGTTAATAACAGAAGGGAAGGTGGCCCTTACTGTATCTAAATGAGTTCAGACATCTATGAGTAAATATAAAACAAGTGAAAATTAATCAACACCTCATCAGGCAGAGAGCCCTATGGATTCACAATAAAGCATAGAACCAGAATATTTCACAAGAGAAATAAGACATGGAAGCATATTTTGTAGCCAGCACAGCAGAAATAATTGGTAGAATTTTAAAAATTCGAGTTCAAGGTTTTGAGTCTCTCTAAAGAAACAAAGAGATAACAACTAATTTGGGAATATAAGTACAAAGAAGTGAAGGAAAAACTGTTTTTAAAAAGTGAAGCAACAAAGAGATAACATTGAAAGAACAGATGATCACTATACATTCAAAATATTGATCTTGAAGACAGAATGTGCAGAGAGAGTTTAAGGATTATAGGTCACACAGAGGAACTTAACAAGTCAAAAAACTCTGATTAAAGAAATAATACAATAAACTACATAAAATTAATGAACTCAGAAAAAAGTGCCAATCTCAAGAATTCACAGATCACCTCAAGAAAAAATATAGCAGGAGAGAAGGAAATGTAGGGCAGTTGAAGGCAGCTTCATTTGGTAGTTACATACATAACAATGAAATTTCACACATAGTGTATGTATATATAATGTGTACATCTGTCTATATATATATGGCTATGTAACATATATACATGTTATATGTATACATATACATTATATAAATATGTATATATAAAATATGCACATTGTATACACCAAGGTGTACATATACATGAGTATACATTGCCATGTATATACAAATGTGTTGTTATTCAGTAGTTTCAGTCACGTCTGACTCCTTTTGACCCCATTTGGAGTTTTCTTGGCAAAGATACTGCAAAGACTTGCATCGCCTTCTCTAGCTTACTTTATAGATGAGGAAACGGAGGCAGACATGATTAAATAACTTGCCCAGGTCACACAGGGACTAAGTGTCTATGGCCAGATTTGAACTCAAGAAGATGAGTCTTCCTGACTTCAGGGCCAGTATATATATATATATATATATATATATATATATATATATATATATATATATATATATATATATATATATATATATGTATATATATACATACATGTACACATTTTATATGCACATACATGTGTACATGTGTGTGGATATAGAGTTAAAATATGTATACAGGCACACATATACAATTTCACTTGTTGATATCATCACTTTATATGGACCTCTGTTGTGATAACCCTCAAATCTACTTAGCTAGTCATTACCTCTCTGAAGTTTTGCATCTCCAACTGCCTATCATACAACTCAAATTCAATGAACCATAGGCATCTTCAATGCAATAATAAAATAAAGTTCAAACTGAACTTTATTTTCACCAAAAAACCCTTTCCTTTTCTTAACTTCTCTCTACTGTTGAGGACATCACCGTCATTCCAGTCACCCAGGGTCACAACAGGCTATGTGTCATTTTTGACTCTCAATATTACATCCATTACTTTCAATCCCTATATCCAATCTGTTGCCAAGGCTTGCTGATTTTACTATCATAACATATATGTGTGTGTGTGCATGTATGTGTGTGTGTGTGTGTGTGTGTGTGTGAATCCCCTTCTCTCCTATGACCCTATTACTACCTGGTGCAGGCTCTCATCATCTCACATTTAGAATAGGCTCCTGGCTGATTTTCTCTCCTCAAGTCTCTCTCTACTTCAATCTATCCTCTATCTAACTGTTACTGAACTTTCATTGTAGCCTTTACCATGTCAATCCACACCCCTAATCCCCCAATTTATGGTTCATTGGATAGAACCCTGGATCTAGAATAAAGAAGTTCTGTGTTTGAATCCAGCTTCAGATACTTACTAGCTCTTCCACCTTGGGCAATTCACTTAACCTCTGTCAGCCTGGGTTTCCCCATTTGCAAAATAGGGAAAATAATAGTACCCACCTCACATGGTTGTTGTGAAAATCAAATGAGACAATATTCTAAAGCACTTAGCATTGTGTCTGAGCATGGTAGGCTACTACTAAATGCTGATTCTTTTATTCCCTTCCCGCTCAATAAAATACCAGGAATCTTTATCACCTCCATGATCACATATAAATGTTTTGCTATTCAAAGGCTTTCATAACTTTCCACCACCCCCAAACACACACACACACACAGACACACACACACACACACACACACACACACACACACACACCTTTCTAGTCATCTTATCTCTAATCACCCTCATGTACTCTGTCTTCCCCTGACTCTGATTTCTGTTTGGTCTTCACATAAAAACTTCCATCTTCTGACTGAGGAAATCTTCACTGGTTGTCTGTCTCCCACGAGTTGAATGTTCCCTCTATTCATATCTGCCTCCTTGCTTTCCTGGCTTGCTTCAGATCCCTTCTTTAATCTCATCTTCTACAAGAAGCCTTTCCTAGTCCCCCTTAATTGTAGTACCATCCCTCTCTGGGTTATTTCCAATTTCTCTTCCCTACCTATTTTTGTACATAGTTCTTTATATGTTCTCTCTCCCATTAGACTGTGAGCACCTTGAGAACAGGGACTGTCCTTTGCCTTTCTTTGTATCCCCAGTGCTTAGTACAATGCCTGGCATGTAACTATAGTGCTTTAAAATGTTTATTGACTGACATATATTATATATTTGTACAATACACACACACACACACACACATATATATATATATGAGAGAGAGAGAAATGCTTGCATATTGACTAAGAAAGACACAAATTAACATTATCTATGTTTTATTTTGCTTATTAATTTTGTTAAATATTTCTCAATTATAGTTTAACATGGTTTAGCAGCAGTTAGGAGTTTTGTGTGCCTGCAGACCATGAGCTTTACATCTCTGGTTTAAAGCATCATGCTATTAATAATAATCCTATCATATAATCATTACTTAAATTTTGATGGTGTTTCCTTGTTCATTTTAAAGTAAAGAAAGTATATAGTAATAATAATTAATGTTTACATAGTGCTTTAGAATAAAGCACTTTATATATTATTCCATGATGATCCTTACAACCTCCTTTTGAGGTATTTGTTATAATCATCACCACTATGTAGATGAAGAAATAAGGCTGAGAGAGTAAAAGTGATTTGTCTAGCATTCTCTAGCTTGTGAGTATCTCAAGCAGAATTTTTAACTCAGGTCTTCCTCACTCCAACACCATAACTATTGACTGTGTCAATATTAGTTATTGTTATCAAAATTAGTTATTGTTATCATTGTTCACAGGTGGAGATTCTGATTAGAACCTGGTGCTTTCCACTTATAAATCAGGAGAACAGAGGCAAGGGTTACATTGCATGAAAACGTATGAGAGGAATGGTATGTGCACCATTGAAAGCCATGCTCACACTTATGATTCTCCTGATCCACGGAAGCACTGAGTAATATATATTTGGAAGTTAACATAGTCCTGTCCTCACAACAATTCTCTGACATAGGCAGTGAAAGGATGGTTACTTCAGTTTTACAGAAAAAGAAGCTGGGGCACAGAGAATAAAGCCTGTGAACCCCTATAGTTTCCACATTGGAAACTTTGGATGACAGCCTTGGCAAAGCAGAGGGCCAGAAACACATTGTGGCTGCATATGTCCTTAAATCAGAGACTCCTGGAGACAATGAAGTTACATTGCTCAGGTGGTCCTGGACAATGTTATATTCCTGGATGTTTGATAGAAAGACCTCGAGAGGGCCAGGCTCTTGGAATAAAGGGAATCTTTTTTACCCAATGTCTTGCCAATGCTTCCATTAACATACCTAGGTAGATTTTGAATATGCAGACTTTCTCCTATTCCCCATAAGCTTCTGATGCACTCTGAGATGTGTGTTCAGCTCTCATGATCTCTCCCAAGTCGTTTCTGCCTGAGAGATTAATTTTTAACAGTTATGTAATAAAAGGGAATGTTTCTGAACCATAGCAGGCTGAGCCAATGAAATTATCCTTAATGCCTCATCCTCAGTCAGATATGAATGGGGTCCCAAGTGCCTAGGCTTAAGGAATGTTCTTAATCTTTTCAATTAGCTCCAAATGGGCAAATTCATACCACATAGGAAGTTGTAATATGATTCTGTGACTCACTTCCCTGTAAGTTAACAAGTCTTCCCTGCTTAACAACCCATATAAAAAATAAAACTTCTTAATTAATGCAATTTATTATCCTTGATGAATGAACTTCTTTTCTCCCAAAGCTGAGAATCACAGCTGTATGAAATGTAATGGGCTGTCTTTCCAGGTAGTCATTTCCCCTTCACTGGAGGTCTTCAAAGAAAGGCTGGACAGCCACCAGTTGTACAGCATATAAAATAGAGAGGTGTATAGAGTGCAGGAGGACTAGCACCTCTGGTGGAAGGGCTTGCTGAGCCCTTTTCAGGGCTGTTCATGTACCTCACTCGTGGCTCCGAGAAAGCCTTAGCAGGCAGATCCTCCACATCCTGGTAAACTGTCTTGGCAGATAAGCTAAACAAGGTTAAGGGTAACTGACAGGTCTCAAACCTATCCTAAGTTGTGGTGGGGTGTCTACCCCAAGCATGTGAAGATTTTCCCCAGTGGAATGGAGAAATGAGAATGATTTGTTTCAACAGCCGTGAAGGCAACTGAAGCAGATGCTGTTCAGTGCTTGGAGCTTGGTCACACATTGGAGATTCCAAAGTCATCCACTGCATCTCAGGCCATTGCTAATCGTTCTGACTTTTGTCTTGCCACTAAACTTCAATGACTCAGGAAGAAAGAGTGAGGCTGAAGACTGTGCAACTCTGCCTCACTTAAATCCAATTCACAAGCAAATCAATACATCACCCATAATGTTCTTGACCCTTGGTCCGCTTTGCAAAACAGACACACAACAACAACTTGTAGACTGGTGAGGCAGAGGGGAAGTGTTCTTGAGGAAGGGGCAAGTTAATGAAGACTCTTGTTCAGATATGACTTTTAATAGATGACCTATGAGATCCCTTCCAATTCTAAGATTCTGAATGTAACCTTACCTCTTATCTATGAGATAAATTTACTTAGAATGATTCTGCAATTTTGCAAAGATTCCTGCTTAAATCCCTAGTTAGTGAGCAGAATTCTCTAACCATAGGCTCTGGTTTTAATTTTCAGCCTTGTAGAAAGAAAGGTCCCTCTCTCTCTAAAGTAGCTCCCATTGCTCTCCCAAACCCTCCTGTCAAAAACTGAGGACATCAAATAACTTTGATCTGTCACAGGTATTTATAAAATTAATATTAAAAGCTAAGAAAATGTAGTCTTCTAATAAAATGTAAAATGCACACAGGATTAAGTACAAGTAAAGCAGGGGTGGGGTAGGGACTGCCCTTTCTTCCTTTCAGGTTTTTCCTCAGCACTCCTACTACTAGAATAAGTGCATGACAATATCCCCTCCCCTTTCATATAAGTATAGTGTTTTTGAATAGGTCATATCTCAGAGATCTAAAGGTAAAAAAAAAATGTACAGATATTCTTGTCACTAATTTCTATGGTTTCATTATTGTCATTGTCCTCCTTTATTTTCAACTCTTTCTTCATATCCCCCACATAGCTGTTAATCAAAATTTCCTGCCTCCCCTCCCCACACATTCAAGAACTGATTTCAACAGTTTTCTCTCTTCACAAACTGGGAAAAACTACAAATCCCAGAAGACATTGTGACCAACCCATCCCTCCTCCGGGTAGTTCCATGTCAAAATGAGAATCTTGACCGGAAGATGCTGCGAGACCTTAAAAAATATGCTAAGATATTGGGAATCAATTAGAAATTACGTAAGATATGTGAAAGGAAAGTGAGATAATCAAAACAAACAAGATTCATGTGGAAGCCGATTTAAAATGTAAAGTCATAAGCTAGTTATTCCTGAGTCCTGTGTTTCCACTTAGAAATGTTTCTGCACAGAGATTTAGAACAGCTATGCACTGTTCAATATGCAATCTGTTGACCATCACCTATTCAGACCTTAGCATAAGAAAACTAACTTTATTCTATTCTATCCCTTATCTCCTGTGACTTTTAAGAACTCCCAGTTAACTAGTACTAATAATGAATCTGTCATCCAAAGTGTTCCAAGGATCCCAGCTTTGGGGGGGGGGGGAAGTTATAAGAAATGAAAAATAAAAATAAAACAAGGGAAAACAAGTATCTGTGTCTGACAGCAGACTTTGAATATAAAAAAGAAAGAAGGATTTAGGGTGAGCTACAGACATTTGTAAAGCCTTAATATTGGAAAAGGACTCTACAATCACTTTATTTTAGTTATTCCTTTTACAACAGAATGGTGGAAAATGGGCTATCCAATTAATATTTTTTGTTTAATTTACCAAGAGGTAACACAACTATGACATATCAATTTTCAAAGAAATACAATCAAATTAACATATTAACAAGAAAATTTTCAAAATATAAATTTTCTTCTGTTTGCAGAGGATACAACTTTCATAAACCAATATTGTATTGTAGTCCTTCGGCATGATTATTCAGAATATTACTTCTCATCAGCTAAGACTGCAGATAATTCATAGGGAATTGGGTCTAATCTGTATTGATCAATGTCATAATCAGGCAGTCACTACCTAGAATTTATTTTGTCACCTATATTTGTTATTTTCTCACGGAAATTTAAATTTCTAGTTGACCTTCTTGGTCTTTAGGATTCCAGCTAAGTGGATTAATACTATAATTATACCTAACTTTCTTTGAAATGAAAAAACAGTGATTTGTTTATGTCAAAATCCATATGAGAGAACATCATTAGGAGGATATAAAATTGGCCTCAAAGCTTAGCAATACCTGGTTCTGAGGCCCATCTTGGACACGTAATGGCCATGTGATCCTGGGCAAATCACCAGTGCTCTAGTTAACTCTCTTTGGACTATACAATGTTAAAAGGCACTTGTCTACATTGCTCAATTGATTTTCTCTTCTATGAGTTCTCTATACCAATGGAACCAGAGATTCATTTCTTATATTTATCCTGAAATTCGAATGGAAGTGTTACAGTTAATAAATGTAAGTACAGGGGTTCAAGTTGATTCCAGCACAGTTACTTTGATTTTACATATGAAGGAGATATTGATTGACCACACATGATAACATGACCAAAGTGGCTGAAGAGGTCATTTGTTCATGTTGACATTTGTGAATAAAGTGTGCTTGTACCCTTTCTTTATTCTTCTTCACAAGGCTTTATAAATGAGTTTATTCTCTAAACTGTAGTCCTACATCTTACCACTTGACAAGTAATTTAAGTGCTGTGAGAAAATCTTTAGTCTCTTTTGGTTCCTTCATTGTGGCATTTTTTTCCTACAATTCAAATTTCTCAAGGGCAAAAATTAGAATAGTTTTTAATGTTTATCTATGTCCCATTTTTCAGAGGCAATTTCTTATGTAAACAGGTGCCTCTGGAGATACTATAATCTCCTATGTTTTATGCTCCTAATTTTTATAGTTCCAATTTGATATTGATTTAACCTTTATTCTAAATTATCAACCACCTGACTATGCAAATAGTGATTCAGAAATGATTTCCACTTTACTAATCCACCTTTGGAAAATATTGTCAGTTCATTTCCTTTGTTTCTTCTGTCCTTATTTTCTTCTTTTATTGAAAAAAAAGTGACATTCTTTGGTGCTTGGCATGTCCAGTGCCTTCCAACAGTATTCTTTTTTTCTGATCCAGTGAAACATAATTGATGGCAGAGGAGTCTAGCCTTGTTCCTGACTAGAAGGAACAGAGCTGCCATCACTTGAAAGGTAAATGCGAGTGTCCCACTTTTCTTTGGAACCTCTTCTTTTGAGCTCATCTTTGGAAGATAATTTGTTTGCTCTCATTACCTTCCTTGACTAGGCAGCTACATCTCTAGAACCTACTGTCACATCTAGAGGCTACATCTATTCCACCCAGTATCACCACCACTATGTAATAGTCTTCCACTGATATGTAAGAAGAGGTAGCTATAAAATGGGATAATATTACTACCTACCTCCCAGGGTAGTTTAGGGGATAAAATGAGATAAAAAGTGTAAAGCACTTAGCACAGTGCCTGGCATATAGTAGATTCTATAAAAATGCTAAATTGTTTGTTGTTGCTGTTCTTGTTGTTAGCCTCCACACTTCACTTAATGACTCTGTACCTGAGGATTATAGTTTCCCCATCTATAAAAGATGTCCTCTAGGGTTGCTTCCCATTGTTCTAATCCAATGATTACTAAGATAGTCACTTTCATCATTAAAATCACATCAGGGATGAGGACCTGAGACACTATTTCCAATTTAGAAATAAATTCTTATTCCACGCTTACTAAATCTTCCGTATGTGCATTATCCTCTACCATGATGAAATGTAGAAAAAGGAGCCGGCAATGAATATGAATCATTCAGGACTCTAAAAATGACTAAGTATGTACCAAATCTTCAACCAACCCTATTATAGGCTCAATCACTTCATCCTTGGAGTTTTTATGAGTATAGCATGAAACCACCTTTCAACATCACAGGAACCTTGAGCACTAGACCACCAATCAAATGGTACAATTCCCAACTTAGGGTTAGCAAACTCCTACCTCCTTCTTCCCTTAACCCTGTGTTTTAGAGTGGCCATGTATTGAGGTGAATATTTTCTATCCATCTTAGTTCTATCTCTTCCCAATGTTCTTTTCCTTCATCTCCCCCATTCCATAAAATACTCTGGAATCTTCATTCTATCATTTACAATATTTTTAATTCTAGACCTCTTCCTATCACAATTTTTTTTCATCTTCTGGCACTCTTTCAATTCCAAATTCTTCATGAAGGTGCTATCTATCTGCCTACCCTCTCCAGTTCTGGGTCCTCCTTCTTTCATACTACCAGAATTCCTTGGTAAAGAATAGGAAACAATATTCTTGACAGATACTAGTATTTCCAAGTTATACCTTTGAAAGCATCATTCTTCAGCCTTACATCTTTGATGTTCACTCTACCCATCTATATCACCTTGTCCGGATTCTTGTCAGTTACCTATGGGTTCACCCTTTTTTCATGGAGTCCATTGATTAACTCAGTCTTTCTTTCACCCTTAACCTCGGCCCTAATTTTCAAGAGATTCTATGTGCATTTTGATATTGCAACATCATGGACACCTGCCTTCCCCAATCTCATTAGAAAGTAAGCTCCTTACGGGTGGTGATTGCTTCATTTATTGTATCTGTATCCTCAATGCCTGTCCCAGAGTCTGGATTATATAAAAGCACTTAAAAATGTTTGTTGATTGATTTATTCCCCTGATTCCTATAAGCTATGTGCCCATTTCATTTTAGAAACTCCCATTGGCTACCTCTGTGGTTTTGATGTTTGAAATTCTTTTCTCTCATCAGAATCTTCTACCCTTTTACATTGTTGTGTGCTGCACTCTCTTCAAACCTATTCATCAATATTTTCAGTGTCTAGTCCTCTAAATCTTGTCTTCTCAGTTCATCACCCTTGCTCTGTACCAACTTCTTTTCCTTCATATATTTTTTTCCCTATGATGAGCTATTTCAGCTATGTGTCATATTCTACCCTTGAATACTTTGCCTCCACATGTAATTGCCACTCATATCTTGCCAAGCTTAAGATACCTCCATCATATGTTTTCTAAGATCTTCCTTAAATGCTATCAAGAACAGTAGGTAAAATCAAATAACCATGCTGGCTGAGTCCATTACAAATGTGTGTTACCTAATCTCTACTGGGAACATGCTGCTACACATCAATTCTTTTATTCTTCCATAATTGACTCTCCTTGACACTTCCTTTTGATAGAGACAGAGTAGTATGTTATGAATGTTAATGTGACAGCTGTGTGGAATATGAATTAGAAAGGGGAATGATTTCTTGAAATGAGGCCAATTAGGAGATTATTATTTGAACCCACGTGAGAGAGAATAAGAACCTGAATTAGTTCAGTAGTTGCTTGATAGGAGAAAAATATTTGGAGGATAGATTAAGGAGATGCAGTCATGGTTATGGTTGTTGTTGTGGTTGTTGTTGTTTATTCTTAGTTCTATAAAAGGACTATGACATCAGAGAGGTGATGCCATGACATGCAAGTGAATCGGATTTAAGTAAGGGAGGGCTGTGCAAAGAAACCAGCCTCACTTTGTTCTCAGGAGCCATTTGGTGGGCCTGGATGCGATGGGAGACCCTGGCCTTTTTAAGCTAAGGTCTTTGACAGGTCTCAGTTTGACTGAGGCCACACCCATTCAGTGATTAAGGTTAGATAAAAAATGAGTCAGAATAACCTGACTTAAGTTGGCTTCTGTCATTTATCGATTGTGTAACCCCGGGCAAATTACTTCACTTCTAAGTGCTCCATTAAGTGTGTATTATTAGTAGCTGCAGGAAAAAAAAATTAAGCTCAAAAGCATATGTAAGTGATTGTTGATAAATCAAAATAAATTAATTTTAAAAATTGTTATATGAATTAAAAAAAAATTCTTCACCAGGGAACTCTTTATGGATAGCTACACAATCTATATTCAAATTCCTCCTGTAATGTTTATTGTTTATATGACCTGGAGCAAGTCACTTAAACTTTATGGCCCATAGTTTCCTCATCATGTAAAATCATTTCATTGACTATAGATCTCTGAAATTCCTTCTAAGTAGAGTTTAATGATCTTATGTCCATATATGTCTAGCAGGGGGTAGTATAAGACTAAAGTCCAGGAACTAGATTAGAGCTGGATATATAGACTTGGGAATTATATGCATAAATGTCATAAATGAACCTATGGGAGCTAAGGCAGTTGTAAAAGGAGATAATGTTAGTGGATATATATGAGAAGCTAGATCAGAGCCTAGGAGCATGTTCCAAGTTAGTTCCATGAAGAGAAGATGGTTATACTTTCATTTAAAAAAGACTGGCATGTGAATGTAAGATGAAGAAATGGAGGCAGATGACCTTTTGTTAGGGGTTTGACTGTGAAAGAGAAAAGAAATATAAGATGATAGCCTGAAAAAATGTCATAGACAAATGAAGATTTCTTTTTCCAGGTTGATGTAAAACTAAGGGGTTTTTTTGTACATGACAGAAAAGAAGCCAATGAAGAAGGGGAGTGTGAGAACAAGCAAAAGAAAGGTTCCAATTGCTTGGCAAGCTTCTAAAGGAAAGGAGATGGGATGAAACAAAGACATAAGTAGAGAGTCTGTCATTTTAAAGGGGAAGATCCACTTGCCAAACAGATATTGAAGGAAAGTAGAAAATGATAAATAATGAAGAAAGGTTTTAGAGTATGGATCTGAGAAAAAGAGGATGCTTGTAACAAATAACCACACATTTCTCAGTAGAATTATAGAAGTTTGAAGAGAGAAGAAAAAATTTGGGGTAGTAAATGTGGAGAGTATAAGAGTGAATCAGAGAAGAACACAAGAAATATTGCATACCGCATAGCAATAAGGGACCTGTAGAGATTAGACATCATACATTTTTAGTAAACCAGTCAACATGGTTAAATGACTTTTTCTCACTGTGTTCTGTAGCATGAAAGGAAGAACAGATGGATAGGTAGCTCAGACTTAGCATATAGCAAAACATGACAGGAGATGGGGGGAAATGGATGAATGATTCAAGGTAGCCAAGAATGACTTTTTAATTGGTCAACCAAAATGTTAAAACTGTGAAGGGGGTGATTTCTAGAAGAACATAGATGATAATCACAAAGAATGACAATATAAGGAAGGGTCTCAATTTATAGCAAGGGAGGAAAGGCCCCCATTGATTATACAATAAATCAGAATGCTACAAATAAAAAGCTGAGTTTTCTGGAAAGTTTTACACTTTTTTAATAGTTATAATTTCTGAGACATATTTGCAATAAATGATGAACACAAATACTCTGTATTTAGATGTAACCTATTATAACTATTTAATAATTTTTAACAAGTTTTTTTTTAATCAGTCACCTTTTAAGGTGTGTGTGTATGTATATAAACTACATGTCTACCAAGCAGAGATGTGTTGTCTAATATTTATGAAGAGAGGTCCTGAGACAGAAGTGTGGTAACATGAAAAAAAAAATAAGGAAGAGAGAGACAGAGGCAAAGACAGAAATAGGCAGACAGAGAAAAGAGAAACAGAGAGATTAGGGAATTTCATGCTGCTAGACATAAGGACTACACATTTGTACATTTCTGTGCTTGATTTCATTAAGCCACATGACTTTGATAAAGCTGAACTTTCGAAAACAAGGTTTATGAAATAGTTCCATTAAAATCAGGCTTTCAAAGTCATGCCTTTCTCTGCCTTCCAAAGGTTCAAAAATGTCTTCCAATGCTTGCCTACAGCTCTTCCAAAAATAATAAAATATTTAGACTGAACCAGTTAGAGATATAAAAAAAAATCAGAAAATGCACTTTCCTTTCTCTTAATCAGGACATTGCCAAACATTTCCTAATGAGTATGAATAAGTTGTAAAATGGATGAGTGCATTGAAGTGGTGCCTCTTTTCAAGGCTGATTAAAGGTAAATTATTGCTGAGTTTTCTGGGCTGGGAAACAACCAAGAGCCATTCATCAACAAATACACATTAATCGAAAACCTACAGGGTATATGCCACTATGCCAGGAGCATCCATCCTTGAATAAAATAAAACAGTGAAGGAGTCAACAAAACAGACACAGAGAAGTAAAGCTTTTCTAACCAGTTCCAAGTTTTAGAACACAACCTCATCTTGCCTTTATCATTGAATCAACACTAAATTCTCCTCTGAAACTCATTCCATTTTGTCTTTTGGCTCTTCGCTAATGTCAGTGGTTTAAAATTGTTGGTTCTGTTTCCTCCTTCAATTTATATGGCCCTTATGAGGGGGAAGGGGGAAGACAACTTCGAATTATTCCCTCAGAGTTTTATGGAAAAGTAAGCTATGAGACCTTGAAATTATTAAGCCAGAAAAAATAATCAGTAATGGACAGAAGTTATTATGATAAAGGAGGCCTAAGGACCATGTCAGTTTTTTGGAATGAACTTAATGGTAATTCAACACACACGATCTCTTCACATTGCAATCAAAATCCTCATATTTCATTGGTAATGCTGGTGGGTGGCCCTCTTCCATTTTATATTTATCATTTGGGCCAACAACATTTCCACAGTGTTTTTCAGTTTATCCTTCCTAAGTAGAATTTGAGATTCAACATCTCCTTGCTCCCTAAGCTCCTTATCCTGGCTCCAGTCTCAAGAAACATTTCACTTCCAATCCTTATGAATATGTACCTTTTCATTTTTTTGTCAGTTTTGAAAAGGCCAAAGGTCACCAAGGAATTAGAAATTGACCTTTGTCCTAATTTTAATCCATGGGTATTACAAACTTTAACAAGCTTCTGAGTTTTGCTGTTTGAAAGTTTTTAATTCCAGTCTCAATTTTAGTACTCTTCCTTCCTCTATAGAAGTTTAGTGACAAGTTTATGACTGCAAGTTTGCCACTATACTGGGAGCTATAACAGATATGTCAACTGACAACAACAATACTCTGTTCAACCTTGATACTACATCAAGTGGTAGCTAAGTAATACAGTGAATCAAGTGTTGGGCCTAAAATTAAGAAGACATGAGTTTAAATCCAGCTTCAGAAATCTATTAGCAATGTGATTCTGAGAAAGTCAACTAACCTCTGTGCCTCAGTTTCTCCAACTCTATAAGGTCAATAATAGTGGCACTTGACTTACATGATTGTTGTGAGGATTAAATGATATGATGTTCTCAAAGCACTTAGAGAAATGTCTGGCACATATAGGTTCCCAATAAATGCTTGTTCCAATTTTTTATCCCACTATTTTTTTAAAAGAAAATCAAAGTCGAGAAGGACAACTGTTTTTGTCTGGTATCTCCCCAAGTACTAAGAATCCCAATTGTATTTTGAGTAAATACTGACTAATTGTTTGTTAACTTTTAGCCAATCAAGGCCAAGAAAGGAGAGAATAATTTATTTGACTATAGTTTTGTAAGTTCGTAAAGATTCAAATTTATATGAATAAGTGATTTACTGATAAGTGGTTTAAGAATATTAACAGTCAGTTCTCAACAGAGAAATTTGGGCCATATATATCCATATGAATAAATGTTCTAAATATTAATCAGAGAAATACACATGAAGCAATTTTGAAATTCCATCTTACACCCAACAGAATGACAAAGATTATTTAAAAAAAAAAAAGGAAAATGATAAACATTGGAGGAACTATAGGAAAATAGACACATTGGTGCACTTTTGGTGACCTGTGAATGGATGCAACCACTCTGAAAAGTAATTTGAAATTATTTACAAAAAGTTACAAAACTGTTTGTGCCTTTGACGTAGCTATATCACTGCTATACCTATATCTGAAAGTGAACAATGAAAGAATAAAAAGTCATATATATATATACATATATATGTCTTTTTATATGTTATATATTAATATATCATATAGATATTATATATCTATGTATTATGTAGATATTATATATATATATATATATATATAATATCTATGACAGCTGTCTTTGTAGTATGAGCCCACTTAGCACCATGCTTGACACAAAATAAGCACTTAACGTTAATTAACTGACTGACATACTGTGGTGGCAAAAAACTGGAAAATAAGTATATTTTCAATAATGAAGGATGGCTGAATGAGTTGTGGTGTATGAATCTGAGAGTATGCTATTGTGATATAAGAAATAAGGAAAGAAGAAGGCAGAGAAAAGATAGCAGAGTAGCAGGAAGCATTGCAATAAGCTACCTGCTTGCCAAAAGCAGAGAAACAAATCAGAACAACAACAAGAACAACAATAAATAGAAATAAAAAAATACCTCAAAACAGATCTAGGAAATTTACTAGACTGAATCCCAATGGGAAAAATCTAAGAAAAAGTCACAGATAGTCATTTTTCCAACTCAGAAATAGTAGTGTGGCTCAGACTCCAGGAGGGTGTGAGGTGTCAGTTCTAGGCTCCAGCCTGGTCTGCAGCCCTCAGAGGAATAACCAACACAGGAATCCCATAATAAAAGCAGGTGCTGTCACTGAACAAGTACAGCTTCCCAGCTGAATGCAGGTGGCTGAGTGCAGAAAAAAGTCTAATCCTGCTCAGAACCAAGCCTTGGTCAAAATTTGCAGAGCACAATGGTGGGGAGCAATAATCATATTTTGCTCTAGAGTTGATTATTTTGGGAACACTGAAATTTTGTAAATCTCAAGCCTGAGCTATCTCTGAGATCCTATAATAACTAATATTCAAAATCCCAAGAGGAAGGTGTTGAGATTTAAGGGAATGGGAGTACAGGGCAGGAATCTTGAAGAGGGGGTAATCTAAGTAACAGGAGAGCAAGGTAAGTAGTAGAAGTAAACAAGAGGAGTCAGGAGGGATAGGAAACAAGAGATACACACAAACATAAAAACAAAGATGAGGTGTAGAACTTGTTAGGGAAAGTATATGTCTATGTACATACGCATGTATGCATGTATATGTATTGAATATATGAATATATTTCCATCTATATCTAATCGATCTATATCTATATCTAAATGTTTTCACAGTTAATTGTAACCTTTGGGGGCATAGGGGAAAAAAAGAACAAAGTAAAAAGTGCACAGCAGAGAACAATGTAAAACTTAGGAGGAAGCAAAGATGGACAGCTCTCAACACAATATGTGGTATTTATCATACAGACTTTCTTGAAATGAAAATATATTTCTTTATATTTTAATCCTCTCTTATGTTCTGCTGTGCACGTAACATTTTTTCTTATTCATCATTTAAGTTTGAATATTTAAGTGATATGTTTCTTTTTCTTTTCTCTATTCTGTATTTGAGTTCTGGTGTTTGAGTCCAACTTTAAAAAAAAAAAGGAAGGAAACAGAAGTGTATTTTTCACTGAGGCAATTTAAACTACCTAGAGAAAGGTTTTAGCTATTGGTTCTGACTGTAATGATAACTAGCCAAAACCATGCACAGGGAAAAATCTCTAAGCCTCCATGGTACACCTGCAGGGCCCATCCAGACTTACGGACTCATAGAGTAACTTAATGGTTTGCTTGCTCATTCAGTTGTATTGTCTTGGAAAATTAGTGTTTTTCATCCACTTGGGTTTTTCTGTACACATAATAAGACAATTCTCCTTTGAAAAAAAGAAAATGAAAAAAAATGAAGAAACCATCAGTGAACTCCCAAAGAAAAAAATCACCAGGACCAGATGGATTTACATTTGAATTTTACTAAACATTTAAAGAACAATTAATTCCAATACCACATAAACTATTTGGAAAAAAAAATGAGTGGAGTCACACCGAATTCCTTTTATGACACAAATATGGTGCTGATGACGAATCCAGGAAGAGCTAAAACAGAGAAAGAAAATTATACACGAATTTCCCTAATGAATATTGCTGTTAAAATTGCAAATAAAATATTATCAAAGAGGTTACATCAATTTATCATGAGGATTATACACTATGATTAGGTGAGGTTGATACCAGGAATGTAGGGCTGGTTCTTTATTAGGAAACCTATCAGCATAATTGACCATATCAATAAAAAAACAGAAATCATATGATTATCTCAATAATTGCAAAAAAAGCTTTTGACAGCATATAACTCCCATTCCTATCAGAAACAAGAAAAAGAAGGTGGCCTAGCTTTACCAGATCCAAAACTGCATTATAAAGCAGTAATCATCACAACTATTTGTTATGGGCTAAGAAATAGAGTGGTGGATTGGTGGAATAGATTAGGTACACAAGACATGGTAGTCAATGCTTATAGTAATACACTGTTTGACAAACCCAAAGACCTCAACTTCCAGGAAAAGAACTCACTATTTCACAAAAACTGCTGGGAAAACTGGAAAATAGAATGGCAGAAACTAGGTATGAAGCAACACCTCACATCCTACACCAAAATAAAGTCAAAATTGCTACATAATTCAGACATGAAGGATGATACCATAAGTAAATTAAGAGAGCAAGAAAGAGCTTACTTTTCAGATCTATGGAGAAGGGAAGAATTTATGACCAAATGAAATAGAGAATATTATGAAATGTAAAATGGATAATTTTATTATATTAAAAAAGATTTTGCACAAACAAAACCAGCACAACCAAGATTAAAAGAAAGCAGAAAGCTGGGAAACAATTTTTACGTGAGGTCTCATTTCTAAAATTTGTAGAGAACTGAGTCAAATTTATCAGGATACAAGGCATTCCACAACTGATAAATGGATAGGAACAGGCAGTTTTCAGATGAAGAAATTAAAGCTATCTTTAGTCATAAGGGAAAAAATGGTCTAAATCACTATTGATTAGAGAAATGCAAATTAAAACAACTCTGAGGTACCATCTCACACCTATCAGATTAGCTAATATGTCAGAAAAGGAAAATGATAAATGGAGGATATGTGGGAAAATGAGAACACTAACACATTGTTGGTAGAGTTATGAACTTATGCAACTATTCTGGAGAGCAATTTGGAACTATGCCCAAAGGGCTATAAAACTGTGCATACTCTTTGATCCAGCAATACCATTACTAGGTCCATACCCAAAGAGATTGTTAAAAAAAGAGAAAATAACCCACATATAGAAAAAAATATTTATAGCAGCTCTTTATTGTGGTGGCAAAGAATTGGAATTTGGGGGGAGGTACATCAATTGGGGAACGGATAAACGAAATGGCTAAATGAAACTACACGATATTTCTTCTGAAGATCCTTTTATACAGTCAGAAATATTTATTGATCTTCTACCATGTACCAGGGACAGCAGTAGGCCCTGAAGGTGGAATCTTCCCTTTAATTAGCCCATTGATAATAGAAATTGAAATGAGAGGTGAAATGGTATAAATATTGAAGTCAGACAGTCACTATGCTAAGGGTTAGTAATACAAAGAAAGGCAAAAATATCATATCTGCTCTCAAGGAGCTTGAATTCTAATGTGAGAGCCAACATGTAAATAGCTATGAACATAAAAGATATATGCAGTATAAGTGAAAGATAATTTCTGAGCAGAAGGACCAGGGAGACAAGGAAAGTTCTCTTGCAGAAAGTAAGGTTTTAACTGAATTTTGAAGGAAACCAAGAATTAGAAATAAGGAAAGGGTGTATTCCAGAAGAGGGGAAAAGACAATGTGAATGTATTGATTAGGGAATTGGAGTGTGCTATACAAAGAACAAGTAGGTTGGTGTATTTGGCTGAGATTGTTTATGGAAGAAATTAAAGTATAAGAAGACTGGACAGGTAGAATGAGTCACTATCATGAAAACCTTTAAATATCAGGTCCTGCTATATTACCAAAAATATCCTTTTGAAATGTAGTATACTATTCTTTCCTATTTATTTTCAGCTGGTTCTCATGGGAAACTTATTAAAGGGTATGTGACTCAGTGAAATGATTGTGTTTATTAGCCTTGTGAAAAGAGGGATTAATGGAAAGTCATAAGGTGAGGAGAATGGATATGAATGAATGTGAAAAAACATCTTTAAAGTGTTGGGATCCAAATAGGATTTTATATTTGAAGACTCTTTGTAGGTCTGATTTGAGAGTTTAAAGAAGATTTGATTACATTGAAGCTGTTGCTGTAAGAGTTTCCATTACTATTCTTGCCTGGTTAGACTTGAATAATACAACTAGGCAAAGCAACTTGTATTAATGAAAAATTCCTGTGGAAAAAAAAATGAGAAACAGAAAACCAGAACCACCTTTAGTTCAAAACATTACAAGGCAACTTCTTGACCATTTCCATAGGAAGGATCATTCTCATAGAGCTAACTGCAGCATGAGAGGTGGAGTTGAGTGGGGAAAGAAACCTCTGGGAACCAGAGCACTCCACCCAGCCAGGTAATGCAATGTTATTGCATTGCTGTCTATTAGAAAGCAGGTAGATAAAAAGCAGAGCTTATTTTACTTGTCACAAGTAAAGTGTTAATCATATGGCCTCAGACATGACTTATTACTCACAGATCTTATTAATTAAGTTGCCAGCTTATTAAAACTAAGTGATAGCGTAAGAACATTTGTTAGGGTCAATTGTTGTGTCAACTACCCTGACAACAATGCTTTCTTTTTAAACCGATGATTTCTACAGATCACAGTTTGGTCCCGTTACTGCAGGCATTAGTTCCACTCTGAATAACACATTTGGTTGGCTTTAATGCCTACATCATCTGTCTCTTACATTAATTCAGGCAGTTTATATGATTGTGAGTAGGTACCATGATTATTGATGGAACAAGACATGCAAAATATCCATCCTGTTAATTAGTCAAAAACAAATGTTTATGAGAATAAATGCCAACTTCACAGAGATCTGTTTACTAATTAGTCTTTAATGATAAAATGATAAAAATCTTTAAGAATAATATGTCAAGAATATCACAAATTTTAAAGGTTTATATAGATTTACCTTTTATCAAGATAATAATCTGTTTATTTTTTGTACAAAATACAAACACAGTATACTTGTAATATGTCTCTGTTAAATACTACTTTTTTCTGATTTATTTGTATTTAATGCATGCATTCTAGATTCTGAAGATTATTTGGCAGGATAATGTATTGAACACTGAGGTCCTCTTTCAACTCAGCCACATAGCCCAAATGACAAATGCAGGTTTACCTAAAACACTATTTTACACAGAACCCTTACAAATCTTAACTTGCTCACGTGGAGGTCAAAAGAAGCTATACAAGTATACTCTCGAGATCTCTCTGAAGATCTTTATTATATATTGTGAGACATGGGAGACACCAGCGTAAAATTACCAAATATGTACTGTGCTCTATGAGCAAAGCAGAATCGCAGTAGCAAAAAGGAAATGTGAGATCCACTAATGTAGAGATATCTTCATCTCCAATGTTCACATAGACTATTTGTGCCTAACCTGTGTGAGAAGTCTCTAAGCTCATATTGGGCTGATAAGCCACATTCAAACACATGGCACCTTGACCCCAACATTGTGATGTCATTGGTCCTCTTTGAGTACAAAGGAAAAAAAAAAAAAACAAGAACAGCATATTCATCTGGGTCATTTTTGGTGAAGGCACTTAAAAGAAACAGAAAATTTCTTCATTCTATAGTAAATCATGTATTTACCATCCTACTATTGAGTGAACCATGAAAAGAATAGATCTTCTTGTCTTGTTAGTTGACTATAAAAATAATTTAATTCCCTTGACAAGAAAGCTATGCTAAGACCTTTTCTCCATCTCAACATTTCCCATGAATGTGCCAAAATTATATAAAATTCTTGAAAAGCATCATGAGAGATGACCTTGTTCTTTCTTTGACTTTATAATAATTAATAACAGGTATAAATTAGGTATTAAATGTTTAAAATAAGGTATAAAACAAGGAGACATGCACCAAAGATCAATGTCACTGTCTTGAAAGAGATTCTGTCCAGAGCTCAAATGAACAGAGATTTGTTTTAAATTGTCTATGCATTATACATAATTTTGTATTATTAATTCATTTCAAATTTAAATACAAAATAAGAAATTACAAAAGATTGTCATGTGCAAATCAGAATGCTATAGAGGATTCAAAATATATAGCAATAAATTTCTATTTCAAGAAAGCCTATATAATAAGTAGTACACATTGTATTCAGAGCTGTCCATCTTTTCTTTGTTTCTTTGTAAATTTTTATTTGTCCTCTGTTGTGCACTTTTTTTATTTGCTTGCTTATTTTTTAATTCATTCATTTTTAGTTTTCAACATTCACTTCCACAAGATTTTGTGTTCCAAATTTTCTCCCCATGTTTCCTCTCCCACCACTCCAAGACAGTGTGCATTCTGAATACTCCTTCCCCCAATCAGCCCTCCCTTCTATCATGCCCCCTTTTCTCTTATCCCTTTCCTTCTATTTTCCTGTAGGGCAGAATAGATTTCTATATCCCATTGACTGTATATCTTATTCCCCAGTTGCACATAAAAACAATTTTTAACACTTGTTTTAAAAACTTTGGATTCTAAATTCTCTCCCTTCCTCCCTCCCCACCCACCCTCATTGAGAGGGCAAGCAAATTGATATAAGTTGTACATGTGTAGTCATGCAAAACACTTACATATTAGTCATGTTATGAAAAACTAACTATATTTCCATCCATCCTATCCTGCCCCACTCCATTTATTCTATTCTCTCCTTTGACCCTGTCCCTCCTCAGACATGTTTACTTCTGATTACCCCCTCCCCCAATGTGACCTCCCTTTTATCATCCCCCCTCTCTTGTCCTCTTTCCCACTATTTTCCTTTTGGGTAAGATAGATTTCCATACCCAATTGAGTGTGTATGTTATTCTCTCCTCAAGCCAAATCCAATGAGAGTAAAATTCACTCATTCCCTCTCACCTCTCCCCACTTTCCTCCTACTGTAAAAGCCACAGCTCCCAATGATTCAGTTCCCTGAGGCCTGCTCCAGGTTCACTGAGGCCTGGCCTTTCCCTACCTAGCCCACACTGAACTGCATCCTCTCCCAGCCCAGAGCAACAGACCATTCCCATCAACCATCCAGGTTGTCTTGAGCTGAAAATTCGTTTCCCTCTCTTTTTTGGGTTCTGCTGCTCTAGAATTGTTTAGAGTCATTTTTTACAGAAATTTGGAGGAGCTTGGGGGAGAGCTCAAGGAAGTCACTACTTTTATTCCACCATAGTGGCTCCACTGTGCTGCGCACTTTTTACTTCTTTTTGCCCCCTTCTTCGCCCTCCCCCACCAAGAAGGCTACAATTAAGCTCAGATTTATTTTACGCAACATCACTTTTTGTCTACGACATTATAGAAAATTCTAAATGACATTCATAAACACAAAGAGAATTTGGTCAAATTATCCATAAACCAAGTGAATGAAAGATGCCTATTGTCTAAACTATGATACACATTCAAATTGACAAACTAAAGCTCACCTAGCTTGAAGGCTGCAAGTGGACATTGAGTCAAAAAAATCAGAACTGAAAAAAATAACATGTTATATTTCCTTGGGGAAATTGGCAGTTCTTGTTTTGTTAATTATTTTTAAATCAATATCATTATTTTCCAAATATGTCCTTCTGTTCTTTTTCCAGAAAGCTTGTCATATGTATTTTAAATGGAAACAATACAAACAGCAATAAGAATAAAAACATCATTTTGGCCCCAAATGATCAACATACAGAAACTTTTCTTGGCTTTCTTCTGTTCTCCATCTATTTTATTTTGCTTGGTGATCTCATAAGCTCCAACAAATTGAATTACTACCACTTTGTAGATGAGTTTCACATCTTTTTTTCCAGCTCTAACATAATTTTTCATTTCTAGTCTCACATCTACTGCTTCTTATTGGACATCTCAAACTGGATGTCCTGTAGTCATCTTAAACGCAACATATCCAAAACTGAATTCTATGTGTTTCTCCCCAAACCCTCCCCTCTTCTTAATTTTCCTATTACTGTCAAGGGTGCTACCATTGTCCTAGTCACTCTGGCTCACAATTGAGGTGTTGTATTCAGCTACTCCCTTTGTCTCATCACTCTGCCCCACCATAACCAGTCCATTGCCAAGACCTATTTATTGTCCTTTCTTTTCTTTGACAATGGCATCCTGGCATAGGCCCTCAACACTTCATGCCTGTATATTGAAGAAACATTCTGATTATCCTTCCTGCCTCAATACTCTCCCCACTCTAATTCATCTTCCATTCAGTAATCAAAGTGTTCTTCCTAAAATGTAGATCTGATAATGTCATATAAACTCCATCCCCTAATAAATCCAGATGGCTTCATATTACCCCCAGAGTCAAAACTCTCTGTTTGGCTTATAAAGCCATTCATGAGCTGTCTCTTTTCTTTTAATTTTTGTTATGCTTTACTCTCCTCCACTTACTTGATGATCCACCAACACTGATTTTGATATTTCTTACTCATGACATTTCACCTTCCAACTCCACCTATTTTCCTTGACTGTCAGTCATGCCTGAAATACCCTCTTTCTTTACTTGCACCTCACAGACTCTCTGACTTCCTTTAAGTCTCAACTATAATTCTACCTCCTACAGAAAGTCTTTCTTTTCTCTTCTTTATATTAATTTTCCCATTTGATATCTTTGGCAATCTATTTTTTATCTTATTTTGTACAGCTCTTTGCATGTTGTCTCACTGTATTAGATTGTGAGCTCCTTGAAAGCAGGAATTATTTTGTTCCCATTTTTGTATACTCAGTGCTTGGAATGGTGTCTGGCACATAAGAAGGGTTTAATAAGTGCTTGCAAAAGGTTTAACAAAGACCACATCTGAAAACATATGTTTTCATTCCACACCCTAAAGATCCCTGCTTCCCCATCATAAAGATGGAGGTATATTTTCTGGATTCTGCTGCAGGGCAATGCTTGGTCTCTATAAAGAGTTTTTTACTTTTCTTTCCATTGGTATTGTTGGAGTCATTATGCATATCATTTTCTTGGTTCTGCTTACTTTATTCTGCATCAGTTTGTGTATCTTCTTTCATTTCTCTGAATTGTTCATATTCATAGTTTCTTTTGGGACACCAATATCCTATTACATTAATGTATCACATTTTTAAACCATTCCTAGAGTTCCTTGAACTTATAGTTAATTTAAGAAACAAAGTCTCTTAAACTCAGCTCATCCAAAATAGAACTCCAAAACCTCATCCTGACTCTTAATTTCCAGATTTATTTTGCATGCACCACCATCTTTAATTGAAAGGGTCTTAACTTCTAAGTCAGCCATGATTCCTCATTTTCTTTCAGCCCTCAGAGCCCATTGATTGCGAAAACTTAGCAGTTCCTTCTCTTCAATGACTCTTACACTCTCCTACATTATTGCTTGTTGGTCCTTTGTTTTCAAATAAGACCAATGACATTGTGGGTGAATTGGATTTAACTGAGATAGAGTTGCACAAAGTCATCAGCTTCACTTTCTCCTTCCAAGTCATTGAAGTCCAATGGCAAAATAAAAGTCAAGATTACTGGTGACTGGTCCAGGATGCAGTGGATGACCTTGCAGTTTTTGATGGCTGATCAATTTCTAAGTGCTCCATATCATCTGCTTCAGCTGCCTTCATGGCCATTAGAACAAATTGTTCTCATCTACCCATTCTGCCAGGGGAAGTCTTTACATGCTTGGGTAGATATTCCTCTAAATCACCAACAAGTTTGAGGCATATTGGTTACCACCATCTACTGAGATGATTTACTGGGGTGTGGCCACTGCACATGCTATAGCTTCTTGGGTTCTCCTATATACTCATGTGTCCACCACCCTAGTTAAAGTCTTTATCACCTCTCATGTTTATTTAGGTCCTCTATCAGCAATTGAAAATAGCTTCCTAATTGTTTGCCCTGTTTTCCATTTCTCTCATCTCATAGCTGCCAGACTAACAATCCTAAAGCATGGGTCAGGCCATGTCACTTCCCTTCTCTAGAAGCATCATTTCATGACCTCTTTATCACCTCTGGGATCAAATACAAACTATTATCTAAGGATAGGGAATGTCCAGACTTTAGGACTTGTCTTTTCTTTTTTTTTCTTTCCCCCCCCCCTTATTTCCATACCAGTGCCTGGAATATGGTAGCAGCTTAATAAAATGTTTTTTGAGTTGAATTCAATTCTTCATCACCTGAATGTTAGGAGGTTCCTCTCATGTGGCAAAGCACACGGTGCTGATTCTGTTCCAGCTAACTTTTACATGGCATGGGGTCCACAGTGCATACAAAAGTTAACTGATATTTTCTGAGTTATATGGCAAGAGAAGGTTATCCCCTAAGAGTTCAAAGATGCCAATTGTCTATCTTTATCTTATTTATTTTTTTTATTTAGTTATTTAGTTAGTTAGTTAGTTAGTTGGTTATTTGTTTATTTATTTATTTTTAGGCAATGGGGTTAAGTGACTTGCCCAGGGTCACACAGCTAGTAAGCATCAAGCGTTTGGTCTGAGACCATATTTGAACTCAGGTTCTCCTGACTTCAGGGCCAGTGCTCTATCCACTGCACCACCTAGCTGCCCCCAATTCTATCTTTATAAAGGAAAATGAAATAGGTTGTCCTTTGACAATTGGGCAGGTGGGTTTCCCATTCTTTTAGTCACCATTAGCAAGATTCTTGCCAGAGTCCTCCCTAATAGTCTGCTCCTTTACCCAGAAGATGGTCATCTACCTGAGAGCAAGTGTGGCTTCAGCAAAAGCCAAGGAGCAGTTGATATGGTGTTTACTGCTCAACAACTCCAGGAGAAGTACCAGAAGTAGAATAGAAGTCTATGCATAATATCTATTAAGAACATTACGGATATGTTCAGTCCATGTCTCAAAGATCATTATTTGTAGGAGAAGGGAGGGCGGATGAGCAATATAGTCATGGAGAACAGTTAGAGAAAATATTCAGAACTGAGAGATGGAGCATCTTATTCCTGGAATAGCAAGGAGGCCAGTGTCACTTAGTCAAAGAGTAGAGGGCAGAGAGTGAGGTGTAAGAAAACTAGGAAGTTAGGAAACAGAATAGCTCATAGAGACTTTGAGTACTCTTCCGGGGGGGGGGGGAGCCAAGATGGCAGAGTAAAATCAGTGACTTGCTTGAGCTCTCCCCCAAACCCCTAAAAATTCCTATAATAAATGGCTCTAAACAAATTATAAAGCAGCAAAACCCACAGGAAAACAGAGTGAAACAAATATCTAGACCAACACAACCTGGATTATTGATCAGAAAGGTATATCATGTCAGGCTGGGAGAGAAATGCAGTTTGGTGTGGGCACACAGGCCTCAGCAAACTTGGAGCAGGCCTTAGAGGACTGAATCACAGGCAGCTGTGGCAGTTTCCTGACTTCTGAACCCAAAACCACTGAAGACAACTTAGAAGGCCAGTGGGAAAAGTCTGTGTCTGCAGTGAGAGGGAGACAAGCTGGTTGCAGCCCTAGTCCTCCAGTTTGGCCCAGGGGCAGCAGCTGCTTCCTGAGCTTCTGGCCCACTGACTGAGGGGGTATCAAATGGCTAATGAGAGGTGGATTGCAGGGCTCTCTCTGCTGGTGCAGGATTCTCTTGCTTTGCCCATGCTGGGATCTAGGTCACAATTCTGGGTGGCCAGCCTGGGGCGAGGGGGAACACTAGCGTGGTGGAGCTTGTAGTGGAGGTAGAGAGAAAATCCTCCTCACAGTTCCAAGACAGAACAGAGTGTTTGTGGTCACTTATAGACCACAGCACAGGCCAGGAAAGGAGTAAAAACCTCACCTTTGATCATAGCACCTTGGAAGAACTGAAAATTTGCAGCTCCATAGAAGTATCTCAGAAAACAGCTGCACAAAACTCCTGAAGCTTGGGACAGTACATTGTCCACACTGGAAGCAGACCCCTACCTTAACAAAGAGTTTAAAGCTCAAGTAACTGGCTGAGATCATGAGCAAGCAGGACAAAAAGAGTCTTACCATAGAATCTTACTTTGGTGACAAAGAAGATCAAAATATACAACCAGAGAAGACAACAAAGTCGAAGCTCCTACATCCAAAGCCTCCAAGAAAAATATAAATTGGTCCCAGGCCATGGAAAAACTCAAAAAGGATTTTGAGAATCAAGTAAGAAAAATAGAGGAAAAACTGAGAGTGAAGCAAGAAAATCAGGAAAAACAAGTCAACAGCTTGCTAAAGGAGACCCAACAAAATACTGAAGGAAATAACACCTTAAAAAGTAGCCTAACCCAAATGGCAAAAAAGGTCCAAAGAGATAATGAAGAGAAGAATACCTTAAAAAGCAAAATTGGCCAAATCAAAAAGGAAGTCCAAAAGATTACTGAAGAAAATACTTCCTTAAAAATTAAAATGGGGCAATTGGAAGCTACTGACTTTATGAGAAATCAAAACACTGTAAAACAAATTTAAAAGAGTGAAGATATAGAAAACAATGTGAAATATCTCATTGGAAAAACAACTGACCTGGAAAATAAATCCAGGAGAGATCATTTAAACATTATTGGACTATCTGAAAGCTATGATCAAAAAGAGTCTAAACATCATCTTTCAAGAAATTATCAAGGAAAACTGCCCTAATATAGTAGAACCAGAGGGCAAAATAGAAATGGAAGGAATCCACCAATCACCTCCTGAAAGAGATCCCCAAAGGAAAATTCCTAGGAATATTGTAGCCAAATTCCAGAGTTCCCAGGTCAAGGAGAAAATACTGCAAGCAGCCAGAAAGAAACAATTCAAGTACTGTGAAAACACAATCAGTATAACACAAGATTTAGTAGCTTCTACATTAAGGGACCTCAGGCCATGGAATATAACATTCCAGAGGGAAAAGAAGATAGGATTACAACCAAGAATCACCTACCCAGCAAAACTGAGTATAATTCTTCAGGGGAAAAAATGGTTATTCAATGAAATAGGGAACTTTCAAGCATTCTTGATAAAATTGCCAGAGCTGAATAGAAAATTTGACTTTCAGATGCAAGACTCAAGTGAAATATGAAGAGGTAAACAGGGAGGGGTGAAATGTTCCATGAAGCTGGAAAGATAGGTAGAAGCCAAATTGTAGAATACTTTTAAAAGCTAAACAGAGAGTATTATATTAGATCCTTGAGGCACTGGGGAGCCACTGGAATTGATTGAGCAGGGTATCAATCTGAAATAAAGCAGACTGTCAAAACAGTAAAATCTAGGGTCTTTTAATCCAGGCAAAGGAATTGCAATCCAAAGTCACCACACAGCATCTTAGAGAAGGAGTGGACAAGAAGAACAGAGAAGGAGCCATATACATTTCAGCAGGGAGGGAGTCTCATGGGAGTTACAGTGTGGAAAAGCTGTTACGTAAGTTGTTTTACATAGCAACCATAAATACATAGAGAAGACTGAGGAAGACTGGGAAGGAGGACTGACAGAAGGCTCAGGCTCCAGAAGCAGCAATGCGGACATTGGTTTGGACCTTCTCCAGTCACAGGGTCAATTGAAATCAAAGTCAGGTAGCCCCTTGTGATGTCTGCATTCAACATTCTTTTTTAAAACTGGTTTTGATTGCCCTCAGGCAAGTTATACCTCTAGGATCATGCATGGTCAGCAGCTACATTCAACAAGGCGAATGGCGCCTTAACATAGCTCGAGAAGGAAATGTCAAAACCTTCCAGCACCTTTGTCAAGAAAACCTCATGGTACTGGGGTCAAGAAGAGTCAGACAGGACCAAACAACAACAAAAATTGGCAAAATGGTCAAGGGACAAGTTATTTAAGGCTCAATATAATTTTTTTAACCACATAAAATCATTCTGGGCAAAATTAATCCCAAAACTTATATAGTAAAACAGCACAGAAAATCAAAGTGAATAAAACACTTAGAGATTGAAAAGGATTTTTTAGTTACAATTTTTTTTTTAGTATAATATCCTTAGGCATGCATAAAGTTCCTAGTTCCTTTGGCAAAATCATATTTTAATTAAGAAGCAAAGGGGGACATTTCAAAAGTTTACAGTTGTTTAAACAATTAATAACACTATTAAACAATCACTTCTATTACCTTTTTTAGTTCTGGGGACTTAATAGGTATGGGCAAAACAAATAAATGACTCATAGGTTTGGGAAAGATGTTTCTAATGATTCTAGTAATTTCTAATAACTCTTCTATTCTCAAGTTACGTAGGGAAAATAGTTTTGCAGTTCAAAAGAATGCATCTGCCACATTGATTGACTAAGTACCTGAGCAGAAATCAGTAAAGAGGAGGTGCCATCAGAGCATCATCTAAAATATGTTCTTATAAACTCAGCTATGTGTTTTTATTTTCTTTTAGTTTTATAAGAAGCAACATATTAAGAGGTGAGAAACCTAGCAGGTCCTTTGGATCATTCTCTATCCAGCTGCTTCAGAAACACTCCTTTTTTAAAGAGGTCTGTCATTTTAGACAAGTGATTTCTTCTCCTATCCCTCAGTTTTCTCCTCTGTAAATGAGAAGTCCCAAGGGGGACACTTGGCATAACCTCTCAGCATTGTCCTGGGCATCCTCTCTGGGTACTATTCCAAGAACTGCCACAAACACTACACCAGATGAGTAAGCTGGGCCTAGCACAGTACATGGGATTGAGGCAGGGGGGGGGGAGGCACCAGTGCTCTACCTAGACTCTTTGATGTTTGCTCCAAAATCCTTTCGTCTGTATTTTGGTAGGTGGCATAGGCTTCTGGGACCACTGTGCTCCTGTCCTGGCAAGCCAGCTTTGGTTTTACAAAAACCAGAGACTGTAGTTTGTTTCTAAGTCAGAAAGTTACTGAGTGTCAGGGAAGTGTACAGAAGGCGTGCCCAGGTAATTTATATTTCTATATTGCAAGATTACACAGCATTTTAATTAGAGTTTCATGATAACCTTGTGAGTTAGGTACTATAGCCATTATTATCTCCATTTTAGAGATGAAAACTCTAAAACTTTGGAACGACGAAATGGCTTATCTTGTACTGTAGTTACCAGTATTGATGTCCGGGCTTGGCAGAGCCCAATCCCATCACAGTAGACAAGCCCCTCTCTCCCCCTATAACTCACTTAGAGCACCCTGGGGCGTATCACCCTCAGCATCTCCCCTAGTACTACCCAAGGTACCATTCCAAACACCTGAGTAGGAGTTTCCAGGGTGTAGCATAGTCACAAAGGCTGACAGACCAGGAGCTTCTGGTGTTCAGCTCTGTGCTTCGATGTTCTTATTTCTGCATAGCCACTGTGTTCTAGACTGCCCAAGGCACTGCTGCAAGCAAGTATACAGGGCTTAGGCATCCTCAGAGGTAAGGCGAAGGCAATACCTGTGTCTTTTTCAGTGCTTGGCAGAGGGGGCAGGACTAGGTACTGAGATGGAGATCAGGAGTTTCCTCCTGCCCTCTGGGCTGGGCGCAGCCTACTCACCTGGAATGGTGCCTGAGGCAGGGGCCTCCTAAAAGTTTTGCCTATGGCTATGACTAGGAGATGCTATGGATATCCCAGGGCAATGCCCTAGGAGATGCCAGTTACTATACCTGTGGCAATGTTTGTGGTAATGGGGATGTGGTGCCTATGACTGTAATGGGGCACAGCAAAGCACTGAGGATATTCAGAACACCTCTGTAGGGGGCTCAGTGGGCTGGGCCAATCATAGTTGGATAAAGGTAAAAAACTGTCCAGGTGTTTTAGACCAGGGGCTATTCAGGGCAAAATGGCAGAGCAAGGATAAGAATAGTACCTGGATTGGTGGAGGCAGTGGAATCCTGACTGGGGATATGCAGATGCCAGTGCCTAGATACCCAGAACAAATGTGAGGAAGGGGTTGGGGATGGGTTGTGACTCTGCTCTCAATTCACTGAGAATTTAAAAGAAAGGAAGAGCTCAAAGAGCAGGAGGAAGGAGTGGGGAAGACAGGCTCATTTGCCAATCAACAAATATTTATTCTATTAGATGCCTACTATATGCCAGGCACTGTGCAAAGAGCTGTGGATATAGAAAAGGTAAGAGACAGTTCCTGCACTCATTAAGATCACAGTCTAATAAGGAGAAGACTCAGGAACAACTGTGGTCAAACAAACCTTCTAACCACCAAAACTGGAGACATCAAAAAAAGGAAGGCAAGAGTATGTTAATAGTAAGAACATGAGACATGCATTGCAACTGGATTTATGACAAAAGAAATGAACACACACATGGAACTCCTATACAGGTGCAAGTTCACAATTCAGACAGAAACTTGCATATTTATGAATTACAACAAGGGTGGGGTGAGGGACTCTCAATGAGACGATTAAAGGGCTATCTCTTCCCAAAGGGGAGTGGCATGGGAAGAAGGAAGCAGTAAGGGCAAGAAAAGGATTAATCCCATCCTAAAGGAGAGAACTAAAGCAAAAGAAAGGGAAGGAGAAGATGAGCAAGTAGGATAGCAAAAGGGGCATTCTTTTTCCTTGGGAACTGCTAGACTATGAAGATATGATGATCTGCTTATTTACAAAAGTTCCAGCTACATCTTGGTTTGGTGCAGAGTAACTGGCACCTGTCTTTGTAGCTGGTTGGACTTCCAAGGACACATAGGAAGTTCAGCTAGGGGTACAAACAACAAATTATGTCAGCCTAGGAAGGGCTTTATCCTTGACGTGTTCAGGGACTCCTGCATACCCCAGTTCCAGTATGGCAACTCAAGAATGCAGGATAAGTTGGTTTCAAACAACCAGTACCACTGGAACACAATTCTATTCCTTAAGGTCATTGATTTAGAACTGAGGCTCTTAGAAATTCGATGACTTGCCCAGTGCCATGCATTCTGTCAGTATGCCTCTTAAAGGAAATTTGAACCAAGGTGCTCCTCACTCCAAATTCAGTGGCCTCTCCATTTCACTATTATCTTAATGTCCTGTGTGACCTAAGTCTAATAATAACCATTCTGGGTTTAATTTTCCTCCTCCATAAAATGAGCAGACTGGAGTAGACAGTCTTTCAGTTAATGTTCTGTGCAAAATCTATGATCGATGTCTTTCCTCCAGATCTTTGAGACCACACAAGGATGCCACCTGTTCCCAGGCTTTGTCCATCTACTCTCCAGAGGACATACCCTGACGCCTTGACCCTGGAGGAGGCAGGTTCCATTTGCAATCAGTTCATTTGCAATATCTGGTCCTTGTGTGGTCCACGTAGGACCTCTAAAATAAGGACAATAAAAGTACCTTCCTCTCAGAGTGGTGGTAAGGATCAAATGAGCTATTGGTAAAATGCTTAGTACAGCGCCTACCACACAGTACTGTGTAAATTCTTATGCCCTTCTCTTACCCTTTCCACATTAGTAGAAGAAACATAAGGTGGTAGAAATTAAGTAGTGCAGAAGACCTAAAATGCCTTTGTTTTAATAGTACAATTGCACTTTTGGATTGTACTTGATTGTACAATTGTTATTGTTAGTGTTAGATGGATATCAAGTACATCAGCCACCTTAGCAGCCTCATCCATAAAATGCGTGTTTTAGGTTGAAAGATCTCTTGATCCACAAGAATCCATGACTCTATACTGAGAAAGAGAAAGAAGCTAACTGTGGAAGGTGCAATTTCACATCCTCCTACTTGCCCTTTTTTGATGTAGAAAAACACCTCAGGGTATTTTGTGTTTTCTGAATCTTTTCCCCAAGTTTACAGGGCAATCAATCAATCTGTCAACATTTATTAAGTGCCTACTATACTGATCCAATCATCAGGGTATTGTCAAGATCTAGCAAAGAATCTGGAATGCTAGGAAGAAAGGTTTTAATAAAAACTGAAAAATTCCACAGGCAACAGAGATTCTGAACAGAAGGCACTTAACTTGAAATGCCCCTAGATCAATGGTGTTTATTTGAGCATTGGCAGTTATAGCTGATGACCAGCTGTTGATAAGCCTGGGAAAAGATAAATTATATAAAGGTGTTCCACCAGAGCAAGAACAGCATGGAGCTGATAAACTGCAGGCAGTAGATGTAGAGATTTATGGAGAGCATTAATTACGTTGCATTTATGGCTTCTGCAATATCTGAAATAACCATTAAACTTTAATTCTGGCAGAATCAGAGTAGTGCCCTGGATTTGTGAAGCTAGTTTGAAGTTACTTTGTTTGATTAGATACTAATTTCCCTTTCCTCTTTAGAGAAAAAAACCCTTTTATTTCTTTCAAGTGATGTGGTGCAATGGTTGAATGTAAATATCACATTGCTCCTTGTAAACTATAAGTTACTTAGAGGATAGTATGAGAAAGCTAATACTAAATTCATATAAATGTAATGATTTTAATGATGTGGAGACAGATTCCTAGAAATGTGAATTGCTTCTTTACTTTTTTTTTTAATTCCCCTAGCAATGAAGAATGAAAACTTTTCTGTGAAGGATCCATAATTCACATTAATAGCATTCCTCTAAGTAATATCAGTAGGTAATCATTGTAATCTCAAAGACTGCATCATAACCTCATGAATTTTGGCAATGGAACTTGTGATAAAATATTGTGAATACCCTTATTGAGTGTTTAAATTCCATAACTGGACTTGACTTCCATTTTTCATTCATGGCACAGACTTATAGCCAGTGGCAAGGCTTGAAGTCATGTCTTCCTGTCTATAGTGTCCTGTATGTCAGGCCACCTCTCACAGAATAAATATTGTTGTAAATCTAACAATATCCTGACTCATCTTAGCAATCAACTCTTGTCTATTTAACATTTTTAGGGATTTATACCCATAGGAAAACAAAAATTAATATCACCCAATACTAAGTGAAAGGAAAGTTTTCCAATTGCATGTATATATATATATACATGTATATATATATACATGTATATATATGTATATATATATACATGTATATATATATACATGTATATATATATGTATATATACATATATATATAGAGAGAGAGATAGGATAGATAGATAGATAGATAGATAGATAGATAGATAGATAGATAGACAGACAGACAGACAGACACAATGTTCTCTATCTCATTTGGTCATAAATTCTTCCCTTATCCATAGATCTGACAGGTAAACAATTCATTGCTCTCCTAATTTGCTTATAGTATCACATTTTAAGTCTAAATCACATACCAATTTTGACCTTATCTTGGTATATGGTGTTAGATGTTGGTCTATGCCTAGTTTCTGCCGTACTCTTTTCCAGTTTGCCCACTAGTTTTTGTCAAATAGTGAGTTCTTATCCCAGAAGTTGGAGTCTTTGGGTTTATCAAACAGTGCATTACCATAATCACTGATGACTGTATCTTCTGAACCTAACGTATTCCACTGATCCACCACTTTATTTGTTAGCCAGTACCAAAAAGTTTTGATGATTGCCTTTTTATAATATAATTTTAGAACTGGTACAGCTAGGTCACCATCTTTTGCATTTTTTCATCAATTCCCTTGATGTTCTTGACCACTTGTTCTTCCAGATGAATTTTATTATTATTTTTCCTAGCTCCAAAAATAATTTTTGGGAATGAGATGGAAGTGGAGCCAAGATGGTGGGGTAAAAACAGTGACTTGCTTGAGCTCTCCTCCAAACCCTACCAAATTATCTGTAAAAAATGTCTGTAAATAAATTTTAGAGCAGCAGAACCCACAAAAAGACAGAGTTGAAACAAATTTCCAGCCCAAAACAACCTGGATGGTTGATTAGTAAGGTCTGTTGTTCTGGGATGGGAGAGGAATGCAGCTCAGCGTGAGCTGCACAGGCAAAGGCCAGGGCTTAGCGAACTTGGAGCAGGCCTCAGGGGACTGAATCAAGGGGAGCTGTGGCAATTTCCAGACTTCATAACCCCACAAACACCAAAGACAACTTAAAAGATCAGTAGGAAAGGTCTATTGGAGCTCGGTGAGAGATGAGCTTGATCAGGCCACAGTCCCAGTGCAGCCCTAGTGAAGTGGCTGGTTTCAGAGTTCTCAGCCCACAGATGGAGGAGGAATAGATTGGCTGATCAGAGGGGGATTTCAGGGAGCACTGCTGGTGCTGAGGCTGGATTCTCTTACTTTGCCTATGCTTAGATCTGAGTCACAGTTCTGGGTGAAGATCCTTGGGTGAGGAGGGTCACTGGCATGGTGGAGCTTGTGTCAGCAGTGAAGAGGGAATCCTCCTCACAGTTCCAAGACAGAAAAGAGTGCTTTTGGTCACTCATAGACCAGAGCACAGGCCAAGAAAGGAGTAAACACCTCACCTTTGATCATACCAGCTTAGAAGAACTGAAAACTTATAGGTCCCTGGAAGTATCTCTGAAAACAGCTGCACAAAATGCCTGGAGCTTGGGACAGTACATCCTCCATACTGGAAATAGACCCCTACCTTAACAAAGAGTTTAATAATCAAGTAATTGGTTGGGAATATGAGCAAACAGTGCAAAAAACTGAGACTATGAAGTCTTACTTTAGTGACAAAGAAGTTCAAAACACGCACTCAGAAGACAACAAAGTCCTACATCAAAAGCCTCCAAGAAAAATATACATTGGTTCCAGGCCATGAAAGAGCTGAAAAAGGATTTTGAGAAGCAAGTAAGAGAAGTAGAGGGAAAACTAGAAAGAGAAATGTGTGATGCAAGAAAATCATGAAAAACAAGTTAACAGCTTCCTAGAGGAGACCCAAAAACATCCTGAAGAAAATAACACCTTAAAAAATAGACTAACCCAAATGGCAAAAGAGGTCCAAAAAGCCAATGAGGAGAAGAATGTCTTAAAAAGCAGAATTGACCAAATGGAAAAGGAAGTCCAAAAGCTCACTGAAGAAAATACTTCCTTTAAAAATTAAGGTGGAGATAATGGTAACTAATGACTTTATCAGAAATCAAAACATTATAAAACAAAATGAAAAAAATGAAAAATTAGGAGACAATGTGAAATATCTCATTGGAAAAACAACTGACCTGGAAAATAGATCCAAGAAAGATAATTTAAAAATTATTGGACTACCTGAAAGCCATGATCAAAAAAGAACCTAGACATCATCTCTCAAGAAATTAGCAAGGGAAATAGCCCTGATACCAGAGGGTAAAATAGAAATCGAAAGAATCTGTCAATCATCTCTTGAAAGAGATGCCAAAGGGAAAACTCCTAGGAATATTACAGCCAAATTCCAGAGTTCCCAGGTCAAGGAGAAAATATTGCAAGCAGTCAGAAATAAGCAATTCAATTATTGTGGAAACACAATCAGGATAACACAAGACTTAGAAGCTTCTATATTAAGGGATCAGAGGGCTTGGAATATGATATTCCTGGAAATCAAATGAACTGTGGTTAAAACCAAGAGTCATCTATGCAGCAAAACTGAGTATAATCCTTCAGGGGAAAAACTGGATAATCAACGAAATAGAAGACTTTCAAGCATTCTTGATGAAAAGGCCGGAGCTGAATCGAAAATTTGACTTTCAAATACAAGACTCAAGAGAAGCATGAAAAGGTAAATAGGAAAGAGAAATCATAAGGGACTTATTAAAATTGAATTGTTTATGTTCCTACATGGAAGGATGATATTTGTAACTCATGAGACCTTTCTCAGTATTAGGGTATTTGGAGGCAATATATATAGGCAGAGGTCACAGGGTGAGTTGAATATTAAGGGATGATATCTATAACATAAAATTAAGTGATGAGAGAGGATTGCACTAGGGGCAGGAGAAAGAGAGAGGTAGAATGAGGTAAATTATCTCGCATAAAAGAGGGAAGAACAAGCTTATCCTGGAATTTTCCTTTTAATCTTCTTGAATTGTCCCACAAAGGCCCCCATTGTGCCCCTGTTCTTATTTATTGTTACCTTTTCTTTGTTCACCGTAAGGTGAAAATTACTTTTAAATCACTTTTAAAAACATAAATATAGGGATAGAGCCAAGCCAATGAAGAAAAGACAGGAAGTGGCCTTAGCTGTCCCCAGTTTCCCTTAGGAACAACATCAAATCAAGCTTTTAAAAGGGATTCAGTAGTGACAGAAGTTACAAAAAGATGGAGTAAAACAACTTTCCAGCTTAAGATAATTTAGAGGGACTTTAAGAAAGATCTTTCTGGGTAAAAGCAGAGGGCAGTCATTTTGTGTCTTTTGTGGGGGGAAAATACTGAGAGCTTAGTATTTTCTGACCTACTGTGACATCTTCCCAGACAATTCTACTTTCTAAGGAGTTGTTTCCTCCAGTCAATGTGTATCTTTTCTTTTCCAAGCTATTGACTCTCTCTTGCATACCTCTCACTTCTTTTCCCTATTTTTCTTCTACCTCCCTTGTTTGATTTTAAAAATTCTTTTTGAGCTTTTCTAACAAGGCTTTTTGTGCTTGAGACCAATTCATCTTCCCCTTTGAGACTTCACATGTAGGCATTTTGACATTGTCCTCTTCTGAGTTTGTGTTTTGCTCTTCCCTGTTGCCATAGTAGCTTTTTATGCTCAAGGCTCTTTTCCAATTTTTGCTTATTTTGTGGCTTTTAAAATTGAGCTTTTTTCCTATGGTACAGGGAGCATTTCCCCAAGCTTCTTGTGCTGGGCACCAGAGGCCTAGTCAATGGCTTTCTGCACCAGGGCTTCCTGAGCTTGTGGTTTGGGCACTGTGCTAAGGTAGTATAGCCTATGTGTGCCTGTTTTACTGGGGTTCTGGGGCTGGCAGTTTGCCTTCTATGCTGGGGCTGGAGGCCTGTGGTGCTACTAGACTAAGCCAGGAACAAGGGGCCTTGGTTGCTGATCTGTGCTGTGGCTGTGCCTCTCTCTGGCTTGCCTAGACAGCATCTGTACTGGCTGCACTCTCCTTTTACCCAGACAGACCTTTCTTAAAGTCCTTCTAAGTTATCTTAAGCTGGAAAGTTGTTTCACTCCATCTTTTTTGTGAGTTCTGTCACTACTGAATCCCTTTTAAAAGCTTGATTTAATGTTGCTCCTAAGGGAAACTGGGGATAGCTCAGGCAACTTCCTGGCTTCTCTTCACCACCTTGGCTCTACTCCCTATATTTACGTTTTTAAAAGTAATTTTCAAAAACTACTTTTAAAATATCTTCATCATTTAGAGATGCATTATCTCTGTACAGGACCTCATTTCAACATTTCATTACATATAAGAATTGTCATTTCATCAGTATGGGTAGTCCTCCTAATGATGTATGTAGTCACTCTTCTCTAGGTTCATTAATAGGTGGTCTTCAAATGTTGTTCTGGCCATAAAACTCATCACCCTGTGGCCAAGTTGATAATAAGTTTCTCTGAGTTTATCTAACCTGATACTTGAACAAAACATAGTCAGTCTCTCACTGGGCCTGAACAAGAAGCCTTAGCAGAAGCTACCAGAATTTGTGCTGAACTTCCATAATTTGCAAGACCTCCCAGGGTTACCACCACATCTCAGAAAATAATTACAGTAAGACTTTACTATAATATGTTAGGACCTTGTTTATGCCATTAAGAACGTCAGATTTGTTTGTGCCCAAAAGCATTATTAGGCTTCATTGCAAACTCCGCATGTGTTGGTCACCTTACATCTTGAACTCCTTGACATCTGAGACTATTTTTACCTTACCATATACCCCTAGCACTTAGCAGAGTGTATGACACGCAGTAGATCATTAATAAATGCTTGATGACTTGATTTGCATGTTGTTTATTAATTCCCCCAAATCAGAATGACTAAACAAATTTTAGCATATAAATGTAATAGAGTATTATTTTATAATAAGACAACAAATATGAAGAATTCAGAGAAACATGTGTAGATTCATATCAACTGGTGTAAAGTGTGAAGAACTAAGGAAAGCATATATAGAAAGTTAAAACAGCATAAATGAAATCACAAGAAAGGAAATTGGATTCTATCTAATTATGATGAGCAACATTTTTGTCTGAGAATACTTTAGAAAATGTACTTCCCTCCTCTTTTTGCAGAGGTTGGAACCCTAGAGCTGTGGAATACTATATACTGTCAGACTCATTTTTTGTGTTATGGAATTTGTTGAACTATTTTAATTGCCTTTCTTTCTAAATCATTCATATACAGGATGGTTTGCTGGTATAAGTAGGGACAGGTATATATTGGGAAATGATGAGGATATTAAAAAGTAAAGATATTAATAAATAAGATTTCTTTTGAATCTCTAAAATCATAAAAAAATGATACAGATGTCATAGGAAGAAACATGCAGTTGATTTTTCATTTTTAAAATTGACATATCTAAACAGAGACCAATGGTCTTATCAAGGAGTACACTGTGTTCCAAAAAAAAATCTTATTGATACTTGAAGAATAGGATTAAGAAAGATGGCATTATGGAATGTCATTTGGTCCCATAAACAGTCAGGAACAGAGCAGACTTCTGTTTGTGACCTTCAGTTTTGCTTGAGAGAATGAAAACATTTGTACATATGATTCTCAGGACAATATGTGACTCAGATCCTTCAGAGTCCAGCAAAACAACTTTAATTTCCAGAGGGAAACATTATTGTGTTAATGCAAATGTAGGAAGATTTAGTATATAAAAAAAATGAGGGGAGATGCAAAACAAAGGAGTGATCTGGAGGTATGAACCCAGGGCATTCTCTTGGAGTTCTAAATGGAGTTGTGTGCCCTTATTTCTGTGTAATGAACCTAGGCACAGAGGAAAGACAACAAGGAATGTGGATCCAGACACTGATACTTATTCATTTGGGGAAGGGGTGAAAGGAGGTAAGGAAGGAGGTAAGATTCTTAGGAAATTAGAATCTAGTTGGTGTTCTATCTCCCTGATTGCTGAAAGGGACCGTTGGACTTTTATTGCTGTTCTTAATCTGACGGGGAAACTCTGGGATTTTTGAAATTCCCTGGGGCTTCTTTTATCTGGATAGGGAGGCTTCTGGGGTCATTACACTTACACAGCTGATAAACTGTATTACTTGAGACTGGATTTTCACTTTCCACAGTAGGTCAAATAAAGTAGATCCTATCATAGTCAACAGAATATTGTGTTGTGATAAGAATTAGCAAATTAGGCAAAGAAAGAGGAGGCCTTCCCTGAGAGTAATTAATCCAGGCGACAGTGTGCTGAAGTGGAACAATTAGTAACTTTCAAGTTAGAAGTCACAAAGTTTTATGCATGAGATTTCACTGAAGGTCAAAGACATTAGCTGATTTCCCACATGTCAGAATTTGGGCAACTTACTTGATGTCTTCCAATCTTTTCCATGAAAAGGCACCAGTTATGCATGTGGTACTTCCAACACAAATTTAGCTCATAGAGTTGTTATGAGGAAATAATTTTATGTATGTTAAAGCACTGTAAAAGTGAAATCTTATTAATATCGAGGGGCAGCACGACATGGTAGAGAGTTGGCAGTTGGTGGTGAGTTCAGAAGAGAAACAAGGATTAGATCTTTGTGCTATCTGTGTAGGATTAATGAGTAAAGCCGTGCAAGCTACTGAGATCACTAAGAGGGATGATGTAAACTGAGCAGAGGCTCTAGTCAAATCTAGGGACTTAGACACTGGTGATTATCCATTGATAATGAGAAGGAGCAGCAAAAAGTATAGAAGAGAGATTGGTGACATGACTATCCCCTATTGTCCAGCCTCTTACCTATGGCTCCAAGAAGTTGCATTATGTGCAGTGGTCATACTCCAGTAAAACCATCTCAGTAGAGAAGCTAGACCAGATTGATGATAACCAATTGGCCTTAAACCAACAGAGATTGGTCAGACATCAAAGATCCCGAGGTCATCCATCCATTGCAACTTGAACCATCATCAGTCATCTTGACTTTTGTCCTATCACTGGACTTCAATGACTCAGGAAGATAGAGTGAAGATGATGATGTATAACAGCCTCACTTAAATCCAATTTGTGAGCGAGTCAAGACATCACCAGTGATGCCATTGGTCTTCTTTGACAACAAAGAATGAACAACAATAACAACAATGACATGGTCCAGTATATGATATACCAACAGGGGTTGGCAAAGTATAGCCTGAGGGTCAAATCTGACTAACTGTCTATTTATTAACAAAGGTGATTTGTAATAGAAAAGACTTATATATGAGCCACTAGCCCTATAATATCATTGCTCTTTTTATGGTGGTGATTTTTGCTGGCATGCCCATACAAAGTCAGAACCTTCATGACATCAGAATAATGTCTGCCTTAAACTTTTGATCTTTGCCTAGGACTGGCTCTAGTATGCACTAGTTTATATACTGTAGTATGCGCTAATATATTATGCATAGTATATGCACAATAAATGTTTGACTTGGAAACTAAAGAGATAGGCCTTTGTTTTGAGTAGAGAAATCTTTTTCTATTGCAAATCATCTTTGTTAACAATTGTCAATTCCACAACCTCTTATCACATAAGTTTTTTAATTATCTCAGCAGGCCTTCCATTTAATGACCCACTATCAGCCATTTTGGTGACCTTTATATAGTTTTCCACAAAGATTATTGACCCAAGAACTTATGGAACGGAGTGACCTCATAAATTAAATTTTTGAAATAGGGCAAACCTCTGACAGTGATGAGTTCATTACAGATTTACAAAGGCCAATATGCTGAAGTCCTGTACAGTAGGACTAGATATTACACTCTTCCCATCTTTATTACTTTTATCCCTATTCCCCACCCCTAGTTTGTTGAAACATATAGATAGTAACTGTTTTTAACAATAGTACTAGCAGCCAAGTTTTTCCTAAAAATACCAGGGTTTTATGAATAACAAAAGATTTTGAGATAAGTCATCACATCTGTGGAAGCCACATTCAAATATGATTCACTATCTGATCAATTATATCTTCAGCTGCATCTTCAAGCATCAATTAGTTTTTCCTACATGGGAAAACTTCATATAGTACAACTTTGTTTACTCAAGCCTCTTTCTCACCAAAATAGCAAATTAAAGACCAAGAAATGTAGATATTATGGCTTCAACATTTTAATTGTTATTATGAAAATAAACAAACAAAAATAAATGAAACTCCAAACTGTATCACATGGCACTTTGGATTCTTCTCTCTTCTCAATTCAAAATGCTTACAACTCTTAACAAGCAGCAACTATATTTGCAGTTAGCCCATCGTATTCAAGTCTTAGTACAATCTTCCTTGTGGTCTTTCTTTCTTTCCTTCTTTGTCTTCCTTTCTTCCTTTTATTCCTCTTTTTCCTTTCTTTTTTCTTCCCCTTAGTTTTCTTTTTTTTCCCCTTTCTATAACACCCTTCCCCTTGAACATGTGTTACTTTTTGAAGCTGATGCTTTTGCACTTCTTCGTAGTAAATTTTGTTTATTTAGGGGAATATTTACTATGTCAATGGCATCACATTAGCATGAAGAACAAGGCCTGTATTTTAAACAATTAAGTGTGACTGTAAATCAGTTAAAAACAACAGTCCCTAAAGAATTAGCCTAAACATCTACCTGAGGTCAATGGAGAGAAATGCTTAGACATAAGTAAGCTGCAGTGTATTGGTGTAATTGGGCACAAGAAGTCAAATAAAAGAAATATTAAGAAAAGGAGTTAGGTGGTCATGTAAGCAGATCAAAGGATAATAGATATATGTAAGTGTCCATTAGCACCTATGTAATGACAAGATATCAGATATGTAGGATTTGAGGTTGAATCTGTATAGAAGATTTATAGGTGAATATGTATAGGAATCATGCAGAAAGAGAAAGTATGAATGTGCTATGATTTTTACCATTTAAGAGAGTACACACAGAACAAGAGAAGCAAATTTATAGATAAGTTATCTGAGGACCAAAGATGTTAATTTACTTGCTGGGGGTCACACATTTAATACATTATTGAACTAAGAATTGAATTGAGGTATTCTGACTCCAAGTAAAACATTTATCAGAAGGGACCTCAGAGACCATGTAGTCCAAACCCTTGATTCTGTAGGTGGGGGAACTGAGCTCTGTAAAAATGAAAGTGATTTTTCCAAGGTCATTGGGTAGAAAGCATTTAGTACATTGGGTACTAGCATTTAGTTAGCTAAGTAACACAGTAGATAGAGTGCTGCATTAGAAATAAGGAAGAGGAGCAGCTAAGGTGGTACAGTGGATAGAACACCAGTCCTGGAGTCAGGAGGACGTGAGTTCAAATCCAGCCTCAGACTCTTGACACTTACTAGCCGTGTGACCCAGGGCAAGTCACTTAACCCCATTGCCTAGCCAAAAAGAAATAATAATAAGGAAGACCTGAGTCTAAATCCTGCCTGAGACATGTATGGGCTGTATGACTCTAGGCAAATCACCTAAACTCTTTCATTTCCAGTCTCTTTATATGTAAACTATGAAGATATAATAAAAGCACATTCCTCATAGGGTTGTTATGAAGACTAAATGAGATAATCCATGTAAAACACATTTCAAACCTTAAAGCACTTTATAAATGCTAACTGTTATTAGCTAGTATTTCCTTGGCTTTTAAACTCAGTTCTGGAAATATGTCCTGGGTCATAACCAAGGCACCAGAAATGTTCTTTTCAATTATGTATGTTACCATTAATTGTCTCTTTCCAGATGCTGTTCAGTGATCATAATACCCATTCCCAAATTCCAAATGGAAGTTCTGGGGTGCACAAGATTGACTTGCCATGGCTGACTCCTTGACTCTGTGACAAGAATTTATGTCTCTCAGAATCTCAGTACAGTCTATTATCTACTGAACCATTTTGCACTTCTGTCATGAAGTTCCAAGGATGTTTATTTGAGCATTGACAGTGATATATTTGGTGGTTCTGTCCTTTCAGCTTTTTATTAAGATCTCCTCTTACATTATATTTTTTTCTAGGACTTTCATAGTACATCACGAATTAGTGGTCTGAAAATTTTCCCAGGAGTCAATTTAATTGAGGAATCTTAGAACTAAAAGGGACTTTGGAGAAGATTCAGTCCCATACTCTCCTTTCACAGATGATTAAACTGAAGTTCAGAGAGGTTAAATAACAAGCCCAAGGTGACACAGGCAATAAGTAGCAGAGCTGGGTTTTGAACATAAGTCCACCTTGGTGCGTGGGATAATATGCTAAATTTTAAGTGCTAAAATATGGAGGATTAGTATTCAAATTCTGGCACTGCTACTCAATGTCTACTTGCCTTAAGGCAACTCAGTCATCTGTTAAATGAAGAAAGTAGACTCTGTGACCTGTAATGGGCCTTTCATCTCTAAATCTATAATCATATGGTTTCAAATCCAACCCGGTTTCTATTGCACCAAGAGTATTATGTTATTACTTTGATTATATCATACATCATAAGATGTAGAGCTGGAGTTTTCCTCGGGGCTCTAGAAAGTGGGAGGCGGTTTAGGAAAAAGCAGGAAAATTCAAAGTAAAACCAGAGTTACGTAGAGTAAATGGGAAAAAAATGATGCTGATCTTGTTAGAGAGCTCTATTTGTGAAAATTAAGTCTCAGAACATTGTAAGTTATCATTTATGCTCAGAGTGTATGGATCCCTGAGGAAAACTCCAGCTCTAAATCTTAAAATCATCTCTGGTGATTGTTTCCAAATAAAGTAGCTGTGGATGTTATTTTTATGATGAAGCTCTTCTTGAAGAGTTGGTGAAAGAGTAAAAAGAACTAATGCAGGTCCCAGCCACACTATTTACCAGCTTGCCAGTGTCTCTGCACTTTAGGATCACTGTTCATTCTCAATGGACTGAAACATATGATTCTTTGATAGCATAGGTACAGTATCAAAAACATCTTGCTGTTTTGTTTGACATTGAGCTTCGGGCAATTTAAGTCTTGGATACTTAAGGATGAAAAATTAACCTATTATTACCATTCTACAAACAACCAAAACAACTGAAACTCAAACTTGGGTTTTGAGAGCAGTGATTGTTTAGGTTGTGGCTTTATTTCTCCAATACTGAGCACAAAACCTAGAATTTGATAGTGATTTTAAAAATTATATTGATTAATTAACTTTTTTTAGACATAAATAGCCAAAAGTATTACTTTTCAGAACATTTGTAGTGAATTAATAATTAGACATATAGTTAATGGTCCTCAGAAATATAAATGTGATCAATTCTTCCTCATCACCATTCATTTGAGCTTAGGGAAGATCTTGTACACTGATTATTTATGTTTTACCTACACAGTCATGAAGGAAAAAAATAATAGTACTCATGTACTGATAAAGATGACTGAGTTTAGTGAAAGTGCATATGAACTAATGTGCTTAGAAGTTATGCAAAGTAACAGAGTGGTATCACACCTAAGGAAGTCCCTGATGAAATATTGAATTCACTTACAGAAAGGGTTAAGTGTGTTCCCTCATGGTAAGGGGTGTTGGTGGTGATAATGTATGTGTATAGGAGATTGAGAGGAGTAGGATTGTAGTTAACAAGGGCACTGCCAAACAGGCTTTTCCTATTACAATAATAGTTTGTGTCTCCTCTCTGAAAATCAATACTGGGATTAATTGATTTTTAAGACAATGACTGGAAAAGAAGAGATTATTGAATAAATTAATTATATGAATTAATTTTCTTTCAATATTTTAATAGAAGCTTGTATTTGCCAATCCTTTCTTTAGAGCTACTCAAACATTTCTTGTCATATTTTTAATAAAGAACAATAAAAATGGAAAAAAATATTTCATTTTATGAATTTCATAAATAGAATACTCATTACTTAAATGTTGATTTAGCTTCTGTGTGGATTGTGTTGATTACTTCAACCCCTGGAAGTGGATTTCGATTGTTTAACTTTTGAATTCCTTCAATTTAGTTAAGGAAACAATCACAATCTCCCTTTTTTCACTTTCCACTTCAATTTCAGAAAAGAATATAAAACTTAAGAGAAGCAAAAAAAAAAAATATCTGGAAGACTCACACATTATGTAATAGAGAAAATGCAGCCAACACCAGTGGGAAAAGGAGGCATCCAACCAAGAATAAAAGTGACATTACACTGTTGATCAAAAACTGAAAATGATCTCGTAATTTCCTCCATGACATAATGAAATTGTATTTCCCAGAATATGAACATTGTCTTGTTTTCCTTACATTGTGAGCAGAAATGATAAATTACAAAGTTTTGAGATTTAATTTTCACAAACAGAGCTCACAAACAAGATCACTACCACTTTTTCCCATTTACTCTACTTAATTCTGGTTTTATTTTAAAATTTCCTACTTTTTCCTGAACAGCCTTTGACTTTCTAGAGCCAAGTAGAACTCTTGCATTAAAAAAGCCACAAATTTTAATTATAATCCTTTCTTGGCAAAGAAAGTCTTGTTTTTCCTTCATGTGTAAGTCTATTAAATATATATATATATATATATATATATAAATATATATATCCTCAACTAAACACCAAATTAGAAATATTGAAAACCAAAGGAAAAATTAATAACATTGAAATTAAGAAAACTATTGAACTAACAAATAAAACTAAGAGCCGGTTTTATGAAAAAACCAATAAAATAGAAAAGCCTTTGGTTAATTTAATTTTTAAAAAAAGAAGAAAACCAAATTACTAGTATCAAGAATGAAAAGGGCAAAGCTACCACCAAGGAAGAGGAAATTAAAACAATAATTAGGAATTATTTTGCCCAACTATATGCCAACAAATTTGACAGTCTTAGTGAAATGGATACATATTTACAAAAATATGAATTGCCCAGATTAACCGAAGAGGAAGTAAAATACTTAAATAACCCCATCTCAGGAAAAGAAATTAAACAAGCCATTGATGTACTCCCTAGGAAAAAATCTCCAGGGCCAGATGAATTGACATGTAATTCTATCAAACATTTAAAGAACAATTAATTCCAATACTATATAGACTATTTGGGAAAATAAGTGAAGAAGGAGTCTTACCAAATTCTTTTTATGATACAAATATGGTGTTGATACCTAAACCAGGAAGAGTCAAAATAGAAAAAGAAAATTATAGACCAATTTCTCTAATGGATACAGATGCAAAAATTTTAAACAAAATACTAGCAAGTAGATTGCAGCAACTTATCACAAGAATAATACACGATGACCAGGTAGGATTTATACCAGGAATGCAGGATTGGTTCAATGTTAGGAAAACTATCAGCATCATTGAGCATATCAACAACAAAACCAACAGAAACCACATGATCATCTCAATAGATGCAGAAAAAGCATTTCCAATAAGATCGGGGGTGAAACAAGGATGTCCATTATTCAATATTGTACTGGAAACATTAGCTTTAGCAATAAGAGAAGAAAAAGAAATTGAAGGCATTAGAATAGGCAAAGAAGAAACAGCTATTACTCTTTGCAGATGACATGATGATATCCTTAGAGAATCCTAGAGAATCAAGTAAAAAACTATTTGAAATAATAAACAACTTTAGCAAAGTTGCAGGCTATAAAATAAACCCACATAAATCATCAGCATTTCTATACATTACCAACAAAGCTCAACAGCAAGAAATAGGAAGAGAAATTCCATTTAAACTTACTGTAGACATTATAAAATATTTAGATGTCTACCTCCCAAAACAAACCCAGGAACTCTATGAACACAATTACAAAACCCTTTTCACACAAATAAAATCAGATCTAAATAATTGGAAAAACATCAGTTGCTCATGGGTAGGCCGAGCTAATATATTAAAAATGACAATCCTACCTAAGCTAATTTACGTATTCAGTGCCATACCAATCAAACTACAAAAAAATTATTTTATAGAGTTAGAAAAAATAATAACAAGATTCATTTGGAAAAACAAAAGGTCCAGAATATCAAAGGAACAAATGAAAAGAAATACAGGGGAAGGTGGCCTAGCAATTCCAGATCTTAAATTGTATTAAAAAGCAGCAATCATCAAAACTGCTTGGTACTGGCTAGGAAATAGGGAGGTGGATCAGTGGAACAGGTTCAATATGCAAGACACAGTAATCAATGACTATAGTAATCTGTTATTTGATAAACCCAAAGACCCCAGCTTCTGGGATAAGAACCCACTCTTTGAAAAAAAAACTGGAAAAGAGTATGGCAGAAACTAGGCATAGACCCAAATCTCACACCATATACCAAAATAAAGTCAAAATAGGTTCATGACTTAGATATAAAGGCTGATACCATAAGTAAACTGGGAGAACAAGGAATAGTTTACCTATCAGATCTATGGAGAACAGAAGAATTCATGACCAAACAGGAGATAGAGAACATTAGGAAAGCAAAATGGATCATTTTGATTACAATAAACTGAAAAATTTTTGCACAAAGACAATGTAACTAAGATTAGAAGGAAGGTAGAAAATTGGGAAAGTATTTTTACAACCAGTCTCTCTGATAAAGGCCTCATTTCTAAAATATATAGAGAATTAAGACAAATTTATAAGAACACAAGCCATTCCCCAATTGATAAATGGTCAAAGGATATGAAGAGACAGTTCTCAGATGAAGAAATTAAAGTCATCTATAGTCATATGAAAAAATGTTCTAAATTGTATTGATCAGAGAAAAGCAAATCAAAACAACTCTGAGGTACCACATCACACCTATTAGATTGGCCAACATGACAAAACAGGAAAATGATAAATGTTGGAGAAGATGTGGGAAAATTGCAACACTAATACATTGTTGGTGGAGTTGTGAAATGATCCAACCATTTTGGAGAACAATTTGGAACTATGCCCAAAGGGTTACGAAAATGTGCATACCCTTTAGACCCAGCAATAGCACTTCTAGGGCTATATCCCAAAGAGATCATACAAATGGGAAAAGGACTCACATGTACAAAAATATTCATAGCAGCTCTTTTTGTGGTGACAAAGAATTGGAAATTGAGAAAATGCCCATCAATTGGGGAATGGCTGAGCAAGTTGTGGTATATGAATGTAATGGAATACTATTGTGCTATAAGAAATGATGAACATGCTGTCTTCAGAAAATCCTGGAAAGACTTATTTGGTTTGATGCAGAATGAAGTGAGCAGAACCAAGAGAACTTTGTACACAATAACAGCCACGTTATGCAATGACTAAGAATGTTAAACTGAACTCTTCTCAGCATTACAAGGATCTAAGACAACTCCAGAGGCCTTGGGATGGAAAATGCTGCCCACATCCAAAGAAAGAACTATGGAAGTCAAATCACTATCACTTATTTTTACCTTCTGTTGAGTTTTGTTTCATCTTTCTGATGGTTCCTCCTATTGGTTTTAATTTTTACTTACAACTTCATTAATGTAAAAATATGTTTGATAGGAATGTAAATGTAAAGCCTATATGAGATTGTGCAACATCTTGGGGAGTGTGGGGGGGGAGGAAGTGGGAGAAAAATTTTCAACTCAAAAGCATATGGAAGAAAATAAATAAATAAATAAAAATTTAAAAAAAGAAAAAAGTATGTATATATATATATACACATAAACATATGTAACATATATAATTTGTACACACAAAAGTACATATATACAAATTCATGTATATATACATATACACATACATGTCTGTGTATATATATATATATATATATATATATATATATATATATGTTTCCACAACAAAAAAAGAAAACATATAAATATGTACATATGTAAGAACTTGCGGAAATACTAAGTAACTTGAAGGAAAGGTAGGGTGGTCCTAGCAGCTAGAAATAAGAGGAAAGGTCTTATGCATAAGATAACATTTGAACTGAGCTATGGAGGAAGTTAGGGATTTTAAGAGCTAGAGATATGCTGCAAATGCACTGCAGGCATAAGTACATCCTGTGCAAAGCCATAAAGATTGGAGATTAAATGATAAGTAATGCAAATGCCACGTAGACTAGATAGTTTGGAACCTAGAGAGGCTGAAGGTGAGTGATACTCAACACCCACCCTCAATTAGAGTAGTAAACTCCTTGAGGTCAAGGACTATCTTTTGCCTCCTTTTGTATCTCTAGCTTTTGGAACAATGCTTGGCCCATTTAAGTGCTTAAGCATACACTATTTGCCAGGCACTGTGCTAAGCTCTTGAAATGTAAATAAGAGAAAAAAAGATAGTCCTTGCTTTTAAGGAGTTTACAATACAATAAAAAAAGACAATATATACCAGGAAACTTAAAAAGAAGAGAAAGGATCAGGTATTCTTTAAAAAGTTAAGTCTTAAGCAAGTGCTGTGTTTGATTATATTTGATTATAAGTGTTGTGACTCCTTTTCTAAAAGAAAAATAGCTTTTTTTCAAATACCTTCTAATGTATTCACCATTTAAAGGTTTTATTTATCTTTTAATATTGTATTGACTTTCAGAAGGTCTATTTTAGTGGCTACGTGGTTTTTAAATGTAAAGTTATATAGGTTTTTTTTAAGTTGAAACCTGAATTCATTTATCTGTTCTGTCTCTACAGAAAATAAGCATATTTAAATATAAAACTTTTCCCCTCAAGATTGCTTTGGCTGAATGTCCATAATTTTTATGTTGCCTAATCACTTCCATTTTATTTAAACATTTTTATATTGTTCTTATGATTTCCTATTTAACTTGTTATTTCACATTAATTTATTTATTCTCCAATTTTTTTCATTGTTTCTTCAAAAGCCTTCCATTAAGTGTCATCTGTATTGCATTTTGAGTGGTAAAAGGTTGGCTTGATACTTAGGTGGTCTGCATTTTAGGTAAGGTTTTTATACTTGATACATGGAATTTAATTGCACCTGTCAATACATTTATTCTTTTTTTTTAACTTTCTATTAATAATCACCAGAAATTTACCATGGCTAACTCTTCTAAAATTTTATTAAGATTCTTAATTTCTTTATTGCATAATCTTTTGGCTTTGTTTCACTCTGAGAGGATATGCTAAGAATCCTGACAATCATAGTGTTGCTATATTATCTATCCCACAATATTGTACTAATCGATGAATTATATATATACATTGAAAATTTGTAAGTTTCATATCACTACATAAATATCAATTGTTATTATTGTTTTCAGTATTGCATCACTTTTACCCACAATTATTTAAAAGTAATCCTTATTACAAGCTTCAATTAGAACTCCCCTGGCTAATTTGTTTTGTGTATTTTAGCACAGAATTTGAAACCTCTATTATTGTAGTCAGCCTTTGGTTAGGCAGAGCAGCAAAACTCCATGTATTGTTTATCTTTCAGTGATTAGCTATTATAGTTTTGTCTAAAATGCAGGCAATATATTCCTCATAATATTCATATCTGACCTACCAAGAGAACATCAAGAAGATAAAAGGAAAATGTAATTTTTAAAAATGCTATTTCCTTTTCTTTATTTTTTAAATTTTTTTAAATACAAATTTATTTTTAGTTTTCAAGATTAACTTCCACAAGTTTTTGAGTTCCAAATTGCTCACCCCTCCCCCCATCCCAAGATGGCATGCATTCTGAATATGCCTTCCCCTAGTCTACCTTTTCTTCTATCTCTCCCCCCTCCCTTCTCTTATCCCCTTTCCCTTCTATTTTCCTGTAGAGCACGATAGACTTCTGTACCCCATTTCCTGTATTTCTTATTTCCCAGTTGCATGTGAAAACATTTTTGTAAACATGTGTTTTTAAAACTTTGAGTTCCAAATTTTCTCCCTTCCTCCCTCCCCACCCAACCTCACTGAAAAGGCAAGCAACTCAATATAGGTTGTACATGTGCAGTTATGCAAAACACTTCCTTAGTAGACATGTTGTGAAAAACTAACTCTATTTCCCTTAATCCTATCCTGCCCTCCCATTTATTCTATTCTTTCTTTTGACCCTGTCCCTCCTCAGAAGTATTTGCTTCTGATTACCCTCTTTCCCAATCTGCCTTCCTCTCTATCAACCCCCTGCTCTCTTGTCCCCTTCTCCCCCTATTTTCCTGTAGGGTAAGACAGATTTCCATACCCAATTGAATGTGTATGTTATTCTCTCTTAAGCCAAATCCTATGAGAATAAGATTCCTCATTCCCTCTCACCTTCCCCTGTTTCCCCTCCACTGTGAGAGACTTTTCTTTTCTGTTTTTTTTTGGTTGATGTGAGATAATTTACCCCATTCTACCTCTCCCTTTCTTCTCTGAGTATCATCCTCTCTCATCCCTTAATTTTATTCTCCAGATATGACCCCTTAATCTTCAACTCACCCTGTGCCTTCTATCTATCTATCTATCTATCTATCTATAGATAGATACATATAATTTTTTTCCTTCAACTACCCTAATACTGACAAAGTTCTCATGAGTTAAAATATCATCTTTCCATGCAGAATGTAAACAGTTCAATCTTAATAAGTCTCTTACGATTTCTCTTCCCCGTTTACCTCTTCATGTTCCACTTGAGTCCTGTATTTGAAAGTCAAATTTTCTGTCTAGCTCTGGTCTTCTCATCAGGAATGCTTGAAAAGTCCTCTATTTCACTGAATGACCATTTTTTCCCCCGAAGGATTATACTCAGTTTTGCTGGGTAGGTGATTCTTGGTTGTAATCCTATCTCCTTTGCCCTCCGGAATATTATATTCCATGCCCTGCGGTCCTTTAATGTAGAAGCTGCTAAATCTTGTGTTATCCTGATTGTGTTTCCACAGTACTTGAATTGTTTCCTTTGGCAGCTTGTAATATTTTCTCCTTGACCTGGGAACTCTGGAATTTGGCTACAATATTCCTAGGAGTTTTCCTTTGGGGATCTCTTTCAGGAGGAGATCTGTGGATTCTTCAATTTCATTTTGCCCTCTGGTTCTAAAATATCAGGGCAGTTTTCCTTGATAATTTCTTGAAAGATGATATCTAGGCTCTTTTTTTGATCATGGCTTTCAGATAGTCCAATAATTTTTAAATTCTCTCTCCTGGATCTATTTTCCAGGTCAGTTGTTTTTCCAATGAGATATTTCACATTGTTTTCTAATTTTTCATTCTTTTGGATTTGTTTTACAGTGTCTTGATTTCTCATAAAGTCACTGTCTTCCAATTGCTCTATTCTAATTTTTAAGGAAGTATTTTCTTCAGTAATCTTTTGGACTTCCTTTTCCATTTGGCCAATTTTTCTTTTTTGGGCATTTTCTCTCATTGGCTTTTTGGACCTCTTTTGCCATTTGGGTTAGGCTGTTTTTTAAGGTGTTATTTTCTTCAGTATTTTTTTGGGTCTCCTTTAGCAAGCTGTTGACTTGTTTTTCATGATTTTCTTGCATCACTCTCATTTCTCTCTCAGTTTTTTCTACTTCCCTTACTTGCTTCTCAAAATCCCTTTTGAGCTCTTCCAAGGCCTGGGACTGATTTATTTTTCTTGGAGGCTTTGGATGTAGGAGCTTTGACTTTGTTGTCTTCTTCTGGTTGTATATTTTGATGTTCTTTTTCAGCAAAGTAAGATAATATAGTCTGACTCTTTTTGTGCTGCTTGCTCATGATCCCAGCCAATTACTTGAGTTTTAAACTCTTTGTTAAGGTGAGTCTGCTTCCAACATGGAGAGTGTATTGTCCCAAGCTTCAGGAGTTTGTACACCTGTTTTCAGAGATACTTGTAGGGACCTGTAAATTTTCAGTTCTTCCAAGGTGGTATGATAAGGGGTGAGGTGTTTACTCCTTTCCTGGCCTGTGGCCACAAGTATTCCTTTCTATTCTGTAACTGTGAGGAGGGGCTCCTCTCTACCTCCACTACAAGCTCCACCACACGAGTGCTCTTCCTCACCCCAGCACTGCTGCCCAGAACTGTGACCCAGATCCACACACGGGCAAAGCAAGAGATTCCTGCCTCAGCACTGGAAAAGAGATCCCTGCAATCCCTGTCTGATCAGCACTGGATTCCCCCTCAGTCTGTGGGCCGGAAGCTCAGGAATCAGCTGCCCCCCCCCCCAACCCCGGCCCAGCCAGCTCTTGGGGAATGGAGCTGAAACCCCACCTTCCTCTCTGAGCACCGACAGAAGCAGACATTTCCCACTGACCTTCTAAATTGTCTTTGGCATTCGTGGATTGAGGAGTCTGGAAACCTCCACAGCTGCCTGTGATTCAGTCGTCTGAGGCCTGCTCCAGGTTTGCTGAGGCCTGCGCGCCCACTCTGTGCTGTGCTGCCCTCCCAGCCCAGCGTGATACACCTTTCTGATCAATCTTCCTGGTTGTCTTGGGCTGGAAATTTGTTTCACTCTATCTTTTTGTGGGTTCTGCTGCTTCAGAATTTGTTTAGAGCCATTTTTTATGAGTATTTGGAGGGGTTTCGGGGAGAGCTCAAGCAAGTCACTGCTTTCACTCTGCCATCTTGGCTCTGCCCCGGAAAATGTAATTTTTAAGCCAGCTATTACTTGTAGTTATTTCCCAATTACATACCAATAAATCTGACAATCTAAGCAAAAATGGACCAATATTTATGAAATGGTAAATTGCCCAAATTAACAGAAGAGGAAATAAAATACTTAAATAGCCCAATCTTAGAGAGTTAAATTAAGCAAGCTATCAAAGAACTCTCTAGGAAAATATCCATAGGGTCAGATGGATTCACAAACAAATTCTAACCAACATTTAAAGAACTATTATTCACAATATTATATAACCTATTTTGAAAAATAGATGAAGTTCTACCAAATTACTTTTATTTTTTGTTTGTTTTTGTTTTTGGCAAGGCAATTGGGGTTAAGTGACTTGCCCAGGGTCAAACAGATAATATGTGTCAAGTGTCTGAGGCCAGATTTGAACTCAGGTCCCCCTGACTTCAAGGCCAGAGTTCTATCCACTGCACCACCTAGCTGTACCCTACAAAATTACTTTTACAACACAAACATAGTGCTGACATCTAAACTAAGAAGAGTGAAAACAGAGAAAGAAAATTATAGACCAATTTCCCAAATGAATATTGATGCAAAAATTTTAAATAAAATACTAGCAAGAAAATTGCAACAATATTATCACAAGGATCATATACTATGACCAGGTGGCATTCATACCAAAAATTCAGGGCTGGTTCAATATTAGGAAAACTATCACCATTTTTGACCATATCAATACTAAAACCAACATAAATCATATGATCATATCACTAGATGCAGAAAATGCTTTTGACACAATATAAAACCTATTCCTATTAAAATACTAGAAAATATAGAAATAAATAGAGCTTTCCTTAAAATAATAATAATAATATCTATCTACAACTATCATGAAGCACTATTTATAATGGGAATAACCTGGAAGCTTCTCAGTACAATCAGGGGTGAAGCAAGGATGCCTGTTATCACCATTGTTATTAAATATTGTACTAGAAATGCTAGCTTAAGCAATAAGAGAAGAAAAAGAAATAGAAGGGATTAGAAAAGGCAATGAGGAAACTCTTTGTAGATGACATGATGGTACTCGTAGGGCATCCTAGATAATCAACTAAAAAAATCTACTTGAAAGAATTAGCAACTTTAGCAAAGTTGCAGGATACAAAATAGCCACTCCCCCCAAAAATCAGTATTTCTTCATATTACCAACAAAGTCCAGTAGCAAGAAACAGAGCAATCTAATTTAAAATAACTATAGACAATGTAAAAACGAGAATCTACCTGACAAGACAAACCCCTGAACCATATGAACACAATTACAAAGCACTTTTCACAGAAATAAAGTCAGATCTAAAAAAATTGGAACAAAAAATTCTCAAGGGTCAGTCAAGCCAACATATCAAATGGCAATTCTACCTAAATTAATCTCTTATTCAGTACCATACTAAAGGAAACTACCATAAAATTATTTTATGGAGCTAGAATAAATAATAGCAAAATTCATCTGGAAGAACAAAAGGTGAAGAGTATCAAGGGAATCAATGAAAAAAATGAAGAAAGGTGGTTTAGCTGTACCAGATTTCAAACTTTATTATTAAGTGGTAATTATTAAAGTAATCTGGTACTCGCTAAGAAATAGAGTAGTGAATCAGTAGAATAGATTGGGTACACAATACATTGTAGCAAATAATCATAGTAATTTAAGGTTTAATAAACCCAAAGTTCAAGCTTTGGGGATAAAAGTTCACTGTTGAACAAAAACTACTGGGAATATTGGAAATCAGTATGGCAGAAATTAAGTGTAGACCAATATCTCACACCATGTAGCAAGAAAAGGTTGAAATGGGCACAAAATTTAGATATAAAGAGCAGGAGCATAAGCAAATTAGAAGAGCAAAGAATAGATTATAGATAAAGGAAGAATTTAGTATCAAATAATACGTAGAGAGCATTACAAAATATAAAATGGATAGTTTTGATTATATAAAATTTAAAAGCTTTTGCATAAATTAATCCACTGCAACCAAAATTGGAAGGAAAGGAGAAAATTGGAAGAAAAACTTTACAGCAAGTATCTCTGATGCAGGACTTATTTCTCAAATATATAGAAACTGAGTAAAATTTATAATACAAGTCATTCCCTAATTGATAAATAGTCAAAGTATATAAACAGGCTGTTTTTCAGACAAAGAAATCAAAGCTACCAATAGTCATATTTTAAAAAATGCTTAAATCACTATTGATTAGAAAAATGGAAATTAAAACAACTCTGAGGTACCATCTCATACCCATTAGATTAGCTAATATAACAAAAAAGAAAAATGATAAATGTTGGAGGGGATGTGAGAAAACCAGGGCACTAATGCATTGTTGATGGAGTTGTGAACTGATCCACCCATTCTTGAGAGGAATTTGGAACTATGACCAAACTGATATAACATTGTGCATATACCTTTTGATCTAACAATCCCACTACTGGATCTGTATCCAAATATTTTTTTTAAAGTGTGTCTGTGCCAAGGTCAAAAGTAAAACTTGAACCAAATCATACTGATTCCTCTTAGCTATACAGAACAGAAGTTTTAAGGGTGGTGGAGCCAAGATGGTAGAGTAAAAGCAGTAACTTTCTTGAGCTCTCCCCCAAACCCCTCCAAATACCTTTAAAAATGGCTCTAAATAAATTCTAAAGCAGCAGAACCCACAAAAAGACAAAGTGAAACAAATTTCCAGCCCAAGAGAACCTGGATGGTTGATCAGAAATGTGTATCATGTCCATCTGGGAGAGGAATGCAGTTTGGCGTGGACGTGCAGGCCACAGCAAACCTGGAGCAGGCCTCACGAGCAGCTGTGGTGGTTTCCAGACATCTCAACCCATGAATGCCAAAGACAACTTAGAAGGTCAGTGGGAAAAGTCTGTTTCTAAGGTGAGAGAGAAGCGTAGGGTCCCAGCCCCACTCCCCTGGGGATGGCCCTGGGGCAACGGCTGCCTCCTGAGCTTCCAGCCCACAGACTGAGGGGGAATTGAGTGGCTGATCAGGGAGGAATTGCAGGGATCTCTCTGCTGGTGCAGGATTCTCTTGCTTTGCCCATGCTTGGATCTGTGTCACAGTTCTGGGTGGTGGTCCTGAGGTAAAGAGGAGCACTGGCATAATGGAGCTGATAATAGTGGTAGAGAGGAAATCTTCCTTACAGTTCCAAGACAGATAAGAGTTCTTGTCGTCACTCATAGAGCAGAGCAAAGGACAGGAAAGGAGTAAACACCTCACGCTTGATCATACCACCTTGGAAGAACTGAAAATTTACAGGTACCTAGATGCATTTCTGAAAACAGCTGCAGAAAACCCCTGAAGCTTAGGATAGTACATTCTCCACATTAGAAACAGACCCCTACCTTAACAAAGAGTTTATAACTCAAGTAATTGGCTGGCATCATGAGCAAGCAGCACAAAAAGAGTCAGACTATGTTATCTTACTTTGGTGACAAAGAAGATCAAAACATACAACCAGAAGAAGACAACAAAGCCAAAGCTCCTATATCTAAAGCCTCCAAGAAAAATATGAATTGGTCCCAGACCATGGAAGAACTCAAAAAGGATTTTGAGAAACATGTAAGAGAAGTAGAGGAAAAACTGAGAGTGATGCTGAAGGAGACCCCAAAAATACTGAAGAAAATAACATCTTAAAAAATAGCCTAACCCAAATGGCAAAAAAGGTCCACAAAGTCAATAAGGAGAAGAATGCCCTAAAAAGCAAAATTGGCCAAATGAAAAAGGAAGTCCAAAAACTTACTGAAGAAAATACTTCCTTAAGAATTAGAATGGAGCAATTAGAAGCTAGTGAATATATGAGAAATCAGGGCACTGTAAAACTAATCCAAAAGTATGAAAAAATAGAAGAGAATATGAAATATCTCATTGGAAAAACAACTGACCTGGAAAATAGATCCAGGAGAGAGAACTTAAAAATAATTGGACTATCTGAAAGACATGATCAAAAAACGAGCCTAGACATCATCTTTCCAGAAATTATCAAGGAAAACTGCCCTGATAGTTTAGAACCATAGGGCAAAATAGAAATGGAAAGAATCCACCAATCACTTCCTGAAAGAGATCCCCAAAGGAAAACTCCTAGGAATATTGAAGCCAAATTCCAGAGTTCCCAGGTCAAGGAGAAAATATTGCAGGCAGCCAGAAAAAAAACAATTCAAGTATTGTGGAAACATAATCAAGATAACACAAGATTTATCAGATTCTACATTGAGGGACCGGGGCATGGAGTATGATATTCTGGAAGGCAAAGGAAATAGGATTACAACCAAGAATCACCTACCCAGCAAGACTGAGTATAATCCTTCAGGGTAAAAAATGGTCATTCAATGAAATAGTGGACTTTCAAGTATTCCTGAGGAAAAGACCAGAGCTGAATATAAAATTTGACTTTCAAATACAAGACTTAAGTGAAACATGGAAGAGGTAAGCAGGAAAGAGAAATCATAACAAATTTATTAAGGTTGAACTGTTTGCATTCCTGCGTGGAAAGCTGATATTTGTAACTCAGGAGTCTTTTGTCAGTATTAACGTAGTGGGAGGTAAAAAATTATATGTATGTATAGACAGACAGACAGATAGATAGACAGCAGACAGATAGATAGATGGATAGATAGATAGATAGATAGATAGATAGATAGATAGATAGATGGCACAGGTGAGTTGAAGATGAAGGGGTGATACCTGGAAAATAAAATTAAGGGGTAAGACAGGATTATACTGGGAGGAGAAAAGGAGAGGTAGAATGGGGTAAATTATCTGACATGAAACAGACAAGAAAAGGCTTTTACAGTGGAGGGGAAATGGGGGAAAGTGAGAGGGAATGAGTGAATCTTATTCTCATAGGATTTGGCTTATGGAGGGAATAACATACACAATGGGGTATGGAAATCTATCTTACCCTACAGGAAAATAAGGAGGGAAGGGAACAAGAGAGCAGGGGCTTGATAGAGGGGAGGGCAGATTGGGAGAGGGGATAATCAGAAGCAAACACTTCTTAGGAGAGACAGGGTCAAAAGAGAGAGTAGAATAAATGGGGGTAGGATAGGATGAAGGGAAATATACATACTTTTTCACAACATGACTACTATGGAATTGTTTTGCATGACTACACATGTAGTCATACAATACACAGTATCAAGATTCTTGCCTTTTCAATTAGGGTGGGTGGGGAGGGAGGAAGAGAGAAAATTTATAACCCAAAGTCTTAAAAACACATGTTTAAAAAAAAGTTTTTAAGATACATGAACAGAAATTTAAGAAAAGGAAGGAAGATTCCCAAAACTATAGAAAGGGGGAAAGAAACACATGTATGAGGGACACCAAAGGATGTAGTTGTCTCTTCAGATTGCACAGTGGATAGAGTGCCAGGACTGGAGTCAAGAGACTCATCTTCCTGAGTTCAAATCTGGTCTTAGACACTTCCTAGCTGTATGACCCTTGGCAAGTCACTTAACCCTATTTGCCTCAGTTTCCTCAACTGTAAAATGAGCTAGAGAAGGAAATGGCAAATCAATCCAGTACCTTTGTCAAGAAAACCACAAAGGGAATCTTGAAGAGACATGACTGAAATGACTAAACAACAAAACAAAAAGCAAAGGACTGAATTCCTGGAGCAACAGAGAAAACTGAGCTGTGTTTATTGTTGTAATCAAATAAAACCTACAACAAGGTTAATCTGAAAAAAAAATAATGCCGGGGAGAAGAATGTATTTGTACAAAAATATTTATAGCAGCTCTTTTTGTGGTGGCTAAGAATTGGAAATTGAGAGGATGTCCATCAATTGGGGACTGTCTGAAGAAGTTATGGCATATGATTGTGATAGAATATTATTGTGCTATATGAAATGACGGGTAGTATGATTTTGGGGAAAAACTGGGAAGATTTACATGAACGTGTATATTGGTATAATACCTATCTATATGAACATTTACATCTATGTCTACCTATCTATCTGCCAAGTAGAACCTAAGTTCCTTGAAAACAGAAACTGTCCAGCTTGGCATGTAATTGGTATTTAATAGATGATTTGGGGGGGAATGGATGGATTAATGATTATAAACTCACTAAGAACAGAGCTGTGCCATTTTTGAGAGGAGGTTTCCCCTTTATATATTCAATTTCTTAGTACATCCCTTGAACACAGCAGAAGCTAAATGAATATTTGTTAAAATGTAACAACAGAGTAAGCAAAGTTCTGCATTTTTGTTTTAATAAACAATCAGTTACAGAATGCACAAAAAACTGGCTTAATGTCTATTGATGTGAGGGAAAGTTGGTGATACAGCTTTTGTCTTTATGAAATCCTATACCATACTAGCCATTTATTTATAAATTCACCCTGGTAATCCTAGGTTAAGGTGCCTACTGTAGCTGGCAATGAAATTAAAGATAAATAATGCCGATTGGATTTTGGAGATCAAATGAAAAAGAAAAAAGCTTTAGCAAGGGACTTAAGAGGGATCAAAAAGCATTGAACAGGCAGAAAAAAAAACAATATCTCAGTCTGCACAGGCTTCTTGAGGGTAATTTAATCTAGGGAATACTTACATTTTCTCTATGCTTTACATCAACACACTTTGTCCTTGAGCCATGAAGAAAGGATCAAACCCTATTTAGTGTATCAGTCCTTTTGTACACCATATTTAGTCCAGGAAGACATCAACTGCAGAGAGAGTCAAAGGGAAACTGATAGGTTTCTTCCGGCTCTTGTCACCACATATTGTTCCTATGCACCCCCTTACTAAATGTCACACATTATCCTAAATGCTAGGGATATGGATAAAGGCAAAAAAATAAATAAATAAAAATAAAAACAGAACAAAATAAAAATTGTCCTGCTCTTAAGGAGTTCCGTCTTATAAATAAATCTTGGCTTCCTTCTCTGGGTCTTAGTTTTCTTACCTGTAAAATAAAAATAAGTGGTCTAGATGGTCCCCAAGGTGCCTTTAAGCTCTAGTAATCTAGGATAACAATTCAGCATGCTAAATAATTACAATCACACTAATTGGTATATAGTGCCTTGGGTGTCCATAGAAATAAATGAAGTTCCATGTCATCTGGGGACTTATGTTTATACCTAAGAGAACTAGGACAGGGAAAAAATATCAAGTTCTTCTTTTCCTCTTAAGTCTCTTCAGAGGTTTGGATTTCCATGGCTTTGCCAATAATTGGTTCCTAGCACATCCTTCAATCGATAATTCCTTGTCAGATTTTCTTAACTTCTTTTATTGACCTCTGCCCCTGCTTCCTCTGAATGATTTTCATTCTCTCAATCCTCACTCGCTAAACTCTTGTCCCTTTGAGATGGCACCCAAGTTATAGTAGCTTATGTCAACTTGGCACAAAGGGATTGATATACATGTCTTGGAATGTTAGAGCTGAGAATGACCTTAGAAAGAATGGGTTTACAAGAGGACTTTGTATACAATAGCAGCCACGTTATGCAATGACTAAGAATGTTAAACTGAACCCTTCTCAGCATTACGAGGATCTAAGACATCTCCAGAGGCCTCAGGATGGAAAATGCTGTCCACATCCAAAGAAAGAACTATGGAAGTCAAATCGCTCTCACTTATTTTTACCTTCAGTTGAGTTTTGTTTCATCTTTCTGATGGTTCCTCCTATTGGTTTTAATTTTTACTTACAACTTCACTAATGTGAAAATATGTTTAATGGGTATGTAAATGTAAAGCCTATGTCAGATTGTGCGCCGTCTTGGGGGGGGGGGAGAAAAAGGGAGAAAAAATTTTCAACTCAAAAGCATATGGAAAAAAAATTTTAAAAAATAAATATTACAAAAAAAAGGAAGAATGGGTTTAAATTTATTATATTACAGCCAAGGGAAGTACCATTCAAGGACATTCAAGGTCTTTCTCAAGATCATACAATAAATTCACTGGAGGTTGAAGACTGGAATCCAGATCTCCTCCTTCACAGTCCATTCTGTTTTTTGTTTGTTCTTTTTTTGGTGCACATTGAATTTTACAGATACAGAACCAGTGGTGGAGATGAGCAGCAAAATCGAGGGTGGGGGGACCCAGCTCAAAAGACTTTCAGACCCACCCATAATCAATCCACTTACCAATAGGAGTTATCCCCATAACATTTCCTTCTATTTATAATCTAAAGTCCACAGTTAATCCACACTTTGATCAAAACTAACACCCATACTTCAATTTATAAATCTGAAATTCTGAGCCTAGCTATGGCATCTAGAAAATTAGGAGCTGCTCTTACATGAGATTATATTTAAATTCTCCAAGAATTTCAGGGGTTTCATATCATTTTCTATAAATGTGTGTACAGGATTGGGGTGACTACAATTTTTCTGTTTATATCTTCTTTGTACATAATTGTATGTTATCCCTCCCTTCCATTAGAATGTGAAGGCATGTAGTGATTTTGCCTTTCATTTCATTCCCAGTGTTCAGTACGATGCCTACAGCCTGGTATGCACCTAGTAAATACTTACTTATTGTTGTTATTGGGATGAAGGAATAAAGAAATTACTCATGTAAGCTACGTATCCAGGTTTCATTGAGTTAAGTTTGAGAATGCAATGTGACTAGAAACCTCTCAGTGCCTCACAGATAGAGGAACAAAGATATTATCTTTACTTTATTGCCTTCCATGGTGATTTATAAAGGTCTGATGACCCTTCTGATTTCAGCAAGCTTACTTAATTTATCTGCTATCCCAGAAGTTCTCATTAATTTTTAATTCAAAATTCAGAATTGGGCCCTCCTACTATAAAAGATCCTTTTCAAAGTACTAAAGAATGATTTTCTTTCAAATTATCCAAATCTCAGGAAATCTTTCTTTTTTTTCAGGAAAGCAGAACGGAACATGAGAAAAAAAACACACTGAACAGTAGTGTCAAGAGGCTTGTTAGAGTCTCAGATCTGACTTAATTATGAAACTTTCAGCATTTCAATCAAACTCTTTGAACTTAACTTCTCTCTGTAAAATGGGTATGATAATAGTAACCATTAAGTTTCTCATTGTATGGTAAAAGTCCAATGAGATATATACCTGAACAATCATAACTATAAAATTATAAATAAATTATAATGATTATTTTCAGAACATAATTTTGTAGAACATCGTATTTTGACAAATATTTTGTTGCCCAAAATGCACTAGAAGGAACAAAGTTTTGTAGAAATTTGCCATGTAGACTCATATGAACTCTTACCAATATCTATCATTTTTTTTTGAAGAGGGCTATCTCTTTTGAAGGAACTATGAGAAACTGAAGATTGAACCAAAATGTTCTGGTGTATGACTTATGTCTTGGGCTCAGGAAAGCTGAATAAAATGTGTCAGGCTTCAAGAGGACCATAAAAGGCTGAAGCAACCACTTACTAAATTATCTCCCAGTGACCTGGATGATTTCCCAAAGTTATTTATTCACTGTCAGGATTGAGCGTCCAGCCCAGGAGAACCTGACTCAGCTAATTTCCTTCCAATAATCAGGAAACCCATAAGCTACTCAAAAGAAAAAAGTGGAGACTATTTTTAAGAGGAACTACATTGAACAAAGTTTGAGAGGATAATATTTGTAAATATGAATTGAACTGCCTTACACTCTCCTTTCTCCCTACATTCCCACTAAACTATAATAACAATGCTTTCATCCTCAGATCACTCCATGTACTTCATCATTTCTGTGAATTTACTCCAACCTTCTTTCACCTATACAGTATCAAAATCCTAAACCATCCTTCAAGGTCCAGACTGCATCATTTTCTCCATGAAGATATCCTTGGGCTCAATGCAATTTCCCTCTTTTCTGAACACCTATAGCAGCCTGACAATCTTTTTCTTTTGGCTGTTATCACTTACCAATATTATTCTTATCTATTGAAAAGCATCATGGCACAATGGAAAACATAATGGATTTGGAGTCAGAAGATTTGAATTCCAATCATATTTCTATTACTAACCTGTGTTACCTTGGTCAAGTCACAGCTTCTCCAAGGCCTCAGTTCCTCATCTACAAAATAAGAGAGTTGGACCAGATGACTTTCAAGGTTATTTCAAGTTTTACATCTGTTATTCCATAATCTGATGATCTCAAGTTCATTCCTTACCTCCTCCATTCAATTTAAAATATATGTATGTGTGTGCATGTGTGTGCATATATATATATATATGCACATGTGTGTGTATGTATGTATGTATGTGTGTGTAAATACATATACATATATATATAGTTAGTTAGTTAGTTTCTCCTCTGTGTAAATTACACACAGGATTAATGTATTACTGACACAATCCCTGCCAATGCAGAACTGATGATTTACAAGGCAGGGATAATTTGCATAAGAATAGAGTGCTATGAGACAGTGATTATAGAAAGTACAGCCCAAGAAGAAGTACACTAAAGAAGATAGGAAGAGGGAGAGAACACTTTCAGTTAAGGGGAGGGATGACACAGGTAATGACAGAAAACTTAGCAGGGCAGACAGTATGTGAACCATGAAGAAAGAAAGATTCTGGCTTACAGAGATTAGAAGAAAGTGCATTCCAGGCAACCTGTAAAAATTTTGTTGTGTTTGTGTTTCTGACAGTACCAATTATCCCTCATGTATGCACAGAACGAAAGTTGAGTTCCACCTTTGAGAAGAAAGCAAAAGGACTAAAGAAATACATTTTGAGTTCCCAGAGAATCAGAGAAAACATTGTTTTCCTTTAAAAGAATGGCAAAATATTTCGATGGGAAAACAAGCACACAGACAAAAAAATTGTAAAGAGAGGGAGGGAAATTCTTATTTACACAAGAACTTTGGAGGGTGAGAGAATATGAATTATAGAAGAAAGGAAAGACAACCCACTGAACATTTGGAGCTAGATAAGAAGAATCAGGTTCTTTCTGTAAATGGAGAGAGCTAGCCCATTTCAGGAAGAGGAAGCTTATTCTTTTCTAAGGGGATGATGCTATAGGTTCCTGGATGGGATCAGGTGTAAAGTCATGCAATAACCAATCATAGTTAGAGCAATAAGAAAATAGTAATGGTTAATAACTCCTTATTAAGATTGATAGGAAAGTACTTTTTGACAGGATACAAATAGTATACCCCTCATATCTTTCCAGGGCATGTAGCAATATTGCTGAATGTCTCTACTTTTGGATTCTTTTGGAGAAAGCTATGATAGGAAAAAATAGGAGAGAACAAGAGGCATCATTGAGATTTAATTGGTTGGTACTTACAATTGGAATTTGACTTGGGCAGGATACTTTTTTTTCAAAATCAATAGAATAAATGAAATGACCAAGATTTAGATCTGGAAAGGATCCTAACAATCATTTGGTCAACCACATTCATTTTGAAGATAAGGAAGCTGGGAGAAGTTAAATGGCTTGCATGAGGTTATATAGGTAGTAAAGAGAATAACCAGAATTATGATGCATGCCATTTAACTGCAAATCCAACACTTTTCTAGAGGTATTTAAAAGTCTTTTAGTTATTGTTGTACCTCATGTAAAATCCATGAAGCTAATGATGTGGTAATGTTAGAGAATATTTTGTCGAGGATCATTGGACACAAAAACAGAAATGACATTTAGACTATCTGCCCCAATGGAATGTCATGAGTTAAGCACAATACTGTAAGTATTTAAAGTGCTGCATAAGCATGAGCCATTGTGCTACTAAAATATGGAAATGAAAATTTTAAAACAAACATGTATGCTTATATACATAGTGAAGTTAGAACTTATCATCTTATAAAAAATCATTTTATTCCTTGGAACATTATGGGAAGTTAGCTAGGATTTCATTTCTAGCATCTATAATAAACACACATTTTTAGAAAAATCCAGTAAGCAGAATATACTTTATTTTCCATGTTTTCTTTACAAGATTGAGAAGTAAAAAGCAAACCTTAGAATTGCCAAAAAAGAGGAATTTTATTTTGACAAACTATTCTACATTGATCAGCTAATAAGTAAACATTTTATGATTTCCTGTTACATGTCAATCACTGTTCTAAGTATTTAGAATTCAAAGATAAAAGTAAAATAGTCCCTCCCCACAAATAGCTTAAATTCTATTAGGGGAAACAACATGAGGATATGTAAATAGAACATGAGGTAGTTCTGGGAGGGAGTATATTATCACAAAAGGCATAAGCAACAGGGCAAGGTATTTTACTATGAAACCCTCCCAAATTCAGAAACACCTTTTTCCAAAACCATTGACTCCCAATGATATCATGCTGCCTTTCATCTTCCCAGAGTACTCAGAATCACAGGATCGTAACCTCAGATCTGGAATAAACCTCAAGTGCGACAAAGTCTAACTTACTCATTTTGCAGATGAGGAAACTGATGTCTAGATAGGTCAAGTGACTTGCCCAGTATCACAGAGAGAGCAAGTGGCTGGGCCTGAATATGAACCAATATCTTCTGACTCCAAATCTAATGCTTTTTCCTGTATATGAGGGTTCCTGTCCTCCTCTTGCTTGCTTTCCAAGAATATAGTCAATTGATTAATAGTTACTAATCCCCGACAACCTCTTCTCCCCATTGGATCTCATACCATGTTTTGTTCTGTATCTTTCTAATTTACTTATTATGACATATATATGTGTACACACATATTTTCATATATATATATGTATATGTATATGTATATGCATATATATACATATACATATACATATATAATGGTTATATGTATTTATCTTTCATACATTAACAAAAGTGATTTGCTAAGAAATAATATGAAACATAGCATGCAGGAGAGGTATTATCAGAAACGAAGGTATACTATTTATGCAATCAAGCTAAAGAATAAGTGATGGAAGCCTGAGAAGTGCAATGGTATCCATGAGATTAAAAAAAAATCTAGAGGAAGTTCTTCACCATATTGGCTGAAGACATTATAGATGACTTCTAGGAGAATATGGACAAAATTTATAGGATGAAAATGCATGGATGGATTGAGATCTGCCCCTTTGGAGGGAATAGCCACATGGATTGGAGTACAGGGGCCACTTTAGCTTTAAAGTAAGAAGTGAATATTTATTATCAGTGCCTTACCCCAAATCTCTTACAGGAATGTAATCTTGTGAGAAAGTAGAGTGTCATATCTCTCTGCTCCACTCCCCAAACAATACTCTCTTGAGAACCATAAAGTTTTATAGAAATGTGTGGTAAAATTATTATGAGACAATGTGGTAGAATACAAAGGACACTGGATGGGAAATTATGGAAACACAGGTTCCTCCTTTTTTGCATTGCCACTAACATCTTAAGTGAACTCAGGTAAAACCACTTTACAGATGAAGAAAGGGAGATTCAGAGATGATCAATAAGTTGTCCACATTCATAGAGTGAGTGAATTGTAGGATCATAACTTGAACCAAGCTTGTGGACTCCAAATCTAAAACATTCTCCTTTACACCATGCTGTGTCAGTTACCTTCAACTGGAGGCAATTGCATGCTATTACAACACCATTAACAGAAATGTCATCATCACTAACATTTAAACCAAAACCATTTTTTAAAGTGAACTGTGCTCTGTAAAACATCACATTAGGTAAAAAATTTCAACAAAATTACATGCCAAATAAAATTTAAAAAAATACAAAATCAAAACTATTTGCAATGATTTCAGCCTGTTATTCCCAGAAAATGGTTGACTATTATTTAGATTTTCTTTTCAGTAGGCTACTCAAAACTTTATTTTCTTTTATTTTCCAGAAACATTTAAATATAGATCACTGAGATATATAGAATTCTATAATTACATCTTTATCTCATATATATTTATTGACAGTTGTGTATCTCTATCTCTTAAATCTGTTTTTCTATGTATATATGCGTGTCTCTACTTGTCATCTACTCTCTACCATTTCTTTATCTACCTATCTAATTTGTCATGTTTTATATTTATCACAACTTGGTCTACAAACCAATTTTATGAAATTTAAAAGAAATAGATATAAGACACAGTGTGAAATAATATCAGTTGAACTATGATTTACTTTCCTCAAGATGATAAAAGTTAATGTTTGTTTGTTTGTTTTTCTCCCCAGGGGTTTCCTTCATAGAATCAGACTTGTGGAATTTCACAGCTGGAAAAACCAAACAAACAAGCAAAAAAGACTTACCACAGACTTCCAGTTCATTTCTCACCTCATTTTGTAGATGAGGGAACCAAGCCCCAAAGTGTTTACCCAAAGTTATATAGCTAGTTAGCAGCAATTCTGTGTCATCAGCGATTCAATGTGATGTAATGGAAAAAGCACTGGTATTGGCATCATCAAGTATGTGTTCAAATCTACTGCCTAAATCTTAACTAAAGAACCTCAGATAAGTCACTAAACTATTAAGTTTTCAGTTCTCATATTTCTAAAATCATATGATATGGCCAAAGTTAACAGGTTATTTGAAGAAACTGTTTTTAAATGACTTGAATTTCATATTCTATATGTTATTAACATCTTTGTTCTCAGAACCATTGATATAAAAATGTAATGGAGTTTAGGGGGCAGATCTAGTCAAAATCCCTTATTTTGCAGGTGAGGAAACTGAGGCCAGGAAAGATGAGGTAAATTCCACAAATTCACACAGGTAATTAGTGGCAGGGCTAGAAATCAAATCAATATCTTCTGTTTCCATATCCAACACTCTCTCCTTTACTCCATGCTGAAGTTTCAGTTATAAATTTCTAGGATCACATCTGATGCTACTCTGAAAATATCATGGGTGGGGAGGGGAGGGAACTTTAGAAACCTATACCCATAAATGATAGTTATTTACTTAACTCTGTGTTGAAAACCTTCTAGCACATTGACTCTGCCTTACGGGGGGAAAAAAACATACATGTATATTACTCTGATTTTCTGACTAGTTGGATTTGGGAACTGTCATCTGGAAAATATGAATATAACTTTGAACAGAGTAAACCAAATTCCCAAGGGGCAGTTTATTTCCAGTGTTCTCAATCTGTCAGAGGAAAGGAGGGCCATTGCCAAGCATCATACAAATCATGTTTAGCTAGTAGGTCATGACAATGAAATCTTATATACCATTGACCTTCACACAATTTGGCTTAATACTTCATTGCTAAAGGCCTAATGTCTACAGGTCAATGGGCAGTATCTATGGGGTCTTGCTTGGAGAATGGGGCTGGGACCCAGTGCTTCTCTCTCCAATCACAAACACCCTTTTCCCACTGACCTTCTAAGTTCTTTTTGGTGTTTCATGGGTTGGGAAGTCTGGAAACCACCACAGCTGCCCGTGATGCAGTCCTCTGGAGGCCTGCTCCAGGTTTGCTGAGGCCTGCGTGCCCACGCTGAACTGTGCTCCTCTCCCAGCTTAAGGGGATATACCTTTCCAATCAACCATGCAGGTTGTCTTGGGCTGGAAATTTATTCCACTTTGTCTTTTTGTGGGTTCGGATGCTTTAGAATTTGTGTAGAGTCATTTTTATAGGTATTTGGAGGGGTTTGGGGGAGAGCTCAAGCAAGTCACTGCTTTTACTCTGTCATCTTGGCTCCACCCCCCCCACATTGATCATTTCTTAAAGAATATTAATGTATTATTACATTTATTTATTGAAATTTGTTTAGCCATCATCCAGTAGGTGGATTTCCACTTGGTTTCTACATCTTTGGTATTAAAAAATACTACTATAAATATTTTAGGGCAGATGAAGATTTTATTTTTATAAATGGCCTTCTTGGGGTATAAGCCTATTAATGGAATCTATAGGTCAAAGAGTAATGACAATTAACTCACTTTATTTGCATAATGTTATTGCTTTCCAAAATTGTTATCATAGTTCACAGCTCTATCAATAATACACTAATATGACTATCTTCCATCAATAACAAAAATTACAAACATTAATTAAGAATTTACACTCTGTCAGACACTGCTAAGTGCTGGGAATACAAATAAAATCATAAAGATAGTCCTTGCCATCGATGATCTTACATTCTAAAGCACCTAAAGAGGGCATTGGAAGGTACCCACATTGATACATAGTAGAGAATGTTTGGAGAGTCAGGAGTAGCCTGGGGAGGAATGAAGACATGGCTGGCCTTGTCATCCATCTTCATATAAAGGTTCTAGGAGGAAGCAGCCAATCAGAGGAAGAAGCTGTAATACTTGTTGTTGATTGATTTTTTCATCTGTTTTGAAATATTTATTAATAGGTATCTATACTATCTTAGATGATCTAGAGACCATATTCCCTTCTGTTAGTAGTATCTTCACTGTTGGTTTATTTGCTTATACTCAAGGTCTTTAACACACACAACACACACACACACACACACACACACTCACAAGCACACACACACACATGCTTGTGCAGCCCCACTAGTCAAGTATGAGAGGTGTTATGTGAACAGGTTAGGGGTTAGGAATGACTCTGCCATTCATTCATTAAATTCTTATTTTGCCTATGCCGTGGAGATGGTTGAAATTGCCTTATCTCCTGGGCATAATTTCTAATTTTGAGAATTTGAGGAAATTGGTAAGATCAGAGAAAATGTCTAGTTTTCTAACTTGTCTATCATGAAATCCCATCCTATTATACTTTCATGTACCATATCAGTACTCAATAAATATTTATTTGATGATTGTCATGTTCCCATTCCATACTTTGGTAAATCTATGGTCTCATCAGTTTCTGTAGATTCTTCATTGTCCAGGAAGCAACCCATCCATCCAGAATCATTGAGTAATAGAACTTCAGTATAGGAACGAATCTAAAGGTCATCCATACCATCCAACCTGCTTTTCTCCATACATCTTCATGTCTGGCTTCTTCCTTTTTTTAACCTAGCTCTCCATAGCCTAACCTAGGCTCCTAGGCTCAGGTTGGTGATAGTTCTCCATTAATAGCTCAACCTGAAAGCACCACATGGTATCTTTTAGGACATCTTTCTGCCAAGCCATGTCTCTGCCTCTGCCAGGCTCCACAGTTGCCACCCTGAAGCTTTGTGCCATTTCTGGTTAGAGTTCTTCATAATTAGACACAAACTCAGAAGAAGGCAATGACTTTAAAACGTTAACTAGAAAAATCTCGTAGAAAAATGCAAACTGGCTACAAACCCAGCAAGAATTCGTAGAAGAGCTAAAGTAAGAGAGAGAGAGAGAGAGAGAGAGAGAGAGAGAGAGAGAGAGAGAGACAGAGAGAAGAGACAGAGAGAGACAGAGAGAGAGAGAGAGAGAGAGAGACAGAGAGAGAGCAAATAAATGATTTTTAAAATCAAACAAACATGATAGAGGAAGAATTGGGAAAAAATAGAACTATGCAAGAAAATTATAAAGAGATGTTTATCAATTTGATAAAAGAGACATAAAAATACTGAAGAATATATCCCCTTAAAAGTCAGAATAGACCAAGTGGTAAAAAGAAGTGTTAAACTCTAAATAAAAAGAAAGTAACTGCTTAAAAATTAACATTGGCCAAGTGGAAGCTAATGATTTCATAATACTGGAAGAAACAATAAAAGTAAAGCCAAAAGACAGGAAAAATAGAAGAAAATATGAATTATCTCAGAGAAAAATTTAGTTGGAAATATATCAGTTAGAGTTAATTGCATAATTATTAGAGTACCCCAAAGCCATGAAGAAAAAAAATAACTGCCCAATTATCTTAAGACCAGAAAGCAAAGTAGAAATTGAAAGAATCTACCAGTCACCTCCTGAAAGAGAACTCAGAATAAAAACCCCTAGGGATATTATAGCCAAAATACAGAGCTACCAAGTTAAGGAAAAAACACTGAAAGAAGATAGAAAGGAAAAATTCAAATAACATGAAGCCAGAGGCAGGATCACAAAAGATTTAGCAAATCCACGTTAAAGAGAGCTTAAAATATAATATTCTGAAAGGCAAAAGAGGTAAGATTACATCTAAGAATAAAGTACCCTACAAAACAAGGTACCAATTAACAAGGGAAAATAGGCTTTTAATGCAATAGAGAACTTTCAAAAATTCCTGGTGAAAAGACCAGAGTTAAATAGAAAATTTGACATTAAGATACAAGACGCAAGAGTAGCATACAAAGGTAAACATGAGTGAGAAACATAATGGACTAAACAAGGTGAAACTGTTTACATTCCTATATAGGAAGATGATATATCATCAGTAGGGAACTTAAATGGTATCCATGAGTGCCAGTCTATCATGTCGGGATGATTTCAAAAGAAGAATGAAACGGTTAGAATGAGGATGTAATGGGAGAAGGGGAAAGGCAGAGGAAGAATGGGGTAAATAATCTCACATAAATGAGGTACATAAGGAGCAGCTCATAGAATGGAGTAGAGAATTGGGGTGGTGGGTAACTAATTCTCGAACTTCAGTCTCATCTGTACTGGTTCAAGGAAATGAGAACCTCCATACTGAGTATGGAAATGCATCTTACCCAACACAGAAACAGGATGGAAAGAAGTTAAAAAAAAAAAGGCAGGAGAAAGGGGAGAAAAGATTAAGGGAGGTAGTGCTCAGAAGCAGAACAGACGCGAAGAGGAGATGGTAAAAAAAAAACCAGGATAGTTAAATATAAGAGAATAGTATGGAGGAAAACACACAGCCATCATAATTTTGTTTTGCTTTTTGGAATTTAGTTTAATAAGACACAAACCCTTACATCAGTTTTATACAAGTTTTTCTGGAACGTGCTGCAAAGAGGTACCATGTAAAATATTACACAAGATCTGAGGGGTTTGCATCAATTGGTTTTTATTTCCTTTTTTTAAACATTCTTTCTTTTTATTTTGAGTTCTAAATTCTATTCCTTGCCTATTATTAAGGCAAGCAAAAGGATAACCATTGTACAATGTAATATATTTCTACATTAACCAGCAATCGTAACTTTGAATACAGGGAATCGAGATGAATTTATAATAATAAGATCTATTTCTTAATTGACAAATGATCAAGACATATGAACAATGTCAGAAGAAGAAATCAAAAGTATCAATAATCATGTGAAATAAATGTTCTACATAACTAATAATGAGAGAAATGCAAATTGAGTAACTCTCAGGTACCAAGTCACACCCATCAGGTTGGCTAACATGACAGAAAAGGAGTATGTCAAATGCCAGAGGGGATGTGGAAAAATAGGTACACTGATACACTATTGATGGAATTGTAAACCATTTCAACCATTCTGGAGAACATCTTGGAATTATGCCACAAAGCAACAAAATTGTCCATACCCTTTGATCCAACAATACCAGGAATGCAGGTTTGGTTTAATATTATGAAAACCATAAACATAATAATCCATATTAGCAAAATGAACAAAAAAGTGACCTGATTATATGAATAGATGCAGAAAAGGTTTTTTTTTTAAAATAACATATTCTAAAAAAAACTAAAATAGGGATAAATAATTGTTTCTTAATAACATAGATAGTATCTATCCAAACCCAAAATCACCATTAAAAGTAATGATGATTAAGGTAAGAATAATATCTTAACCCTTCCCTTCTCTCTCCATGCAATTTAGGCTAATTTCTCCTTTAAATATATTGAACCCAATATCAAGTTTTGCTTGGCTCGGAGCAATAGTTTTAGGTTATTAATGTCAGTTATTGGATAATTCTTTCTCACAAACCAGTTTTATTAAAAAGGAGTAGGAGGTAAAGACAGCAAAAAAAATGAAAATAGTTTGGAGGGAAGTATACAATATAAATGATTATGATATGAATGTGAATAAAATGAATTCATCCATGAAACAGAAGAGAATTAAAGAGTATATAAAAAGCATTATGCAAAATGTTAAGTACAAGAAACACAAACAAAATATAGATTCACAAAGTTAAAATAAGAGGCTGAAGAAATATCTATTTTACCTTAGTTAGCATTCTTGATCTTAGACAAGGCAATGGCAAAAACAGACTTGATTAAAAGAGGTAAGCAGGAAACTGTTATGCTAAATAGTACTAGAGACAATGAATACGTACAAATAAGAAGACATATGCATGAAATAGCATAAAATCTAAATATTTCAATAAGTTAAATGACTTACAAGCATAAACAGAAGGGAAAAAATACCTTTAAGAGTGGGGACTTTAATGTTTTCTTTCATAACTATGCAAATCCAAACATGAAATAAACAATAAAAAGTTAGAGGCTTGATGGATTAGAATTTTAGAGAAGCTACATAGTAAAGGCCTCTAATAATTAATGAATCAAAACAGAAAAAAATACATATTTATCATTTGTGCTTGGCATGTTTACAAAAAAAATACATGCAGGCAGAAAAAGTTATAAAATGTAGAACAGCAGAAATATCAAACAAATATTTTAGACCACAATGAAATAATAATTATAGTAAATGAAAGATTCAGTCTCAGAAAAAAATGAAATGGTAAGTGACCCTTCCAAAAATAAAGACAAGAGATAAATTTAAAAACAAATTCCATCAAGTATTCAAATAAGTAATTTCAAAATTATATAAGCTTTTTGAAAAGAAGTAGTCAAGGGAGGAGTTTTACCAAGTTTCTTCTGTGATACAAATATGTCTTGATACCTAAACCAAGGAGAGTGAAAACAGTGAAAGAAAATGATACACTGACATCTTTAAGGAACAGTGATGAAAAAATTTGAGTAAGATATTAGCAATAAGATTATAGCAATGTATAACAAAGATTACATACTATGACCGGATTAGATTTATACCAGAAATATAGGGTTGATTAAATATTAAGAAAACTAAAATAATGATCATGTTAATAACAATAACAACAAAAATCACATTATATCAATATATGCAAAAAAATTGACAAGGGAGATCAATCCATTCCTGTTAAAAAAAAATAGAAAATAAAAATAGACTTTTCCTCAGTATGGTGAGAAGCATCTATTTAAAACCAGTAGTCACCATTATATGTAGTCACAAAATAATAGAAGCTTTTCAGGAAAAAGAAAATAAAGTAAAATGCAAGGATGTCCACTATCAACAGTGCTGTTTGATATAGTGCTAGAAATTCTAACAACAGTAATAAAACAAGAAAAAGAAATTGATATAATAAGCACAGACCAAGAGAAAACATACTTCTTCCAAAGTATGAGATAGTAAACTTAGAGAATCATAGGAATTCAAAATAAAAACAAATAAAGGCAGCAAAAATGTAAGGGTTAACGCAAATCCAAATACATTATCAGAATTTCTGGTCATTATCAATAAAACCCAGCAAGAAGATTTGAAAACGATACTGCCCTTAAATAATTACTATGTGCGTGGAGTATCTGAGAATCTGCCTGCCATGTGCTCATAGTGACTGCATGAGTACAACATCAAAATTCTTTTTACAAAAATATAACACTAAATAATTGTATAAATATTAATCGTTAATGGGTAGGGCAAATCAATTCAATAAAAATGACAATGTTGCCTATACTAATTTATTTATTCAGTAGTATACCAATTAACCTATTGAAGTGTTACTGTCTAGAGTTAGAAAAAATATACTGAAATTCATCTGGATAAAGAGAAGATCAAGGAGCTGAAAGGAAATAATGTAACAAAAAGTGGGGAGGAAGGGACCCTAACATTTCCAGATTTCAAATTGTACTATAAAGCAGTTAATTATCAAAACAACTTGGTATGGGGCAGCTGGTGGCACAGTGGATAGAGCTCCGGCCTTGGAGTCAGGAGGACTAAGTTCAAATCTAGCCTCAGACACTTGACACTTACTAGCTGTGTGACCCCAGGCAAGTCACTTAAACCTGACCGCCTCACCAAAAAGCAAAAAAGAACAAAAAACAAAACATGGTATTAGTTAAGAAATAGAGAGGCTGAACAGTCCTAAAAGTACAAATCAACATAGTTTTTATGCTTTCTTTATTGAATAAAAATTAACACCTGAAAGAAATACATTAAAATTGCTCTTCTTGTATTATCTTAAAAGCTTTAATTCAATTCTACACTCATGAAATAGATGGAGACTCCAAAATGTCCTGAATGTGTACATACACATATCTACATGTATATGTATATGTGTGTATATCCAAAGGAAATACAACATATCCACAGTTCATGTTGATTAAAGCATGAAAAAGGGATTTTTTTGGTTGATAAGATGAACAATAAAAGTTATATGAAGGATTGTGAATGATATTCTTGATTCTCCTCAAAATTATAAAGCAATCGGTCTGTTTAAATTCAATAATTTGTGGCACAAATGCTTCACAGCATCAACAAGCAATTACAGCTTCACAAAACTAATGTGAAAGCTAGGTTTATTACAAGAAAAATAAACAAGTATATGGAACCCAAAGCCAGAACAAACAGTTCACATTCCGTACAAATATTTGCATATTTGTGACAGTACAACAAAGGAAGAAGAAACTAGAAATCTTCTCCTAAACGAGAGTAGCATGGGAAGGGGAAAAGGTGCAGCAAAGGCGGGAAAAGCACAAAAGCCCTCCCAAAGCACAGGAACAAGGCGATAGCAAAAGCAGCATTTTATTTTCCCCTTGGAACTGTTGACCCACGAAGACATGCTGGTCTGCTTATCGGTAAGAGTTGCAGCTGCACAAGCAGTTTTTCAGCCTCATGCAGACAATCACCTGTCTTGAGTCCCACAGGGAGACTACCTTTGTTTTTGTTTTTGTTTTTTATTTTTTTGGTGAGGCAATTGGGGTTAAGTGACTTGCCCAGAGCCACACAGCTAGTGAGTGTTATGTGTCTGAGGCCGCATTTGAACTCAGGTCTTCCTGAATCCAAGGCCAGTGCTCTATCCACTGTGCCACCTAGCTGCCCCAGGAGACCATCTTTGTATGCAAACAACAAATTATGTCAGCAGGGTAGGGGGATGCTTTGTCCTTGACACATTTAGGGCTGCCTGCACACTCTGGGGTCCAGTAAATTCTGGAAAATATAGCAGCTCAAAAAGTCAAGTTCGGGGGACCCCTTTATGTTCCTTACCAACAGTAGCAAATAAAGTATGAGGGAAACTCTTAGCCAGTTTCTTTTCTTATGCAAAGATGATTTCATCTTTCATAACCGAAGTCATGTTTCATTTATTAATAAAACAGAACACCAATGATTCATTTAAATATTGGTTTATTATATATTAATGTACTTTATACAAAGAATTCGTAACAAATTTACAAAAAAACTTACCAAAATAGATTAGATTGACTGAGAAAATAAAAGGCAATGGGGAAGAGCCAAACAGTGCCAGCAGTACAATGAGTAATTTAGTATTACAGTAATTATTGAACAAATCAAACAAGATACCATTTATGTTGCCTTTATTGTTTGCCTCAAAGCCTTTGACTCAGTTCTACACTTACGGATTAAAAAAGAAAGTCACGGACAAAAAATAAACCCAAACATAGTGACGACAGTAGAACATTTGATGCCCACATGAAAAACAGTTCTCTATTTAAAACATACAATTATTAAAATAATCTCAAGAATAGTAAATATCAAACGTGACAATTTCCAAGGAGCAAATGTAATTTCACTTTGGTTCTGTCTAGACTTAAATCAATTATCGTTGTTCCTGGTTAGAACTGAGTATGGTTTTCAAGTCAAATAGGAAGTAATGGTAAAATATGTAATTAGTCACTTAGTGCACATCAATGAAATCAAGTTCTATGAATCCATTGAAAAGCGTATTAAACAGGTACTTCATCTAAGGAAATGTTCTCTGGCAACATCAAAATGTCATTCGGCTGAGAGGGACAATGAAAATTCAGTGTTTACTAAGGAAGAAAAAAAACTGAAGGACTTAAAATTCAATCTGGAGGAAAACTCAAAACAACGGATAAAGGCATACACCACTAAATTTATAAAATGTAAACAAAGATTATCTCTGGATGAAGCCTATAAGGGAACCAAGTTCCAAAAATGGAATAAAAAGACAATCCATGAATTAAAACCATGATATATTGATGAAGAAATGGGGAATAAGTAGCTGAAACAGGCAGATTTGTTTCTAGGAAGGGAAGGAATTATGACAGCTCTTCAGTCACCAGAAATTAGAGAAAAATCATCCATGAGGAGTCTGGAATTATTGATAAATGCAGATTATGTGATAAAGTAGTTTAAACTGTGTAAAATATCACTCACTACAGTTTGCAAACATTTAGCAGATCCACAAAATACACAGAAAAGGATCCAGTGGATATAACTATGACAGGCACTATGTTTTATGAATGATCAGACAACATAACCCCACTTTACAAAGACAACTCCCTAAATACCCTTGAGAATTGAGAAAAAAAAACCCACAACTGTACTGGAACGAGAAAATAATTACAGACAGAATTATTGCTTAAAGCTGGCAGTGATCCATAACAATGTAAAAGGGATATATTTAATAGATAATATGATATAAATATGATATAAGACTCATATGAATTAGTTGGAAAGAAAATTTTCCAAGATAAAGACATCTTGCAGGGAAAAAAAAACATTTTGGTGACAAGATAAAGGTTGTTCTCACTCATCCTGTTTGCTACTGGAGTTGTCTTGAGGGTGCTTTCAGGAAGGCCACTCATGCAATAAATAGTCCACAGAACATTAAACATAAAGTACTAATAGTATATTTTTTGTTGTTTAGTTGTATTAGTCATGTCCAACTCTGTGACTCCTTTTGGGATTTTCATGGCAAAGATACTGAAGTGGTTTGCTATTTCTTTCTCCAGCTCATTTCACAGATGAGGAAACTGAGGCAAACAGGGTCAACTTATTTGCTATTTCCTTCTCCAGCTTTTTTTTTTTACAGATGAGAAAACTGAGGCAAACACGGTTAAGTGACTTGTCCAGGATCACACAACTAGTATATATATGAGGCTAAATTTGAACTCAGGTCTTCCTGACTGCAGGCCCAATGCTTTTTTCATTGTGCCACCTAGCCACCAAATAATAGAATGAGAAAAGACATGAGAACAATGAGAAAAAAAAAACATAAGAAAAGAGGGACATTAATGTTAAATTGTTAATACCCTTTGATTCTACATTACCACTACTAGGCCTATACATAAAAGGGATCAAAAAAAAAAAAAGAGGGAAAGTACCCATATGTAAACAAAGTTTTATAACACCTTTTTTTTTGGGGGGGGGTGACTAAGAGCTAGAAACTAAGAAAAATGACTAAATGAAAGTTTTATGAATGCACTACAATAATATTGTAGTCTAAGAAGTGATAAAGCAGACAGCTTCAAAAATAAAAACCTCGAAAAACTTGTATGAATTGGCATTGAGGAAAGCGCACAGAAATAGGGTGACAATTTCTGTTAACAACAGTATTGTAAAGACAAACACAATTTTAAAGACTTAAGAATAACAATTCTGATCAATGAAATGACCAACAACAATTCCAGAAGGCCATGGACGAAATATAAAACATATCTTTTGATAAAGAGGAGGAGATGTTCTTAAGGTAAGGACAGATAAATACATTTTATTGGACATGGATAATACAGGAATTCGTTTTGCTTGAGTCTAGGTATTTGTTTCTCAAATGTGTTTCTTTTCTTTTCCGTGAAAATGGGAGATGAATGGTAAAAAAAAATAGATATTTATTAACTGAAAGAAAATAAATTTAAAATTGAAAGAAGTCAAATTTAGGATAGTTAATAAATATACTACATATCTCCATGAATCATCAGCATTTCTACATGTCAATATATTACCCAACAGGAAGGTTTAAAAAGAGAAATTCCATTCAAAATAACTATAACTGTATAATTTATTTGGGAGTCCACCAAGATAAAAATAGTAACTATATGAATGACACTTCATTCCTTAACGATAGAACTAAATGATTTTAGAGAAATACTATTTATTCATGGGTAGGCCATGACAATAACATTAAAATGGCAATATTACCTAAATTGATTTAGTAATTTGGTTATATAGTAAACAAATTAGCAAAGGATTAGTTTTTAAAGTGAGAAGAATAACAGAATTCGTCTGAAGGAACAAAAAAGTCATGAATCACAGAAGTAATGAAGAAAGTAGGAATGAAATAGTCCTAGCAGTACTAGATCACAAACTATACTACAAAATAGTAACTTTCAAAATTATTTGTGCTAGTTAAAAAACAGTAATCAATGCAACAGATTAATTTCACAATATAAAAAAGCAAAAGAACATAGTAGCATAGTGTTAGACAAACCTAAAGATTCCAGCTACTGATATAAGAACTATGCTTTGGTCAGCACTTTGCCAATTGAAAGCATGCACTTAACGTTCTAGGTTTTTGAGACTGTGACACAGTTGTGATATATGTTTTTTTTCCTACATACACATACTTTTCTTCTGTCTTTGGTATAGAGATTTAGTAGTTGCATTGCTGGGTCAAAGGGTATGTTAAATTAATGGTTTTCTATTTGTAGTTTCCAATTAAGTTTGAGAATAGTGAGATCAATTCATAGCTCCAATTCATAGGTCAATATGTGACTGTTTAACCTCTTTCCCCTGAAATATTGGTTATTTTTCTTTTTTCTCATTTTTGATAATATTAGCTCAATCCATAATTCTATGATTAGTGATTTAGAGGTTCTTCACTGTAAATGATCTCTTGATAGATTTTAGGGTTTCTGTGAACTTGTAGGGTGAAAATATATCCATTTTTACCAACCATTTTATCTTTTAAAATATATGTATATGTATGTATTATAGATGTAGATACAGATATAGATATAGATATATAATGTAGTTATATGTATATACACATGTTTGCATATATTTATGCAATATGTATATGTGTGTGTTTCATTTAAAAACATCATTATGAGATGAGGTCCATGGTGTTCACCAGACTGCCAAAAGGGTTCACGAGACAAAAAGATTGAAAAACTATTGTTCTAAAGTGATCCTCTTATGCTTCAAAAGGTTAGGCATGGATACTATTCGGTGGCTGACTTTGATAGTCTTAGCTCTTCTCAACAATGAAAGGATCTAAGTACCTAAAAACTCATGATGGAAAAAGCTATTCCCATCCAGAGAAGGAACTTTGGAGTATAAGTGCAGATCAAAGCATACTATTTGCTCTCCCTTTCTTTGGTTGTTTTGTTTTATTGCTTCATTCTCATGGTTCCTCCCATCAGTTCCAGTTCTTTTTAAATCATGACTAATGTGAAAACATGTTTAATACGAATGTATAAGTACAGCCTATATCAGACTGCACATCATCTTGGGGAGGCGGGAGGAGAAGGGGACAAAATTTGAAAATCAAAATCTTATGTAAGTGAATATTGAAAATTAAAAACAAATAAATTGTTTTAAAAAATAAAATAAAAAGCACAAACAAAAAAAAGGTTAGGCATGACTATATTGGTGAATTTTATTTTATTTTATTTTATTTTTTATTTTTATCCAATATTTTTATAGTATTTATAAATTTATTTATTTTCAGTTTTCAATATGTACTTCTACAAGATTTTGAGTTTCAAATTTTCACTCCATCTCACCCCTCCCCCCATCCCAAAATGGCATGCATTCTGAATATCCATTCCCCTAGTCTGCCCTCTCTTCTATCTCTTCCCCCCTTTTCTAATCCCCTTCCCCTTCTATTTTCCTGTGGGCAGGACAGACTTCTATACCCCATTTCCTGTACTTCTTATTTCCCAGTAGCATGTGAAAACCTTTTTTTAAACAAATGTTTTTAAAATTTAGGTTTCAAATCTTCTCCCTTCCTCCCTCCCTCCCCACACACCCTCACTGAAAAGGCAAGCAACTCAATATAGGTTGCACATGTTCAGTTATGCAAAACACTTCCTTAGTAGACATGTTGTGAAAAACTAACTCTATTTCCCTTAATCCTATCCTCCCCTCCCATTTATTCTATTCTTTCTTTTGACCCTGTCCCTCCTCAGAAGTATTTGCTTCTGATTACCCTCTTTCCCAATCTGCCCTCCTCTCTATCACCCCCTGCTCTCTTGTCCCCTTCTCCCCCTATTTTTCTGTAGGGTAAGACAGATTTCCATACCCAATTGAATGTGTATGTTATTCTCTCCTTAAGCCAAATCGTATGACAATAACATTCCCTCATTCCCTCTCACCTTCCCCTGTTTCCCCTCCACTGTGAGGCACTTTTCTTTTCTGTTTTTTTTTTTTTGTGAGATAATTTACCCCATTTTACCTCTCTAGTCCAATAATTTTTAAATTCTCTCTCCTGGACCTATTTTCCAGGTCAGTTGTTTTTCCAATGAGATATTTCACATTGTTTCTAATTTATCATTCTTTTGAATTTGATTTCTCATACGGTCACTGTCTTCCAATTGTTCTATTCTAATTTTTAAGGAAGTATTTTTTTCAGTAATCTTTTGACTTTTCCATTTGGCCAATTTTTCTTTTTAGGGCATTTTTCTCCTCATTGGCTTTTTGGACCTCTTTTGCCATTTGGGTTAGGCTGTTTTTTAAGGTGTTATTTTCTTCAGTATTTTTTTGGGTCTCCTTTAGCAAGCTGTTGACTTGTTTTTCATGCTTTTCTTGCATCACTCATTTCCCATCCCAGTTTTTCCTCTACTTCCCTTACTTGCTTCTCAAAATCCCTTTTGAGCTCTTCCAAGGCCTGGGACTGATTCATAGTTTTCTTGGAGGCTTTGGATGTAGGAGCTTTGATTTTGTTGTCTTCTTCTGGTTGTATATTTTGATCTTCTTTTTCACCAAAGTAAGGTATTATAGTCTGACTCTTTTTGTGCTGCTTGCTCATGATGCCAGCTAATTACTTGAGTTTTAAACTCTTTGTTAAGGTAAGAGTCTGCTTCCAATGTGGAGAGTGTACTGTCCCAAGCTTCAGGGTTTGTAGCTGTTTTCAGAGATACTTGTAGGGCCTGTAAATTTTCAGTTCTTCCAAGGTGGTATGATAAGGGGCGAGGTGTTTACTCCTTTCCTGGCCTGTGACCACAAGTATTCCTTCTGTCTGTAACTGTGAGGAGGGGTTCCTCTCTACAGGCACTACAAGCTCCACCACGCCAGTGCTCCTCCTCACCCCAGCACTGCCGCCCAGAACTGTGACCCAGATCCAGACATGGGCAAAGCAAGATATTACCGCCTCAGCACTGGCAAAGAGATCCCTGCAATCCCTTTCTGAGCAGCCACTGGATTCCTCCTCAGTCTGTGGGCTGGAAGCTCGGGAAGCAGCTCCCCCCCCCAGGGCCAGGGTCTTGGGGAATGGAGCTGAAACCCCGCCTTCCTCTCTGACCACCTACAGAAACAGACTTTTCCCACTGACCTTCTAAGTTGTCTTTGGCATTTGTGGATTGAGGAGTTTAGAAACCTCCACAGCTGCCCACAATTCAGTCCTCTGAGGCTTGCTCCAGGTTTGCTCCGGCCTGCACGCTGCACCTTTCTGATCTATCATCCAGGTTGTCTTGTGCTGGAAATTTGTTTCACTCTGTCTTTTTGTGGGTTTTACTGCTTTAGAATTTGTTTAGAGCCATTTTTTATGAGTATTTGGAGGGGTTTGGAGGAGAGCTCAAGCAAGTCACTGCTTTCACTCGCCATCTTGGCTCCGCCTCTGTATTTTAATTTTTAAGGAAGTATTTTCTTCAGTAAGCTTTTGGACTTCCTTTTCCATTTGGCCAATTTTTCTTTTTAGGGCATTCTTCTCCTCATTGGCTTTTTGGACCTCTTTTACCATTTGTGATAGGCTATTTTTTAAGGTGCTATTTTCTTCAGTATTTTTTTGGGTCTCCTTTAGCAAGCTGTTGACTTGTTTTTCATGATTTTCTTGCATCACTCTCATTTGTCTTCCCAGTTTTTCCTCTTCTTCTCTTACTTCCTTCTCAAAATCCCTTTCGAGCTCTTCCAAGGCCTGGGACTGATTCATAGTTTTCTTGGAGGCTTTGGATGTAGGAGCTTTGACTTTGTTGTCTTCTTCTGGTTGTATATTTTGATCATCTTTGTCACCAAAGTAAGATAATATAGTCTGACTCTTTTTGTGCTGCTTGCTCGTGATCTCAGCCAATTACTTGAGTTTTAAACTCTTTGTTAAGGTAAGAGTCTGCTTCCAATGTGGAGAATGTACTGTTTCAAGCTTTAGGGGTTTATGTAGCTGTTTTCAGAGATACTTGTAGGGACCTGTAAATTTTAAGTTCTTTCCAAGTGGTATGATAAGGGGCGAGGTGTTTACTCCTTTCCTGGCCTGTGCTCTGGTCTGTTAGTGACCACAAGAACTCCTTTCTGTCCCAGAACTGTGAGGAGGGTTACTTCTGTACAGCCACTACAAGCTCCACCATGCCAGGGCTCCTCCTCACCCCAGGACCCCTGTCCAGAGCTGTGACCCAGATCTAAACACGGGCAAAGCAAGAGATTCCTGCCTCAGCACCAGCAGAGAGATCCCTGCAATCCCCCTGTTTTCAGACACTAGATTCCCCCTCAGTCTGTGGGCCAGAAGCTCAGCAAGCAGCTGCCCACCCCAGGGCCACGCTCTTGGAGAATGGAGCTGAGAACCCACCTTCCTCTCTCAGCACCACAAAAACAGACTTTTCCCACTGACCTTCTAAATTTTCTTTGGCATTCGTGGATTGAGGAGTCTGTAAACCACTACAGCTGCCCGCGATTCAGTCCTCTGAAGCCTGCTTTAGGTTTGCTGTGGCCTGCGTGCCCACTTAGCGCTGCATTCCGCTCCCAGCCTGGCGAGATATACCTTTCTGATCAATCATCCAAGTTGTCTTGGGCTGCAAATTTGTTCACTCTGTCTTTTTATGAGTCAAGCTGCCTTAGAATTTGTTTAGAGACATTTTTATAGGCAATTGGAGGGGTTTGGGGGAGAGCTCAAGCAAGTTGCTGCTTTCACTCCGCCATCTTGGCTCTGTCCTATTGGTGAATTCTATGTAAGTGAACAATACAAAGCTGGAAGAATATTATGAAACTCTCAATAAGATTAGAAAAGTATGAGGTGATTAGCCCCAGATTTGATTTGGCGTGGGAGTAAGCCAGGAATCCCAGTAAACCAACTAATTTTCTTTTTCCTCCTTACTTGGTTAAGAGCAATGCTTGATCTGATATAAGAAGCACACTCAAAGCTGTTTGATTTTCATTGGTTTTATTGCATGCTACACGGTGATAGAATTTAGCAGTCTCCAAATTGTGCTAATATTTGCTCAGGATATCTCCTTTAGATTCAGCAATTTCCTACCAATACCCCCTCCGGGGTATGCATTGCCAAGGAGTTTACTGCACACAGATCAAGACATCTATTAGAGCTGAGGAATCTGTCTTACCATGATAAGTGAGGGTTGTCATTGAATAGGTATTCTAGACTAGAGGTGATAGAGGTAGAAAAATTATACCTGCTTCAATATTTCCTGTAATATCTAGTCTCTCTAGTTTCATATCACTTTTCATTACGTATATAAAGATATGGTTCTGCCCTACAGATTTCTTTCTTTGTAAGCCCTCTTCTTCCTCATTTTCAGTAACATAAACGAACATAAAAACAAATCAATAAATATTGTTGAATGTAGAACATAGACACCCATTTATATATATATATATACTTATATATATACATACATGCATATATATACACATACATATATATATGCATACATACAAATATATACATACATATACATGTGTGTGTGTGTGTGTGTGTGTGTGTGTGTGTGTGTGTGTAGTTAAGTTAACAAGTAAGACCTTGCTAGGATATTTGTGCTTGGGGAGGAGTTTGTGTACCTCCTCTGTGGACTATGAGTTAACATATCCCCTATAGAATCCCAAGATGGAGAGTGGAGGTTCTAACCACCTTTGTAAAGGTTATGAGTCCTCTCCTGAGATAATAATCCAATGGCATTATCAGATACTTGCCAGACAATGGACATGTATACTTGATATGTCGATTGCCCTTTTTTTTTTTGCTTTCACCTCTAAAACAAGTCAAGAAGTTCTCCCCTCTTACCCAATATTAATAATATAGATGTTTCCACCTGAGACCAGATTGCTTTGGTACCCAGAATCATAGACAGGATCCTCCATTTCCCCTTAATTGTCCAATCTGGAGTATATCAGGGAATATTCCATTCTCAAACTGTCATATCAATAAATTATTGTAGACAAAGATGCCAAAGGATTGCTCTGGAAGCAGAGCAGCAACATCTTGCTCCTCACCAATCTCCATCCTAGAAAGAATGGTACATCTCCATCACTCATTAGAGATGGAGCTTTTCTCATTTTAAAAGGAAAAGCGGGAAAACCATTTTCAGAGCTGCCACACCATGTCATTATAGGGAACTACCACAGTGTTGCCTCAGCCTAGATATAGATTTCAACTAGCTTCCTTTTTCCCTTCCTGTGATCTCATCATATCATCACCCTATTCAATAAACTATTGTAACACTATTACCTCCAGGATCAAATATAAATTCCTCCATTTGGCTTTTAAAGCACTTATCTGTCCTGGATTTCCCCTACCTTTCCAGTCTTCTTACACCTTACTTCCATATATTCTGTTATCCAGTGACACTGGTTTCCTTGTTTTCTTTGATTATGATTCTTTATATCAAAACTGCAAGGGTTTTCTCTTGCTCTTTCTTATGTCTGGGACACTCCATTTTTATATCTCTGCTTCTTTGACTCTGTATTCCTCTGAGGCTCAGCTAAATGTTCTGCAAGAAGCATTTGCCAGTCCTTCATTGCAGTGCCTTACTTCTGAAATTAACGGTGATTCGTCCTGCAAATACCTTTTTTGTATATAGTTTGTTGCATGTTTTCTCGCCCATTAGTCTGTGAACTCCTAGAAAGCCGGGACTGCTTTTTTTTGTTTGTTTGTATATTTTGTTTATATGTTGTGGTGGGTCTTTTGTTTTCTTTTTGTTTGTTTGTTTGCTTTTTAACCTTCCTTTGTATCCCCAGCACATAGCACAGAGCCTGACATATGGGCACTTAATAAATCCTAGTTCATTCACAGACTTCCTTCAGAGACAGGGTTAACACATTTGAAAAAGCACTTGGCACCACATGAGGAATTTAAATGTGTGGAAAAAAATTATTGTCTTCTATTCATTCAAAAAGTTCTCATCTAAATTTCTGCACTCATTAACCCTAATTTATAAAGATCATGTGAAAAGACAACTTAAATTCAGCTCAATGAAGTACGGGTTGCTTTATTGTCCCCACAACCCCCCACACACTTCCCCCTGCTTCCACCCCCAGGAAACTATTTTCTCCACCCTGGGGGGTCAAGTAACAGGTAAATGGATAGGCTCAGGTGGTATGTGTAAGGAGGAGGAATCTGCCAGACCTCTTGATGAGTAACTACTTCCACAAAGGTTATTCAGTTTTAGGGAATCTCTAAAAATGGCAGATGAATCTACCAATTTACTATCCAATCAGTTTTTATCCTTTGTGCTTACAAGCTCAGCTGGCATCATGAACCATGGGAAACAAAACAAAAACATACAGAACAGAAAATGACAGAATTCTACTTCTGAAACAACTAAGCACATATTCAAGCAAAATAATGGTATTGTTTAAATTATTTATAATCTTTTTATCCCAGGGAATAAAATACATATGAAAAACAAATCACTAGGCATTTGTTAAAAATTGATTGAACAAGTTTTCCAGAGAGATGGAATAAAAAGAAATTCTGAAAGGATCTATTTGCCAATGAAAAATGAAGTGATTTCTGACATCTGGAGAAAGAAAAAAATAAGACTTGCTTTTCATCTTTCTTTTCTGTTTGGTGGAGAACAGGATCCTATGATTGTGGCTGAAAATAAATTCATGGAGACAGAGCTGCTGGCTGTGCAGTCCATTAAGTATTAACATTAAAAAATTATACTTCATTTATTTTACATTAATATTTAAAAATTTTGAGTTTGCAATTCTCTCCCTCTGTCCAGTTCCCCACCCACCCATTGAGAGCACAGCAATATGTCAATTATATATATAAAGTAATGCAAAACATGTTTTCAAATTAGTCATATTACAAAAAGGAAAAAAAGCAAGAAAAATAAAGCAAAAAAAGTATGGTAAAATCTGTATTCAAAGTTCATCAGTTCTCTCTTTAGATACAGACCGCACTTTTGTTAGTCCTTTGGAACTGTCAAGTCATTTTATTGATCAGAGTAGCTCAGTCCTTCTCAGTTGCTCATCATTACAATATTGCTGTTCGTGTATGCAATGTTTTCCTGGTTCTGCTCACTTCAATTTGCAGCATTTCATATTAGTCTTCTTAGGTTTTTTTTCCAAAAACATGTCCATAATTTCTTATAACACAATAGTATTCCATCAAATCATATACCACAATTTGTACAGCCATTCCCCAATTGACAGGCATTCCTTCAATGTCCAATTCTTGGTAATCACAAAAAGAGTGACTAAAAAATTTTGTACATATAGGTCCTTTTTCTCTTTCTCTGATCTCTTTGGGATAAAGACCTGGCAGAGGTATTGCTGGGTCAAAAGGTATGCAGAGTTTTATAGTTTTGGGGTATTGTTCCAAATCATCTCCAGAATGGTTGGACCAGTAAGAATTTAGATGTGTGGGCTGTTTGTGACCCCTTGTAATAATTAGAGATTTTTCTTAAGGAAGGCAAAGAGGAGTTTTATTGCTTTCTCATGAGAAAGGTACTGCCCCTCATTGCCTTGTGCAACAGCCAGGAGAGTATGAGTTGGTTACAGAAAGTGAGCCTTATTTACACCCTAACCTTGAGCTCCTCCTCCCTAATGCCCTTCCCCTTATCCCATTGGTCGGGCTTCAGGATGCACAATCTATTTACAACTTTCTCCCCAAGCAACAGAGAACAAAGGCAGTTACACAAGTTTGCCCAGAGACAAGAAAAGATGGGAAGTTTTGCAAGGTCAAGCAGTTCAAGTTGGGGATAGGGCTATTCTTTTTGCTACATGCTTAAAAACAGGTTCTGAGCGATGGAGGGTTTTGAAAACAATGCAAGGACTATTAACAAGAACTATTGACCCTTTGAGGAGGGTCTATATGTGTGTGTGTGTGTGTGTGTGTGTGTGTGTGTGTGTGTGTGTGCGTGCGTATATATATACATACATATATATGTATACACACATAAATACAGGGTAATATGAAATAAGCTAATATGTGTTATTAAACACAAATATACACAATACATTTCTGAATAAATGTGTGTATACACATGCATATATCTAGCAATATTCAAGTATTAAGTGAGGCGGCATAATGTAACGCAATAGCGTCAAATCTTGGCAAGTTTTATGTTGACTTAAAAAAACTCAGAAATTCACAGTATCTCTGTTGTATCATATTTTTACTTATTTGGTTAATATTTCCTAATTACTTTTTAACTTGGATCCTGGGCACTCTTGAGTGCTGCAGGCTCCATGTGTAAGCAGGGAGAAGGAGCTCATGTCTGACATATATGGTATAATGTATAGAGATTTAGTCTGTGGTCAGGAAGAAATTTTCCCTCTGACACATACTTGTTGTGAGATTGTGGGCAAGTCATTTACCTTCTCAGTATCCTAGGTATCTGGCAAAGACTCTAAAGTGAAGAATAGCTGGAGATCTAGATTGCTTAGAAGGGTTCATTTTCTCACCAGTTGTGCACTCTTATGATAAAATCACAACTCCAGATATGCATATGAGTACATACACACACATACATATCCATTCCAGGGTGTATATGTATATAATATGAATGGATATGTTTGTTTGCCTATACCAAAGCCTCAGAGGGAAAATGGCAAATAGTTATAAAATACTAGTGCCTTCATTACAGGGTGCAAAAAGGACACTTTTAATTTCAAAGATTTTAAATATCAATGCCATTTAGCTCAAACAAGCACCCTCCTGAAAACATCTGGAAATTAAAAAGGAGGAGCAGACAGTGCAAAGGGTGCTATTTTTAATGCAGAATAATCATTTATAATTAACTGCAGCTGTCAGTGTAGTCAGCCCCTAAAATCAATAATGGGGAAAGTCAACCTTCTATCCAGCTTCAGCAGAGAGAAACATCTGAATTGAGACCCTTTTTCATTTACTATAAAATGAAAATAAATAACATTTTTATGCTAATGTTTTTCTTCTAGAGACATAGGTATATAACAATTTATTAAAGAGACAAAACAGATATTCATGGGGTAGAGACCTAGAAAGACATTAGTAATCATCTACTTTAACTTTCTTATTTTACAGATCAGGTAACTGAGGACTGGAAAAGTCAAGACAGTCCAATTCTAGACAGAACCAAGATTTGAATTCTGACTCCAAAAGCAAAGGTTCTTTTCGTTGTACATTGATGCCTCCTAAAACTATTTCTCTATTCTAATGTTATTTTATTGTCTGAGGTTTTGTTTGTTTTGTGTGTGTGTGTGTGTGTGTGTGTGTGTGTGTGTATTAAGGCCTCATATTCCTATCTATTGCTTGCAGAATTTAATCTCATTCAGGAAGCAGTTATTTTCCTGTAAGGTAAACAGGAGATCCTGGACTCACATCCAAGCAGGACCTCCAAGGCAATTAGGTAGCACAGTGGATGGAATGCTGGGCCTGGAATCACGAAGGCTAATCTTCCTGAGTTCAAATCCAACCTCAGACACTTACTAATTGTGTGACCCTGGGTAAGTCACTTAATCCTGTTTGCCTCAACGTTCTCATTTCTAAAATGAGCTGGAGAAGGAAAGGGTAAATTGGTCCAGTATCTTTGCCAAGAAAAGCTCAAATGGGTTCACAAAGTGTCAGATGTAACTGAAAAAAAAAACAACAACTAAACAACAACTAACAATATGCTGTTGTGTTGTTTTTCCTTCCTTCTTGAAGCAGAAGAGTATGATGCCTGGAGGAAGGGGAGAATATGGAGCTATTTATGGCAGCTGGTATGATTTTAAAGGTAGCATGTGTTTTGTCTCCTTCAAGAACCAATGTCAGAAGAACCATTCTATGTCGGAACTGAGTTTCCTCCCTCCACCTTGGGCCATGCACTTTTCAAAACCTACACAGCCTACAAAAAGATGACTGAGACCCTAGGCAGAGTATCAGAGGCAATGTTCCACATTCATCTCCTTCCTCTCAATACCAAACCTTCATCTCGCCTCCCAAACACACACACACACACACACACACACACACACACACACACACACACACACACCCCAGTAGCAGCAGTAAAGACTTTAAATGACACCTTTTCATGCTCTATAGCAGGTAATGTCGGGTTATCATTCAACCTCAATTACTAAAAATAAATAAATAAATAAATAAATAAATAAATAAATAAATAAATAAATAAATAAATGAATGAATGAATGAATGAATGAATGAATGAATAAATGAAATAAATAAATAAATAAATAGATAGATAGATAGATAGATAGATAGATAGATAGATAGATAGATAGATAGAAAGATAAATAAAAAATTTTTAAAAAACACATGATGGTTAGTTTCTACAAAAAGTAACACTTTGTGCTTCAGCTTGCTGCCTGTGTAAGGTATGTGTGCTACCCACGTAGATTATGTATCTCAACATGTATTGATTCAATGTGGCTCATGGAAAGTACTTATCTGTATCTCTGGGATTGTAGCCACCCTTTCCCAGGGGACATTCCAGTGCTTATTTCAAGGTAAGCAAGGCTTGCTCCCCTATAACATTAGTTAAATGCTATTTTTTTTAAAGAGATAGGTTTTTGTCTCTGCAATAATTCTGATATTCTCTCATTTCAAGTTCTCCTTTTTGTGTTGCCTTGCCCCAATGTACTGATTTTACATTCATATGTTAATTTTCTTGGTTGCTGCTGCTTATGTCTTTATTCCAAATGCTTAGCAAGTATTGACTATGTGTTTCATCTACATTTCTATACATCGACCAAAAAAACCTTAAACTTATTAACACTAAGACAACCAAGAGAATATCAAGCACTAACCTGAATGCCTACTTTTCTCTGTGCATGAAATTTTATTATAATCATCTCCACATGTCAAAAGCTTCTTCCATAAAAGTATTAATAGTGAATAGACAGATTCATATATGACATTCTAGAGGATACCACACCTTTAACTCTCACAAACTGATACTTGAAGAGAATATAACATACTATTCTCATTTTACATCAATTATTTTTAAGGGCAATTAAAGGGAACAAAATTCAAGCTTAAAGAATATTTTCCAATAAATAATTTCCCATCAATAAATCACGATTGTTCAAGATTACTAGAAAACTCTAAATTAAAATAACCTTGATATATCAGTTTACATCTATCAGACTGGCTTAAATGATTGAAGGGGAAAGCAACAAATGATGGAGAGAATGTGGAAAAATTGGGACACTAATTCATTGTTGGTGGAATTGTAAACTGATTCAACCATTTTGAAGAGCAATGTGGAATTATGCCCAGAAAGTTATTAAACTGCCTATACCCTTTGACTCTTCAGGATTCTCTGTAAAGAGGTCCTCTACATGTTGCTGTTTCTTTTTGGCAACTTTTTATGGTTTCATTAAGTCCCAAAGCACTGTTACACCTTCTTGACCTCATTCTTTGACTGTCTAGATCTCTGTTTCAGTCCTTTTGTCTGTCTAGAGAGCTATAGCTATAAAAGCCATAGCTATAGTATTAACTATAGAAGATAAAATATATAGGTACCAGTATGTGTATGGATGTCATCACATACATATATATGCATACATGTGTACGCACAAAAATGTTTTCAGCTAACCACATGCAATTTGAGCAATAGATAAATTTTCATCCAATGAGGTGGTTCCTTAGGGATGCTCAGATCAATCTCTGGAGTGATTATTGATATATTTCTGAATACTGCATTGTTTGGGGGTCTAATGAAACCAGCACAATGTCATCTATAAGCGACTAATCCTAGAGAATCAAATGCTACACAGAAAAAAAAAAAACTTTCCTCATCTTAGAACTCAGCTCTACCCCAAACACTTTCTATTATAGTGGTAGAAACCATAGGCAAGTGTAGGTCTGATATGTTTCTCCTTGTATTTTTGAGTTGACAGTTGTCAAACAACATTATCTCTGCTGCAGTTTTCAAGGAATCTAGAATAATTTTGAAGCATGAATGCAGAATTTCTTTTTTGGAGGAGAGCCTTTAAGGTGGTATTTGCCACTATCAGGGCACACGCTCCTAAAACTAATCTACACATAATGAGACTAGTGGAATCTTGTGTTCTTTACATCTATCAATCAATTAATTATGTAAGTATTTGTTCTTTTTTTCCAGAACTCTACTAAAAGTCTTTTCAGCATGGTAGAACCTATAAGAGCTTACATTCTGTTGGTGAAGCTTTTTTATAAAAAATTATTCTTTATCTATGGAAGGGATGGGATAGCATACACAATATGTGCTAATACAAAACTTTTCCTAAACTAAACACCTGAAAAGAGAACTTTGCATGACCAAACACATACTATCTACAAAAAAAATGTCACCTTCACTATAATAAATTTTGAATCATAAAATCTCTCAGGAAGAGGACCAGAACAAGTAATCAGATGCCAAATAATCATGCTACATACTAGTTTTCTTTTGTCCTTCCTCTAACTCCTAGCATTCATTTCCAAGAGACAAATAGCTATGACCTATAAGTGGGCAACACTGAAGAAGGGGACTGGTTAAGAGAAACTTCTGAGAACCTGAATTAGGAGAAAGTTTTCCTAGGAAGTAAGACAGGATTGATGTCCTTTTAGAAGGGACCTGCTGTTTTTCTCAAGGGAAGGTCGAGTGGTGGCAGGATCTTTACTGTATAAATGATGGAATTCAATTTAAATAAGAACACAGAGTTCCACAGAACTGAGAAATAAGCAAGTGAATTAGTCATTACTTGCTGATGTATTTCTTATTACCCCAGTAGTAGGGATGGTGCCACATTTGTAATAAATTCAAACAAATTAATTTTGGGATAGTGTTAAATTATTACTAAAGATGAATGGTTATTGACTCATATTTCATTGTCCTATGAATTTCCCCACAAATATGGGCATAATTGTATTAATTCTTTATGGCTTTGGTTTTCAGATGACATATTAACTCTTTTTGAAGGATGTTTTCCTAGCATCTCCTAGCAAGGGGAAAAAAAAACTTCAGTGGCAACTAAAATTACACATACATTGAAGATGGTAGATTCCCTTTAAAATAATATAGATTGAAATGGAAGATGATCTGCTTAAGAGGGGATATAGTACATACTTTATTGTCCTTAAATCTTGACTAAGTAAAACATGGGTGGTTGGGTGTAATAATAAGGTAGTAATGAAACCAATTGCTTTAGTTGAATTTCTAGAAAAAAAAATTCTATGTAAAAAGGCCAGTTTTTTTTCTTTTCTTCATAGACTCGTTTAAGCTATCCCATACCTTCCATAGATATCTACATGTTAATAATTTTAAAAAATAATTAGGTTAGAAATGGCTGAGGACTTCATATAGCAGAACTTAATGCTTTTAAAAGGAGGAAATGAATACGTAAATGAATTTCTGATGTGATTTTTCTAACAGACATCTGCTAACTACATTGTTTCTAGGGCAGGTGGAAGGAGGCAGGAGGAAGGAACTTTTTGAAAGGGTATTGCCAACAACAACAACAACAAAAAAAAACATGAGTCAGCTACATACACCATCTTTATATTTGAAGAAAATAATTTAGTGTATTCCTCAAGTAGATTATCAGCTCCATGAAAAAGAGAATTGTGTATTTATAGTTTTTCTCCAATGTACTACACGTTTTACTTTCAATTTTTTTTTCATTTATTATCTCTTGGGGTTTCATCATTTGTGATCTCTGACGTCATTTATGAAGGAAATCCCCAATGTGTAGGGATTCTATCCCCTAGAGCAGTTTGGTAACTTGTAACAACTTTTAGTCTTTGAGAGTTTCCTGGTATAATTAGGTTAAGTATCTGGCTCATCATGCTGCACCTCTCCTGTATCTGTAGTATGATTGTATCCGGATCTGTCTGACTTCAGTGAAGATTACTATATCACGCTGCCACTTGCTGATGCACACAATGGATGCTTAGTAGTTTTTCAATTTAAATTTCAATTTAAAGTCTGACAGACACTGACTTCAACTCATAATGAATATTATTACTTAACAGCAATAATAGTATTACTACTGATAGTATTAGTAATAGATAACATTTAAATACTGCTTTAACATTGGCAAATGACTTTATAAATATGATTTCATTTGAACCAAAGGGAAAATAATTTTACCAATGGGTAAAGTAGTTAGCAGATGCCTCTCAGGAAAATCGTATCAGAGATTCATTTATGTATTCATTCCCTCTTTTTAAAGGTATTAAGGTCTCCTATATGAAAAATACTACACTACATACTCTACAGTACAAGAATATCACCAAGTCTTTACCTTCTAAGAGTATAAGGTCTAACAGGGAGAATCAAAAATACAGATTTTTAAAGATCTATGATACAAAGCTGAACGTGACAAAAACAAGAAGAAAAACAGTAGGAATAATTTATTTCAGAGCAATACAAAATGGATTATGAGGGAGATCAAGGAAGGTTTTATGGATGAAGTTGTATTAAAGTAGTACTTAAAGACACAGGAATATTTTGAAAAGAAAATGGAGGGAACATTTCAAGCACAAAGTATAGCCCAATTAAGAGCCCTAGAGGACAGAAACAAGTTTTTAACAGCCTACTATATGCAGGGAACTTTGGTTTAATGTTTGCTCTACAAATATTATATCATTTTATACTTGTAATAATCTTTGAAATTATGGCTGTTTAGGGGGTGGAGCCAAGACAGTGGAGTGAAAGCAGTGACTTCCTTGAGGTCTCCCCCAAACCCCTCCAAATGCCTGTAAAAATGTCTCTAAGCAAATTCTAAAGTAGAAGAACCCACAAAAAGACAGAGTGAAACAAATTTCCAGCCCAAGACAGCCTGGATGGTTGATCAGAAAGGTATATTGCACAGGGTGGGGAGAGGAGCACAGTTTGGGGTGGGCTCCTAGGCTGAAGTGAACCTGGAACAGGCCTCAGAGGACTGAATCACAGGCAACTGTGGTGGATTACAGGCTTCTCAACCCAAATGCCAAAGACAACTTAGAAGGTCAGTAGGAAAAGACTGTGTCTGCAGTGAGAGAGGAACTAGGTCTCAGACTCAGTTCCCAAAGCAAGCACAGCCCCATGGCGGTGGCTGCTTCCTTGAGCCTCCAGTCCACAGACTGAGGGGGAATCAGGTGGCTGATCAGAGGGGGACTGCAGGGATCTCTTTGCCAGTGCTGAGGCAAGAATCTCTTGCTTTGCCCATACTTAGAATTGGGTCACAGTTCTGGGTGGCAATCCTGGGGCGAGGAGGAGCCCTGGCATGGTGGAGCTTATAGTGCCTGGGAAGAGGAAATTCTCCTCACAGTTCCAAGACAGAAAAGACTGCTTGTAGCCACTCATAGACCAGACCACAGACCAGGAAAGGAGTAAAGCACCTCACCCTTCATCATACCACCTTGGAAGAACTGCAAATTTATAGGTCCCTAGAAGTATCTCTGAAAACAGCTATACAATCCCCTGAAGCTGGGGACAGTACACTCTCCACATTGGAAGCAGACTCTTACTTTAACAAAGAATTAAAAACTCAAGTAATTGGCCGGGATCATGAGCAAGCAGCACAAAAAGAGTCAGACTATATTATCTTACTTTAGTGACAGAGAAGATCAAAACATACAACCAGAAGAAGACAACAAAGTCAAAGCTCCTACATCCAAAGCCTCCAAGAAAAATATGAATCAGTCCCAGGCCTTGGAAGAGCTCAAAAGGGATTTTTGAGAAGCAAGTAAGGGAAGTAGAGGAAAAACTGGGAAGAGAAATGAGAGTGATGCAAGAAAATCATGAAAAACAAGTCAACAGCTTGCTAAAGGAGACCCAAAAAAATACTGAAGAAAATAACACCTTAAAAAATAGCCTAACCCAAATGGCAAAAGAGGTCCACAAAGCCAATAGAGAGAAGAATGCCCTAAAAAGCAAAATTGGCCAAATGGAAAAGGAAGTCCAAAAGCTTACTGAAGAAAATACTTCCTTAAAAATTAGAATAGAGCAATTGGAAGCTAGTGACTTTATGAGAAATCAAGACACTGTAAAACAAATCCAAAAGAATGAAAAATTAGAAAACAACGTGAAATATCTCATTGGAAAAACAACTGACCTGGAAAATAGATCCAGGAGAGAGAATTTAAAAATTATTGGACTATCTGAAAGCCATGATCAAAAAAGAGCCTAGACATCATCTTTCAAGAAATTATCAAGGAAAACTGCCCTGATATTTTAGAACCAGACAAAATAGAAATTGAAAGAATCCACGATCTCCTCCTGAAAGAGATCCCCAAAGGAAAACTCCTAGGAATATTGTAGCCAAATTCCAGAGTTCCCAGGTCAAGGAGAAAATATTACAAGCAGCCAGAAAAAAAACAAGTATGTGGAAACACAATCAGGATAACACAAGATTTAGCAGCTTCTACATTAAAGGACCACAGGGCATGGAATATAATATTCCAGAGGGCAAAGGAGATAGGATTACAACCAAGAATCACCTACCCAGCAAAACTGAGTATAATCCTTCAGGGGAAAAAATGGTCACTCAGTGAAATAGAGGACTTTCAAGCATTCTTGATGAAAAGACCAGAGCTGAATAGAAAATTTGACTTTCAAATGCAAGACTCAAGTGGAACATGAAGAGGTAAACAGGAAAGAGAAATCATAAGAGACTTATTAAGGTTGAACTGTTTACATTCCTGCACGGAAAGATGATATTTATAACTCATGAGACCTTTGTCAGTATTAGGGTAGTTGGAGGAAAAAATAATAGATGATAGATAGATAGATAGATAGATAGATAGATAGATAGAGATAGATAGATGCACAGGGTGAATTGAAGATGAAGGGGTCATATCTGGAGAATAAAATTAAGGGGTGAGAGAGGATTATACTGGGAGAAGGAGAAAGGGAGAGGTAGAATGGGGTAAATTATCTCACAAAAAAAACAGAAAAGAAAAGACTCTTACAGTGGAGGGTAAATAGGGGAAGGTGAGAGGGAAGGAGTGAATCTTATTCTCAAAGGATTTGGCTTACGGAGGGAATAGCATACACACTCAATTGGGTATGGAAATCTGTCTTACCCTACAGGAAAATAGGGGGGAAAGGGGACAAGAAAGCAGGGGAATTATAGAGAGGAGGGCAGATTGGGAAAGGGGTAATCAGAAGCAAATTTCTGAGGAGGGACAGGGTCAAAAGAAAGAATAGAATAAATGGGGGGCAGGTTAGGATTAAGGGAAATAGAGTCAGTTTTTTACAACATGACTACTATGGAAGTGTTTTGCATAAATGTACATGTATAACCTATATTGAGTTGCTTGCCTTTTCAATGATGGTGGGTGGGGAGGGAGGAAGGAAAAAAATTTGGAACCCAAAGTTTTAAAAAACACATGTTTAAAAGAATTGTTTTCACATGCAACTGGGAAATAAGAAATACAAGCAATTGGGTACAAAAATCTATCCTGTTCTACAAGAAAATAGAATGAGAAGAGGATAAGAGAAGAGTGGGAGAGATAAAAGGCAGGGCACTGGCTGAAGGTATATTCTAAATGCATGGCATCTTGGGGTGGGGGTAGGGGCAAGTTGGGGTGAAAATTTGGAACTCAAAATCTTGTAGAAAAAAAATAAAAATTTAAAATTTGAAAAAAATTAGAAAAGAGTGATTAGAAGCTAGTGACTTTATGAGAAATCAAGACACTGTAAAACAAATCCAAAAGAATGAAAAATTAGAAAGCAATGTGAAATATCTCATTGGAAAAACAAGTGACCTGGAAAATAGATCCAGGAGAGAGAATTTAAAACTTATTGGACTATCTGAAAGCCATGATAAAAAAAGAAACTAGACACCATCTTTCAAGAAATTGTCAAGGAAAACTGCCCTGATATTTTAGAAGCAGAGGGAAAAATAGAAATGGAAAGAATCCACCGATCTCCTCCTGAAAGAGACCCCCAGAGGAAAACTCCTAGGAATATTGTAGCCAAATTCCAGAGTTCCCAGGTCAAGGAGAAAATATTACAGCCAGAAAGAAACAATTCAAGTATTGTGGAAACACAATCAGGATAACACAAGATTTAGCAACTTCTACATTAAAGGACAACTGACCATGGAATATAATATTCCAGAGGGTAAAGGAGATAGGATTACAACCAAGAATCACCTACCCAGCAAAACCAAACATAATGCTTCAGGGGAAAAAATGGTCATTCAGTGAAATAGAGGACTTTCAAGCATTTTTGATGAGAAGACCAGAGCAGAATATAAAATTTACTTTCAAATACAAGACTCAAGTGGAACATGAAGAGGTAAACAGGAAAGAGAAATCATAAGAGACTTATTAAGGTTGAACTGTTTACACTCCTGCATGAAAAGATGATATTGATACCTCTTGAGACCTTTGTCAGTATTAGGGTAGTTGGAGGGAAAAATTATATGTATGTGCATATATACATACATACATACAGATATATAGATATAGATATAGATAGATAGATAGATAGATAGATAGATAGATAGATAGATAGATAGATAGATAGATAGATAGATGGAGAGAGAGAGGGAGATAGAGAGGACACGGTGAGTTGGAGATGAAAGGGTCATATCTGGAGAATAAAATTAAGGGATGAGAGAGGATTATACTAGGAGAAGGAGAAAGGGTGAGGTAGAATGGGGTACATTATCTTATAAAAAAACAGAAAAGAAAAGGCTCTTACAGTGGAGGGGAAATGGAGGAAGGTGAGAGGAAATGAATGAATCTTATTCTCAAAGGATTTGGCTTAAGGAGGAAATAACGTACACACTCAATGGTGTATGGAGATCTGTCTTACCCTACAGGAAAATAGAGGGGGAAGGGGACAAGAAACCAGGGAGATGATAGAGAGGAGGGCAGATTGGGAAAGGGGGTAATCAGAAGCAAATACTTTTGAGAAGGGACAGGGTCAAAAGAAAGAATAGAATAAATGAGGGGGCAGGATAGGATTAAGGGAAATATAGTTAGTTTTTCACAACATGTCTACTATGGAAGTGTTTTGCATAACTGCACATGTACAACCTATATTGAGTTGCTTACCTTTTCAATGAGGGTGGGTGGGGAGGAAGGAAGGGAAAAGATTTTGAACCCAAAGTTTTAAAAACACATGTTTAAAAGAAATGTTTTTACATGCAACTGGGAAATAAGAAATACAGGAAATGGGGTCCAGAAATTTATCTCCCTACAGGAAAATAGAAGCCGAAGGGGATAAGAGAAGGGGGGGAGAAATAAAAGAGAGGGCAGACTCAGGGAAGAGGTATTCAGAAGGCATGCCATATTAGGGTGGGGGGAAGGGCGAGATGGGGTGAAAATTTGGAAGTCAAAATCTTGTGGAGGTATATGTTGAAAACTAAAATAAATAAATTTATATAAAAAATAAATTATGGCTGTTTAGTGATTATGAAAAATACAAAGATTGTAAAGTATGAAGGTGGGAGTGTGTGTGTGTGTGTGTGTGTGTGTGTGTGTGTGTTACAGCCTTGAATAACATTTTTATATTTTTTATATTGTTTTAAATTTTTAATTGATTTATTTTGAATTATCAACAATCACTTCCATAAGCTTTTGAGTTTTAAATTTTGCTCCCCCCCATTTCCCTCCTCAAGACGGTACACAATCTGATATAGACTATGCATATACATTCCTATTAAACATATTTTCACATTAGTGATGTTGTAAGTAAGAATTAGAACCAATAGGAAGAATCACCAGAAAGAGGAAACAAAACACAACAGAAGAAAAAAAATAGCAAATTATATGCTTCAATCTGCATTCGAACTCCATAATTCTTTCTTTGGATGCAATAATATTTTCCATCATGAGGCAACTGGATATGTCTTACATCCTTGTATTGCTGAGAAGGGTTAAGTCAATTGATATTAGTCATCGTACTACATGGCTGTTACTGTGTACAATGTTCTGCTTCTGCTCACTTCCCTCAGCATCAGACCATATAAGTCTTTCCAGGTTTTTCTGAAGTCTGCCTGTTCATCATTTCTTATAGCACAATAGTATTCCATTACATTCGTATGCCACAACTAGTTCAGCCATTCCCCAACTGATGGGCATCCTCTGAATTTCCAACTTTTGGCCACCACAAAAAAAGCTGCTATAAATACATGTGGGTCCTTTTTGGTACATGTGTGTCCTTTTCCCATTTGTATGATTTCTCTAGGATATGCCCCTAGCAGTGCTATTGCTGGGTCAAAAAAATATGCACATTTTTATAGCCCTTTAAGGCATAGTTCCAAATTGCTCTCCAAAATGGTTGTATCATTTCACAACTCCACCAACAATGCATTAGTGTTCCAGTTTTCCCACATCTTCTCCAACATTTATCATGTTCCTGTTTTGTCATGTTGGCCAATCTGATAGGTGTGATGTGGTACCTCAGAGCTGTTTTGATTTGCATTTCTCCAATCAATAGTGATTTAGAACATTTTTTCATATGACTATAGATGACTTTAATTTCTTCATCTGAGAACTGCCTGTTCATATCCTTTGATCATTTATCAATTGTATTCTTATAAATTTGACTTAATTCACTATATATTTTAGAAATGAGGCCCTTGTCAGAGAGATTAGCTGTAAAAATTCTTTCCTAATTTTCTATTTTCCTTCTAATCTTGGTTGCATTGGCTTTGTTTGTGAAAAAACTTTTCAATTTAATGTAATCAAAGTTATCTATTTTGCTTTTCATAATGTTCTCTATCTCCTGTTTGGTCATGAATTCTTCTGTTCTCTATAAACCTGATAGGTAAACTATTTCATGCTCTCCCAGTTTGCCTACAGTATCAGCCTTCATATCTAAATATTGGACCCATTTTGACTTTATTTTGGTATATGGTATGAGATTTGGGTCTATGCCTAGTTTCTGCCATACTCTTTTCCAGTTTTCCCAGCAGTTTTTTTCAATGAGTGGGTTCTTATCCCAGAAGCTGGGGTCTTTGGGTTTATCAAATAATAGATTACTGTAGTCATTGACTACTGTGTCTTGCATAGTTAACCTATTCCACTGATCCACCACTCTATTTCTTAGCTAGTACCAAGCAGTTTTGATGATTGCTGCTTTATAATACAATTTAAGATCTGGAATGTCTAGGCCACCTTCCCGTGCATTTCTTTTCATTAGTTCCCTTGATTTTCTGGATCTTTTGTTTTTCCAAATGAATCTTGTTATTATTTTTTCTAACTCTATAAAATAAGTTTTTGGTAGTTTGATCGGTATACCACTGAATAAGCAAATTAGCTTAGGTAAAATTGTTATTTTTATTACATTAGCTTGGCCTATCCAGTTATTTAGATCTGACTTCATTTGTGTGAAAAGTGTTTTGTAATTGTGTTCATATAGCTCTTAGGTTTGTTTCGGGAGGTAGACTTCTAAATGTTTTATAATGTCTACAGTAACTTTAAATGGAATTTCTCTTTATGCACAGCATTTTTAGAAAAAAATGAACATGTACTCGGGCATAAAAATACAAAATTTATATAAAAATAGAGAAGGCAAAATATAACGGGGGAATCAATGAATAGGTCATTGCAACGAAAACAAAATCCCATGAAAAATTGAACTAAATAGAAATTTTGAAAATCAAGGGGAAAAATCAAAGAAGATAAAATCAAAATTGAAAAAAATTAAATTGTATTTGCAAATGAAGTAAGATGTCCTTTCTTTAAAAGCATGGCTAGTAAATGAACTACTAATTTTTTATCTTTAAAACAGAAAAACAAAGCTAAACTAAACTTCCAAAATTGAAAAGGAGAAAGAAAATTTAGCAACAAATGAACAACTGAAATTCTCAGAAGTTATTTTAAATAACGGTATTCCAATAAAAGGTTATAACTTAAAATTATATAACTTAAATATTAAGGTATATATCCATTTTAGTATATTATCTGACAGTTTTATTCTTTTTTATATTTTTTCTCAATTAGATGTAAACAAGTTTTTTTTACCCACACTTTCCCCTTCTCTCCCACCCTTCCCTCTTGTTTTGAGAATGCAAGCCATTTGATATAGAGTATACATGTGCAGTTATGCAAAACATTTTTGTATTAGTCATGCTGCAAAACAAAATATAGACAAAAAAGAAAGAAAGAAGAAAGAAACAAACAAACAAACAAACAAACAAACAAGAAAGAAAGAAAGAAACAAAGAAAGAAAGAAACAAAGAAACAAAGAAAGAAAGAAAGAAACAAAGAAACAAAGAAATTTAAGAAGCGTGCATCAGATTTTATTCAGACTCCATCAATTCCTTCTCTGGAGATAGATAGCATTTTTCATCAGAAGTCCTTCAGAATTCTCTTGAAGCACTGTTTTGCTGAGAATAGCTAAGTTGTTTACAATTCATTGTATAATATTGCTGTTACTGAGTACAATGTTCTTCTGGTTCTGTTCATTGCACTTTACATCAGTTCGTGGACGTCTTCCCAGGTTTTTCTGAAAGCATCTTGCTCATCATTTCTTATATCACAGTGTGACATATGAAAAGTGCAAGAGACATCATTTCTGGGTAATTGATAATCAAATGTTATTAATTATGGCTAGCAGATAATTAGTAAAAGAGATGGTAATTTGTCTTTCTCTCATAAACTAAAGAGGAATCATGGAGACGTCTTAAAAAATACAACATTCATTTCTATTAAAAACACTAGAAAGCAAATGAATAAATTGAGCTTTCCTTAAAATAAGTAATATGTATCTAAAATTATAACAGGCATTATCTGTTATGAAGGTAAGCTAGAAGCCTTTTCAGTAAGATTAGGGTGAAGGAAAGAAGCTCATTATCACCATTACTATACAGTATTATTCTCGAAATGCTGCCTATAGCACTAAGACAAGAAAAAGAAATTGAAGGAATTAGAAAAGGAGAAAAGGAAACGAAACGATCACTTTTTGCAGATGATATGATGAAAATTTTAGAAAATTAACTAAAAAACTGGTTGAAGTAATTAACAAATTCAGCAAAGTTGCAATATATAAAATAAAACCACATGAATCATCAGAATTTCTATATATTGCCAACAAAATCCAACAAGAAGAGATAGAAAAAGAAATTCCATTTAAAATAATTGTAGACTACATAAAATACTTAGGAGTCTACCTGCCAAGGCAAAACCAGGAACTATATAACCACAATTACAAAACATTTTCCACACAAATAACATCACATATAAGCAACTGGAGAAATATTAATTGCACATAGGTAGGCTGAGCCAATATAATAAAAGTGAGAATTCTACCTAAATTTATTTATTCAGTGGCACAGATAGAAAATAATAGAAAATCAATTTTAGAAAGAGCTGAATTTAAAATATCTAATTCCATGGCATTAAAGCGCCTATTGAGTGAAAGACATTCAATAACATTTTGGTGACATGAAGCCAGAAATGAAATAGCACCTACTTTCAAAAAGCTTCTATTCCACTTCATCAAATCAATAGCATCACCACCACCACCACCAACAACAACAGCAACAATGACAGCTTGAATATAAAAGAGAAGTTGCTTGGAGTAGAGGAAAGAGTGGTTCATTTGAAGTTAAGATACCTCTATTTGAATCCTCCTTCTTGCCCTTATTATCTATATGATTCTGGGTAAATCACTTAATATTCTGGGACCCCTTGCCTTATGTATAAAATTAGGGACTTGAATTAGATGATGTTTTAAGTTTCTATTATCTTTAAATCAATAATCCTAAGGCTATATTTCTTTTAAACTTTGTATAAGTCCTTAGGGTGAACCCTGTGTCTAACATATAGTAGGCATTTAATAAATGACCAATGAATGAATGAATGAATGAGTGAATGAATGAAGCAACGTGCTGGTTATCTTTATCAAGTGTCTTGTACGATTTGGTTGTTTGATTAAACAATATTTGCTGATAGTGATGTGAGATGGATTTTTAATGCCAATAAGTTGTCTTCAATGGGACAACAATTTACAAGGTATCATAAAGGACAAAGGGATGATAATCAGGCCATAAGCAATCTGCAATGCGTGAGTCCCTGGTGTGGTGACACCTTTGCTGCACTAAGATACAAAGCCTAACTCAGAACCCGAGAGTAAGATATTAAATTACCTTAGTAAAATGCATATTCACTAAGCCCCATAAAACTTTTCTATTAGGCAGTAAAGTAGTCCATAAAAAAATGAAACAAATAATCAGGCATAGAGAGAGCATAAGCAGTCTCTAAGGAATCTTCCTGGGTTATCAGAAGTTTCCCCACCTCTTTCTTCCCAGTCCTGGATACATCTTTAAGTACTCTTTGCACAAAGGGCCTACTTTTGGGTACCTGATCAATCCAGGTGGTAGAAAGGTTAATTCAAACTCTCTTAGGTCCTATAATGTCTTGATTGATGACAGCTTTGTTGGTATTATGGAAATGTAGGAGTTTACTCAAGCCACTTCTACTAGAATCCTAGTCCAGAAAAAAAAATGTGGACAATTGTATTGTCTAATGATTAATTACTTGATTATTTTTTTCTATTTTTAAAATTTATTTATTTTTAGTTTTCAACATTTATTTCCACAAGATTTTGAGTTCCAAATTTTCACGCCATCTCGCCCCTCCCCCCACCCCAAGATGACATGCATTTGAATATCCCTTCCCCTAGTCTGCCCTCCCTTCTATCTCTCCCCCCCAACTTCTCTTATCCCCTTCCCTTTCTATTTTCCTGTAGGGCAGGATAGATTTCTGTACCCCATTTCCTGTATTTCTTATTTCCTAGTTGCATGTGAAAACATTTTTTTAAGTGTTTGCTTCTGATTACTCCCTTTTCCAATCTGCCCTCTTCTCTATAATTCCCTGCTCTATATCTCCTTCTCCTCCTATTTTCCTGTAGGGTAAGACAGATCTCCATACCCCAATGAGTGTGTATGTTATTCCTTCCTTAAGCCAAATCCTATGAGAATAAGATTCACTCATTTCCTCTCACCTTCCTCAGTTTCCCCTCTACTGTAAGAGCCTTTCCTTTTCTGTTTTTTTGGCGAGATAATTTACCCCATTCTACCTCTCCCTTTCTCCTTCTCCCACTATAATCCTCTCTCACCCCTTAATTTTATTCTCCAGATATGACCCCTTCATCTTTAGCTCACTCTGTGCCCTCTATCATCTATCTATCTATCTATCTATCTATCTATCTATCTATCTATCTATCTATCTATATCTATCTATCTACCTATCTATCTATCTATCTATCTATCTACATACATATAATTTTTTTCCCTCCAACTACCCTAATACTGACAAAGGTCTCATGAGTTATAAATATCATCTTTCCATGCAGGAATGTAAACAGTTCAACCTTAATAAGTCTCTTACGATTTCTCTTTCCTGTTTACCTCTTCATGTTCCACTCAAGTCTTGTATTTGAAAGTCAAATTTTCTATTCAGCTCTGGTCTATTCATCAAGAATGCCTGAAAGTCCTCTATTTCACTGAATAACCTTTTTTCCCCTGAAGAATTACACTCAGTTGTGCTGGGTAGGTGATTCTTGGTTGTAATCCTATCTCGTTTGACCTCTGGAATATTATATTCCATGCACTGTGGTCCCTTAATGTAGAAGCTGCTAAATCTTGTGTTATCCTGATTGTGTTTCCACAATACTTGAATTGTTTCTTTCTGGCTGTAATATTTTCTCCTTGACCTGGGAACTCTGGAATTGGGTTACAATTTTCCTAGGAGTTTTCCTTTGGGGATGTCTTTCAGGAGGAAATCAGTGGAAGCAGCTGCCACCCTGGGGTCATGCTCAGGAACTGGGGCTGAGACCACCATTCTTCTCTCTCACCATAGAAACAGACTTTTCCCACTGACCTTCTAAGTTGTCTTTGATGTTCATGGGTTGAGAAGTCTGGAAACCGCCACAGCTGCCCACAATTCCATCCTCTGAGGCCTGCTCAGGTTCAATGTGGTCTGCGCGCCCACGCCCCGCTGAGCTCCCAGCCCGGCGCGATACACCTTTCTGACCAATCATCCAGGTTGTCTTGGGCTGGAAATGTATTTCACTCTGTCTTTTTGTGGGTTCTACTGTTGTAGAATTTTTTTAGAGCCCTTTTTTATAGGTATTTGGAGGGGTTTGAGGAGAGCTCAATCAAGTCACTGCTTTCACTCTGCCATCTTGGCTCCGCTCTCTGATTATTTTTTTTTATAAACTAGTATTTATTAAATAATAAATTTTGTAACAAAAAACAAAAGATAAGATAGATTAGGAGAAATCTCGAATTGCAATAGATAGATTGTAAGGTCTAGACAGCAAAGCCTAGGGGAACACTACAAAGGGTTACAATTAAGATTTTGCAACAGAAGTTATTAGCTGTTTTCTTCACATTTTCATTTTAAGAACCTGAAGATAAAATGGTTGCTGTCTGTAGATTTAAAATCTCCCTCATAATTTGCAAACACATCTATTTTCACATTAAACTAAGGCTCCTGCTCTTATCAATAACCAGCATTTAATACTGGTTTCAAATTTAGTGTTCTTTCCATATGTTGAACCATGAAGAGAAATGAGACACAATTCAAATCAGATAATGAAGACAGTTAATAAACAGAGAATACAGAGTCACCACAATGATTTAGGATCTCAAAAAAAATTACAAAATAAAGACTTTTAAAAGAAAAAATCTTGGTGTTACTAAGTAGTTTTCCACTAACAACACCTAAATTCCTGACATTTAAACAAATTTTCCAGAGACTTATTAGACATTTTAGTTACATGCCAATTCTTCCCATTCTCCTTTTCTACCACTAACCCCAAAATACATTAGCAGGGGATGAGTATAATGTCTCCTGGGCAAAAATTTACAGATGCAATTACCAGCTGTATAGCTGTATTTGTGTTCTTGAGCATGTAGCTGACAACATGTTCCAACTTCAGTTACTAAGCACTGGCCATCAGGTCTGCTAGACCTGATACCAGCTTTCACTACCCCATCCCCTGCTGCAGATTGATCAGCTACTGTATGATGTACATTTAGAGCAAAATATTTCTACTGAGTTAAGGATAAGTGTTGTGCAATGCGAGCATATACATCCTCACTATCACTACTGTTGACTAATTTGGTTTCCTCAAAGGAGGTGCCCTGACTGAAGATAATGATTCACAGTCTTCCTCTCCCTCTCCCCTGTGACTCTTTCAGCCATGCTATCTCCACTGATTTGCAAGTGAGCAAAATAATCCTCTAGAGAAGTGCTTGCATGAAGTGAAGGTGTTCTAGGGCCTGTTAACTGGCATCTAGTAAAGTTAAAGGTCAGACAGAAGTAGACACTAGAGGCAGCATGGAACCCCAAGCCTGGGCTGATCTATCGTCTGCTCCAACTGCAGAGCCCTCTCTTGCTAGTATTAGCGTCATAGTCCCGCTGAAATCCAGACATTGCCATCTTTGGTATCCTGTTTAATTTTCCTACACCATCCACAGTTGTTTCTTTTTTATTGAACCATATTTTTAAGATCAGCAACATACAGAAATTCAACAATTAACATTTCAGTGTTCTTTTTACCTTTGAAGAAAGTGTCTTCCACTTCCCTGCTGGTACATACTGCCACCACCATTTATTCCTTCTTAATATCAGGCATATTTTCCATTGCCTGTACTTGCTGCTTAAGTTACTCTGTTGGTAATGAAATTGGCTTGTCAAGAAAGTCCTGAGGAATCTCTTACTTAGAGAGTACACATCCCTTTCCACACCACATATCCTCCTTTAACACAAATAGCAGAATACATGCTTACAAGAAAGACTGAGTGTGTAAACACATATTTACATATAGATGGCACATTCAGGGCCAGTAAGAGAAGGTCCAGGATTGGGACATCCATTTGCCTTCCTGATTATAGGAAGCATGTTTATTGTGTGATCAATTTCACCACACCTAGTTAACATTACTATCATAGAATTCCACTGATGTTTCTTATAAGACAAAAAAAAAAACCATCTTCTCCATAGGCAGTTAGCCAAATTAGAATACTTTTCCCTCAGTATTGGTTCATTCTTTGTGCTGTGAAGGGAGACCCTACTTGCATCAATTTCTCTGTCTACTAGCATTGTTGATGTTTTACCTCCAGTTAACTTAAAGATTGCAATGTTGTTTCCATCAAAGCTTTTTAAAAAATTCAGGGTAATTACATCTTCACATTTTGTACATGAAGACTATTCCATCTCCCCACAACCTCAAAATCTATTATCTGCCTTTCTGCACAAGCATTCGGAGAGCAAAATAAGCTTTTATCCTCCCATTGTAGCCACTTCACAGTGTTTTCTCTTGGGCCACAGCATTGTGGCCATAGACTGGCAGAGATGATGTGATGGCAAGGTGAACTGGTGCTTCTAGACCTTGATTCTTATTAATGCACAAATAACAGAAGTCATGGAGCATGGGCAGAGCTACTGTTCCAGCTTTTGTCACATGGCTTATTGTGAAAGTTTTGGACATGTTGGGAAAAAAATACAAAGGAATTCCTTTACTGAACATTGAGTTGGAAGAACTCCTGACTTAGGAGAATATAGAACAGTATAACTTAAACTTTGTCTCTTCACTTCCTGGTTTTGTTTTTTGGCAAGATTATTCCATCCTATCTTGTGAGAAGTTTAGGAGGGGTCTCACATCTATTGAATGGCAGTTGTAAGCTTAAGGCACATATACATGGCCAAGCCTGAAATTGATCACAGAGCCCTAGTTTCCTCTTCTTTGTGCTGCTTTTACCGTATCACATGTGACTAAACAGTGATCTCGAGATGAGTATTTCCAATGTTGGAGGTAATGTGGATTTGATAGGCCCAGAGGACTTGGGTCCTTTGGTTAGAGCTACATCAACTTCCAGACCCATCATTGTCCTTCTTACTCAAAAAGGACCAACACAATATCACAATATCAGAGACAAAGTACAATATGTCCAACTATGGCTGATTGGACTAGTAATGGGAGATTGTCCCATTACATTAGGAGTAAGAGCCTGTAACTAAAACGTCTAATAAGTCTCTGGAAAATTTGTTTAAATGCAAGGAATTAGGATGTTGTTAGTAGAATTATCCCCTGATTGAACTTGCCAGAAGATGTAAGCCTAGAGACAACTATTTAAACAGTTGAAATATGAAGTGTCAATTTAAATATAATATAAAATGCTTTAAAGTTACAATGGTTTTAATCTAAACCTTTTCACAAAATATGATGGTACTATAAGTTTATCTTTTTTTAAAGTCTCTTGACATGTGCTTTTGAATCTTGTGTGCATTAAGTATATTTCTTATATAAAGGAAATATATAACTATCCTCCCTTGTTTGGTTCTTGTTATATGAGTACAATTTTCACATGTACACACACACACACACACAAATTTATAGAGACCTTAGACATGAGCCAACCCTTAGCTGTAAATAATTTTCTACAGGACACCATGGTGTGGGAGTGAGGGCTTAAAGAATCAAAGAATGTGTGTCTAATCCTGCTCATTAATGACCAGGTTCACCCAGTCCTGAACATGGTCACCACACAAATGTTTCTGGGTCAGAGGGACATTTTAATCATTAGGGAAAGGGCAGAACACTCAGAACTTTGGGCACTGTTTCCAACATACACATGTTTTTTCATCACAGTCAAACTTTGAATAAATTTTTCCATTCATTTTTGATAAGATATACCCAATTCACTGGAAATCTCCTGCTTAGTAATTCAATATCCAAGGGTTACTATCCAGATCCTTAGTTAAGTCTAGAGAAAAATTGTAAGATTTTGGTTGCCTTTTGATGAGAAAAATTAGGAAAAAGCACATCTCCATTATTAGCAACCTATCCAAGGTTGATTCAGAGTTTCTATTCTCTCCATTGCCTCCCATCCCATCTTTGTTACCATATGTCCTAAAGAGATGTCATCCTTTATAGGCCTCATTTTATACATCTATTTCAAAGGGAGGTTGGAGTGGATGATATGTAAGATTTCTGACAACTACTAAATTATTTATTTTTAAAAAATTAAGTCCTATTAAATATTTTATCCGATTGCCTGATTTCTACTTTTACCTACCCCTTATGAATCAGTCACTATTTCAACTCAAGATGCCATCTATAAGTTAATTATCCCATATTATGGAAATTGATTCTTAGACTGGTCAAACACCCAGGACCACTTAGCACTTTAGTATAAAATTCTGATGAAGATAAATAACCAGTATTCCCAAAGAAAAATGAAAAATATAATAGTTAATTGAAACTATATAGCCATTTTATGTAGGAAAAATGTAATTACCTAATTGGAATTAAGCCAAGTCTATGCGTTAACTCTCTTTGATTTAGTAAGGATGCCAAGGGATATTTCTTCTCTTCATGTGGTCAGGACCTTGGCTTTACATCATATTTAGAATATCATCTGTGAGAATTTATTAATTTAATCTGAAATTATGTTTGCTTGATGTTTTAATTTGCCCAAAGTATACTTATTAATGCAATATTTCAACTAACAATGACTAGCTATTACAAGGAGCAGTACAACTGTCAAAAGTCAAACCCACACTTATTATTAATTAGTGTGGACTTCATTACCCACCATCATGCCTTAGTGTATGTTTCTACGATCATATAAAAAGTGATTTCAGAAAAGAAAACAAATCCAGCACATTCTGATATCTACTTGAGGGTAGTAAGGTTGTTTGATGCAATCCCCAGGACACACTTTAAAAATCCAATTTAAAATATAATGTAATGAGGATAAATGTTGCTTTTTAGGACACTCTAAAATATGCATTCAGAAATGAAGCTTTTCTTAAGCTAAGATGGGGGAGATTCCTCTGGGTATCTCCCTTTGAAACATAGATGAGTTCATGATCATCTCTCAGCAGGAAAAAATAACTCCATCAATACTTGCTGATTTGCAAATGAGGCAAGCAGGGCACGAAAACTTTGATTTTAATTAAAGCAGCAGTTAGGGGTCCTTCTCACACATGTATCCCTTGAAAATCTAACTCATATTTGAGGTACTCTGTGGGTCAATACCCTCTCATATTGATAGGTCATGATTTGCCACCAATGTATTTACTTTGTTAGCCAACCAAAGGGCATGGTAGTTCAAAGCAAAAAAAAAAAAAAAAGCAAGAACAAAACTAAATATAAATAAAAATCCAATTAAACAATCTTGCATGATAAGAAAATAGTCTCCTATTCACCTTCAGAGTAATACTCCCAACATGTTACTTATGGGGACCAGGTCTTAGTAAATACCTTAGTCAAACTGACCCCTGAATGCCCTTAGGAAATACCTGGGTAAGGTCTAGTATGAAGTATCATTTAAAACCTTGTTTTCTCAAACAGGCTGTTTTCCAAGTATGCTCTTTCCAAAACCACATCCCCATGTCTTGTCACTCAAATCTGTTCTTTTTTCTAACTTGCCACCTGATTGCTAGGCTAACTACTGAACCCACACATTCTCCCCATTAATCAAAAACTCCATACAAGACTTATTGTCTAATACTCAGTGTTCTTCGGATAAGCCCACTATGGGTCCAGCTGCCTATTATTTTGTCCATGGGACACTGAGAGTACCAGGAACCACATGATCTCCAAATCTTTATCTATCCTAATCTCAGGAGCCTTGGTATATAGGAAGGCATCAAATAAGAGAGGAAAATATGTAGAGATTGCATGTCCAGGAACAATATATGGTTCTTACATATAACAAACACATATGGCCAGATACCCCATGTGCAGAAACACATATGCCAGGAATCTGAATGAGTAAGGTGCATATACGGCAAGCATACAAGTAAGTACACTTTTGGCTAGTGTGCATGTCTGGTCAGGGATATTCACACCTGCAGTGGTGGAGAACTCTGATTTTCTCTAGTGATGCTCTTTCCTCAGAATTCTATTCATCATCTCTCCACTGCATGCAATCTCCTTCGTATTACTGGCCCCCAAATTTGTCTTTGCTATTCATAATAACAAGGGCAGCTAGGTGACACAGAAATAGAGCGCCTGCCCTAGAGTCAGGAGGACTGGAGTTCAAATATGGCCTCACATACTTACTAGCTTGTAACCCTGGACAGGTTGCTTAACCCTCTTTGCCCTAGTCCCTTACCTGTCAAATGAGCTGGAGAAGGAAATGGCAAAGCACTCCAGTATCTTTGCCAAGAAAATCCCAAATAGGGTCACAGAGCTGGACTCACCTGAAATGACTCAACAACAATACTCATGGTGATGTTTCTGTCGGTCATGATCACTAGCTAGACTCTGGTTGTTTTCAGCTATTCATCTTCTTTAGGGCTGTCTATTATTCTATGCTACCATCTGCTTGGGTGCTAACAAAACTCTCTAACGAGAGTGATGAGTCAAAGCTCTTTGTTTAGATTGAATCAAGCGAAAATTAGCAGAAACACCTAGGGTAAGATAAAGTCTTTTCTTTTTTATTGTTTTTTTTTTCTTGATAATGATTCAAGTTCCTTTAACTTTGTCAATTATCAGGCTTAAAGTTGGGGGAAAAAAACAAACTTTTACATTTCTGATTGTATTCCGAGACCCAAAACCTATTTCATTGGGGGGAAAAAGAGGGGGAGGGCTCCTCTACAATTCCATTATGTTTTCTGTTTGATATGCATATGAACCTAGGAGACATAATGAATTGGATGAAGCCTAGACTATCATGGGTTTATGTTCCTATATTTATTATAACTGTCTGCCACTATCAATAATGATGGTTTGGGAATGTAGTGTAGCAATAATAAGATATATATATATATACATATATATATATATATATGTATGTATATATATATGTATGTATATATATATATATATATATGTATGTATATATATATATGTATGTATATGTATATGTGTGTGTGTGTGTGTATATATATGTATATATATATGATAATATAAGAAATAATGTTAGTCTCCTTAGATCATTAAATGTTGTAGATGCACAGATAGATCATAGAGAGATAGATAGACAGAAAGATAAATTATAAATAGATATACATTGAAATATAGTATGTGTGTATGTTCCCTTCCCACATGTAGTATTGATTACCAATGACATAAAATGTCTCCTGTTCTTCTAGGAGCTCAGAGTCTAGTAAAAGTAAAATATATTTTAAAATAAATATTTAATTTTGTCTGTGTCTATATTAACCAAAGATGTTCAAGTATTTAAATTTTTTACTTGGTGGTATATAATTTCAATATTACATTTTTCAACATTTCTTTTGCCCCGATTAAAATAACAAGCAAATAACCACTAAGATAAGTAAGACATTATTTATGGTCCAACTATTTTTGAGACTGAGTTGTATAGGCTAGTACCTCTCCTGGCCTTGATTATCTGGAATCTTTGAATAGCCAAGTTGCAAAATAATTTCAGAAAGTAGTTTGATCATGACATAGTTAAGGGACCTATATTGCCTAACAACACTTGAAATTACTAATAAAACATTAGAGTTACTTACACTTATCATTTAGTTCACTTTTCTCATTTTATAGGCCAGAATAAAGTAAAATTCTTCTCAGACCAATAAGACAAAAACAAAAAAGTTAATAATGTGGCTGACAGTAGAAAGAACCCAAGATTCCTTACTTTGAAACCAATGCTTCCCTTGTTTTACTCCATGTCTCACTTGCAAAGAGATTTTTAAAAATGCCCTTACTGTTCCTTGGAAAATTGTAATGATGAACAACAAACTTGTCACCAAAAATGCAGAGCAAAGAAAGAAAGGAGGTTTAAAGACACTGTTTAGTTTGCCCATATTTACTTTTGAAATATTCTGTTTTCCAGACTGGCTGTCCTATTGTCCCGTGGTACTTTCAACTACTACAATTTTTTGTTTTCCTTATTTGCTCTGTTGATGGCTGGATTCAAAAAGTGCTCAATTGGACCTCTTCTGATGAATAGTAATTCCTGATAAATGACATGAAGGAAGCAGCACGCTGTACAATATTCCTGACGATGCACCCAGTGATTAGAATGAGATGATATGCCATTATGGTACCTACTAAGTCAAATGAATTGGGCTTCCTTAAACACAATGGATCAGCTGCTCTCATGCTGGGCTTTTGTTAAGAGACATGGCAGTCATTCAGCGCTGTCTTATGAACAGCTGGAAATTCTAAGACTTAACAGCTCTTGCAACAGAACAAGATGCAATTCAAAGGCTTTTTAGTTTCTAGCCACTAAAAACAGAACACTAACTCAGCTTATATATGTAACAAAGTTAGGGGAAAGCAATAGGGGATTAGAAATACCAGGATGTAGGATGTAGGCACAGAAATTTTCTAGTTTTCCACATGATAGGCTATACGAGTTTAATAACCAGCTGCTATGTTTCAGAACTGGAGCAAGTTATCTTCTATTGATAATGTGAGTACACTGACAGGAGGCTGAGGAAAGAGAAGCGTCAAATACACAGGTAGGCTACATAACACTCCTGAATATAGCCTGAAAAATATTAAAATGTAATGGAGAAATATTTAACAAAATCAATAAAATACAATGGAACATAGATAATATCACATTTTAAAACTGAATCAATGTGAGGCCCAAAGGGATTCTTATATGTAAATGTGTGGTCTCCATTTCAGCTTGAGTTTGACTGCAGAGATGCAGTCTAATCCCTTTCATTTTATAGAAGAGGAAAATAACCCCCAGAAGGGGGGCAATAATTTTCAAAAGATCATTCCAATTTTCCAATACTTCAACAAATCTGTGAATTCCCTCCAGTGATATACTGCAACCTATGCATGCTTACCTTTCATATGTAAATCCCGACTATGTCCTCATGGAAATCTTCCACAGAGATGCAAGGTTATATTCATCATCATTATCGTTGTAGTAGTAGTAGTCTTCACCATTTAATTACTTAAAGAGCTTTTTCATTTTTATAGAGCACTTTTACCATATCAACCTTTTAAGGAAAAGAGTGCAAGTTTTATCATCCCTATTTTATAGTTTAGAAAACCAAGCAGAAAGAGGTTAAGTGATTTTCCTCTAATTATTAATATTAAAGCTGGGACTCAAATTCGGGTCCTTTGACTCCAAATCTATGGCTATCTCCACTAAATGCTATATTCCTGGAAAGGAAACTGAATAACCAAATCCAACAACAACAAATACATATATATATATATATATATATATATATATATATACACACACACACACACACACACACACATATACATATACATATATATACATATACGTATATATACATATACATATATGTATATATATATATATTTACTTATCTATAAGGTACACAAAGATAATTTTGCTTTGACAATCTCTGTGCCTCAGTCTAGTAACTACTACTTACATTCAAGGTATAAGCTGGTTTCCCTCCTAAAAGAGAAAGGAAAAGAATTCAAGGGATTGATTTTAAGATGTGTGAATGAGGTCCATCATGTAGAGTTGGAAGGGATCAATGATGCCCTCATTTTACCACTGAAAAAATGAGGTCAAAGAAAATTAAGTGACTTTCCTAAATTTACATTGGCAATGAATATTAGAGGTGGATTATAAACCCAGAGCCTCTGAATTCACAGTGAGCCATCCTTTCCTTTTATAATCCTGCCTCACCCAAATAAGGATTAATGAGTATTTTGTTTTGTTATTGTTTGTGTTGTTGTTATTTTTGTTTTCGGTAATACTATGTTTTCCCTGATTATTTGGAGAGTGAGGATTTTGCCTTAGAAGAAAAAAATCAAAGCACTTTTTGAAGATCTCGTGTTTCATTTGTTTAATTGGTTTTTCAATTGATTTTTTTTTTCAGTTTTCAAATTGATTGATCAATTTGGCCTTTTACTAGGAAGCTGGTCTTTTGGCCTAGCTTCATTTAACTTCATGGATTCAAGTGCTTCCATAGCTGGTGAAAAAAGTAAAATGATGTCAGATGCAGGAGGGAAGAAAATGATACAAGATACAGGGCTGGTATGGATATTAAAGGTGAAATCAGCACAATGACATCCAGGGCCATGCCTACTCCTATTACCACTAAATTTGTTACAATTAAGTAAAGTTATGTGGACTTTACCCTCAAAGGAAATTGTATTTCATGTCAATGATATGGTTATAAGTAAAAAACAAACAAACAAACAAAAAACCAGGAAAGTTGTGGAACAGCATTACCTCAGAACCTGGAAGCAGTCTACTATTTTCCTGTTTGCCTATACGGGTACAATCATGGTAATCACTGCAAAGGAGCCCTAGTTTCCTCAGGAATTTAGGGTCTGAACTTTGAAGGGAAGAGCCAAGATGGTAGAGCATAGAAAGTACACAACTGAGTTCCTCAAACAACTTTAAAACAATGCTTGAAATTAATTTCTGGGGTAACAGAGTCAGTGAAAGGTCAGAGTGAGACAATTTTCCAGTCCAGGAAAAGCTATGACACAGGGTTGGAGGCTAGCCCAGAGTCCACATAGATGCCAAAGCAGCGATGGTGGGATTTGGTGGTGGTGACAGAAGAAATAGCAGCTTTGGGAGTTGTCAACTAGAAGTAGTAAGGGGACCTGGAAAGTGGTCAAAAAAGAGATTACTGCAGACCCTTGTGCTAGCACTGAATGCAGGACCAGATGATATTTTGAAAATCCATTTTCAATACCCACTTCTGAGTTATAGTTCAAGGGCACTATCAGGTCAAGAGTGTGCAGGGCCCCTGAGAAGCAGTTGCACTTTTGGTCCCAAGAGTTCAGGGACCCTAGGGAACAGTATTACTTGTGATCCTAAGGAATAGGGTCCGTGAGGAGCAATATCGATTACAACGATGAGTTATCAGGGACATTTCCTGGGTAAGGGCCAGAGTGTGGATCAGGAGAGCAGTGACCTCAGCTCTCCTCAGAGCATGCAACCAAAAAAAGCACCCCAAACTTCCAAACCCCCAGAACTAACTTTGAAAACACTAGTGTGAAAGAGCCTGAAGCTTAAGATGGCGCCTCTCCACTACTACCACCACTTCCCCACACTGGGAACAAAGCCCACCTTTAGCATAAAGTTCAAAATCAAGAAATAGTTGAACATCAATTAAAAAAAAAGTGCATTGGACCAAACCCAACAAGAATTCCTGGCATAGGTAAAATTAATTTTCAAAATCAAATCAGAGTGGCAGGAAAAATCATGCACCTGGTGAGTGCAGTAGCACAGGGGCAGGAATCCTTCTGGCTGTGGGTACTTGCAGGAGTGCAGAGTCCCTGGTTACAGTTCCAGGGCAGAAATGACAGCTGTAGTTTGCAGCCATCAAAGGGACCTCAGGGGGCAAGATCATTTTCAGGACTGGGGCTTTAGCCATGGCTTAGGAGTGGAGTGGAGAGCCCAAGGTTAAGCCCTGTGACACACCTCAAAAAATAAGAGTAAGAAGGACCTGAAGCATGGGACATCATTTCCCATAATTCTGGACTAAAACTTCATCACACTAATAACTGCTGAACAAACAAACAAATACAATAAAATAAAACAAAAAATGAGCAAGCAAAGGAGAAAGAACCCAATCATAGATAGCTACTATTGGGATAGAGAAGATCTGGGTTCATGTTCAGAGGGAGATAATGGAGTTAAAAAATAAAGTCATTCCTTTTTCCATGAGAAATATCAAATGATCCCAAGCAGAAAAAGAATACTTGGACAAACTTGAAAAACTTTAAAAATCAAATAAGAGAGATTGAGCAAAAATTAGAAAAAAATAAGAGCAATCTAAGAAAATCAAGAAAATTATGAAAGTAAAGTCAATCAACTTGAAATAGAGAATCAAGAACATAAGGAAGAAAATAGGTCCTTGAAAACTAGAATCAGGAAAAGGGAAGGTAATGATTTTCTAAGACATCAAGACACAATCAAACAAAATAAAAAGAATAAAAAAGAAGAGAATGTGAAACATCTCATCAGAAAAGCAACTGATCTGGAGAGCAGATTGAGGAGAAATAATATAAGAATAGTTAGACTACCTGAAAATTATGATAAAAATGAATCTTGATACATTTGTAGTAAGGTAATGGGTAGAAGTAAAGAGGAAGAGTGAGAAAGGAGAGGAATATGGAGAGGAGCACAGTGAAAAATGGGAAGGAGGAAAATATACAACAATAATCTTGATACATTGCATCTTGATAGATATACAAAAAATTATCAAGGAAATTTGCCCTGAAGTTCTAGAGCAAGGGTGGGTACCTTGTAGCTTTAAGGCCACATGTGGTTCTAGGTCTTCAAATGTGGCCCTTTGATTGTATCCAAATATCACAGAACAAATCCCCTTAAGGAAAGGATTTGTTCTGTAAAATTTGGACTCAGTCAAAAGTCTGTACCCAAGACCTAGAAAGCCACATGTGGCCTCGAATCCATGGGTTCCCTACCCCTGTTCTAAATTAAGAAGGCAAAGCAGAAACAGAAAAAAAAATCCACCAATATACACCTGAAAGTCACCCCAGGAGAAAAAACTTAAAGGAATATCATAGCCAAGTTTCAAAGCTCCTAGGTTAAAGAGAAAATATTGGAAGCATAAAGAAAAAAAAATTTGAATATTGTGGATCTACGGTAAGGATTACACAAGACCTAGTAGCTATTATGTTGAAGGGCTGTAGCTCTTGGAATACTATATTTTGTAGAGCAAAAGAACTGGGGTTATAACCAGGGGTAACTTATCCAGCAAGTTAAGTATAATCATGAATGAAAAAAAAAAAAGGATGTTTCATGAACTGAAAGACTTTCAGCTATTTTAAACAAAAAACAGCAGATCTTTAAGGAAAATTCAACATATAACAACAAAATTCAACATATATAACGAGAAATGTAAAGTAAACATTAAGGACCAATTATAAGAGACTCAATAAGATGAAATTGTTTACTTATATGTGAAAATATTATCAGTTCTTTTATAACTGTCATTTTTATTTGAGTAGTTTAGAAGAAAGACTTGGGCTGAGCAGAGTATGATGGGGTGATTCTAAAAAAAATAAAACTGTAGGGAGAGATAAAATGTAGCACTTATACAAATGAGTCATAAATGGCAAAACTGATACAGAGGAAGCTAGTAGGGGGAAGGGCGGGTAGTGCTGAAACAACTCTTATCAGGAATGGAATAAAGATGGAAATACACATACATGTATATGTGTATGCACGCATGCGTGTATGTATAAAAGTATTCTAAATTCAGAAAGAAATAAGAAAGCATGGGGATAGGGTGGGGGGAAAGGATAAGGGAGAGACTCTTAGAGGAGTAAGCTAAAGAACAGGAGGGCAAGGTAGTGGGGTAGAAGTAAAGCAGGGTAATGAGGAGGGATAGGAATAGGGTGAGAAGTACGATGAGGAAAAACAGGAAGAAGGAAAAATACAAGTAATTGTAACGTGAATGGGATAAACTTACCCCTAAAATAGAAACTGACAGCAGACTAAAAAATTGAATTCGAAAATATGTTGTTTTCTGGAAATCCTATAAAAATGAGAGATACACAAAAAGATAAAATAAAGATCAGGAGTAGAATTTATTATGTAAAAAAGCAGGGCTAGTAATCATGATCTCAGAAAAAGTTAAAACTAAAATGGTTTTGATCAAAAGAGAAAAATAGGGAAACTGCACTGTCTAAATGATTTTAGACCACTCAAAATAACTAGACAGTATAAACTATCTGAGAGTATATCTGCCAAAACAAACATAGAAACTCTATGAACATAAATATACTTTTTATACAAATAAAGCCAGATCTAAACAATTGAAGTAATATTTATTGTTCACCGCTAGGTAAAGCCAATAGAATAAAAAATATAATTTTACCTTGCTAATCTATTTATGTATTACCACCCAAATTAAATTACTTAAAATATATATCACACTGAGTTAGAAAAAATAATGATAAAAGTCATTTGGAAGAACAAAAGGTCAGGAACTTCAAAGAAACTGGGGGGTTGGGAATATGCAAAGGAAAGAGACAAAATAGTATCAGATCTTAGACTATATTTAAATATGAAAGAATTCTTGAAGTGTAAAATGGATAATTTTGATTATTTTAAATTAAAATTTTCTTGTAGTAAATAAAACCTATGCAACCAAGAATAGAAGGAATGCAGAGAACTGGAGGGAAAAAAAAAACTTTCATAAATAGTCTCTCAGATAGAATATGATTGGGTTGGAATATTGCCATGGTGTAGGAAATGAGTAATATCAATACTAAACATAAATGCTCTGAGTAGCATAGCACACAAATTCTTAAGGGAAACATTAAATGTTACAGGAGGAAATAGAGAATAAAACTGTATTATTGGAGGAACTCAACATTCCCCTCCCAGAGCTAGATTAATCTAAACAAAAATAAATAAGAAATAAGTTACAGAAATAAATAGAATCTTAGAAAAGTTGCATATGATGGGCCTCTGGAGAAAACTGAAAGAGAATAGAAAGGAGTATTCCTTTTTCTCAGATGTACATGACACCTTCACAAAAATTTACCATGTATTGGGGCATAAAAACCTCACAACCAAATGCAGTAAAACAGTAATATTTAATGCAGCACTGTCCTCTCAATTTGATAAACTGTATCAGAACACCAGCTGACTCATCTCAGTATTGGATCAGTTCAGGCCATACTCTTAACAGAAATACTATAGGACTTAAAGATCCAATGGGTTGAGATTAGTTGCAAGCCAGAGTCCTAGGATGAGAGGGCCAGCAAAATACATGTTCCTCCATTTTTTTTCAGAGGTAGGGACAATGAGAGTTATATATTGAATATTCAGTCGGCTGTGATTGGGTTGTTGGTTAATTTTTCTCAACAGTTCTCTCTCTGTCTCTCTGTCTGTGTCTCTCTGTCTCTCTGTCTCTCTTTCTCTCTGTCTCTCCCTCTCTTCCTTGCTAGGTTGGAGAAGGGGTAAGGATATATTTGGAAATGAAGGTGATGTAAAATTAAAAGATAACACTAACATTGAAACAATAATTTCAGAAGCATAGAGTGGTGGAAAGCACACAATACGTGAAAGTTAGCACTTTGTCTGAACACAAGCCATTTCCAAAAATCTTGGCTTTTTTTTTTTTATTTCAGATGTCTGCGAATACCTCACACTGACTGATGTTGATATTCTATTCAATCCCAGGCAGCTCTGCTGCTCCTTTTCATTCAACCACTTTGATGAGTTGCAGGTGTTAATAAATCAGAATAGAGAAAACCCTATTACTACTTGCAGAGCAATATCCCTTCAAGTCTCCAAATCTTACGTTATCTACTGCATTGGCCGAGCTAACGTTTGCTGAGTAAATGAGTGAATAATATCATGTCCATGTAGTTAGAGAAACTCTAAGTTCCTTTTTCCAAATTTTTCCCCATTAGGTTTAAATAAACTACAAAACAAAGTAGATTTAAAAATACCTATCAGTATACAATTTCTGGAAATAGTGGAGTGCATTTCTTACCCTAATAAATCCTCTACAGTTATTGTCAAACAAAGATTAAGTAGTTGCTGTAACAAAAAAGAGAAAGTATCTATAAAAGCATGTAATCAATGTCTATACAATGGCATGTTGGAATCCTTCATTATCCCTTAATAGGCAACAAAAGCAATCTTTCCTAATGATTCTATTTCTGTCATGACTTTAAGATTTTTATGGGACTCTAAGTAAAGTTTTATTCCTGTCAGTCCACATATGTCATTATATAAATCACGATTTGGAACCCAAGGAAAAAATTTATAAGAACATGATAGGCTTAATCTATATTAAAATAACTCCCCATAGGACAAGGACATTATTAACCAACGAACTTTAATTTACCATGTTACAGTATAAAATAGGTACATTTAGAACTGCAACTATGCAATAGATAGACACAGAGACCTCTAGGCATTAGCAATACCTCTACAAATTTATATTTTAAAGAAGAAAATGAGAGTGATCTATAGGGAGAGTAATACAAGCTTCAAAGTTATAGGTGCAGGGAAAACAAATAATACTCCATAGGCTCATTGTTTTTATTCGACTGTCTTTGGCTTTTACTTTTTCTATTTTGTTGGGTTTCCTTTTATTTTTACCTTTAGCTTCCAGCTTTGATCTGAACACATTTTCCCTTTGCTTGCACAAGACATGACCCCTTAAGAAAAGAAGTGGTCTAGCTTGGGATCACATACTGTAGGGTTTAGTCACATAGTCTTCCAAATCTAAGGTAACCAACTCAAATCCTACTTATATCAGGAAGCCTTCATGATCTCCCTGATTTACCATGGTGCTAGTCGCTGGCACTTCACACATTAGCACTTGATTCTACATTGTGTTAGTTTATCAGCAGACAGCTAGTAAGATTATATTGAGAGAATGTACCATAGGATAAAATCCAATCTAGTAAGCATGTGTTCAGCCCCTTATATGAGCAAATTACTATACTAGGTGCAACAACAAAATAGATAGGTAGGTTGGTAGGAAGATAGGTAGGCAGATAGATAGATGATTGATAAAACATTGAAATGAAACATATAGAGAAGTACATGAATAAGCATTTGCAAAAGAAAATAAATAAAAGTACTCACAATAAAGGTATTGATTGGAGTTTTTTCATTTTCTCATTCTTTTTCATCTATGTCACATTAGTTAAGTCTTAAAGGAGCAAGAGATTCTAAGAGGTAGAGATGAGGAAGGAATGCATTCCCATATGAAGGTCAAATTTTGAAAAGGCACAGAAGTGGAAAATAAAATAAAATAAAAACTAGGGGAATAAGTAGCTTTGTTTGGCTAAAGGATAGGATATGTGAGTGTTCAATAAAGTTATCAAAGTAGATTGAAGCCAGATTGTGAAGGATTTTAAGGGCAAGTTAAAATATTTACAGATTATGATATATATGTATATATGTACATATACATATATATGTGTATGTATATATGTATATGTGTGTGTGTATGTTATTTCATTGAAAACTCCCAAATTACATGTAAAGATATTTTGAGGTTCTTTTTTTTTTTGCATTGTCAAGCAAATTCCCTTTCTGTACTGCTTCCCTTCTCCCAGGGCAAGAGGGGCGTTTCCAGTTAATCCCTCAAACTACCTGGACTACAGGACTGCTTCACATCTTCTTTCTTCTGGGTCAGCTGTTCCAGGGTTTTTCCTTGGGTGATATTTTCCGGATTTTCAGGGGTTAATATGGGAGCATAAGAGTGACTTACCTCTTACTCCACCATCTTGGCCCCTGGAAGTGGAACTTCCTGATCTGAGTACTTATCATTTTAAGAGAGGCTCCATTTATTCCTATGCTTTCTATTTTTTTTAATAGTAATGAGTATTGTAGTTTATCAAAAGCCTTTTCTATACCTATTGAGATAATCTTGTAATTTTTTGTTATTGATATTATCAATTATGCTGATAGTTTTTTTAATATTAAACTAGGCCTGCATTCCTAATATAAATCCCACCTGTTCATAGTGTATGATCTTTGTTACATATTGCTGTAATCTCCTTGCTAGTATTTCATTTACATTTTTTTCATCAATATTCATTAAGGAAATTTGTCTATAATTTTCTTTCTCTGTTTTTGCTTTCCCTGGTTTATGTATCAGCACCATATTTGTGTCACAAAAAGGAATTTGTAAGACTCTTTCACTATTTTTTCAAATAGTTTATATAGTTTTGGGATTAATTGTTCCTTAGATGATTTATAGAATTCGATTGTAAATCCTACAAGCTATCTTAAAGACAGCAAGTCATCCTAGAAGTTTTTGATCTGGGGTGTAATGTGGTTAGACATGTTTTAGGAATATTATTTTATTCACTGTGCGGATGAAAACTTGAAAGGTGAATACATTGAATAAAAAAAGACTAATTAAAATACTACTATAAAAATTCAAGCAAGAAGTTATGAAGGATTGAGTTAGCCTGGGACTGTGCAAGTGCAGAGAAAAATGCTAAATGTAACTGATGTAGATTTTTGCAGCTGAACTTAGGTGTGAGTGAAAGAAAAGGAAGGTTGTTACTTAGAAATTGCAAATCTGGAAGTATGGAAACATGAAGGTGGATGATAATTTTAGGGAAGATTGGAGAACTGTATATTTAGAGAAAGAGAATATGTTTTGGACATGTTGAGTTTGAGCTGTCTATGAAATCTAATATTAAAAATATCCAATCAGCAATTAGTGATGACCTGATTTCAGAAGAGGCTAAGACTAAATAGATTTATGAATCATCTGTGTGAAATAATTGAACCTGTAGAAATGAATGTGGCCACAAAGAGGGAAAAGAGAGAAAAGAAGAGGGACAGAAAGAAACCCTTGCTTAAGGGCAGGAATGAGGGTTGACTATCTAGCAAATGAGAATGAAAATAAATGGACAGGTGAATTTTAAGAAGAGGAACACGCTGAAAAGATCCATCACGTGTGACACTACTAATGGTTATATCAGGTGTGATGCCAAAATGGGGTCCCTGGATGTCCCAAGAATATGATGCTACTGGGCAACTCTAGCAGAGTTGGGGAAAGTGGCACCAGAAGAAGAACAAACTGATGCAGAAAATGAACTTTGAATAATTGTTTGTCTATCCCTGTGACCTTTGTTGATGTTGGGGTACAGTGATTGTAGGGAAAGAAGGGATCCTGTGTAAACATGGTAGCCTTGTCCTCTAATTGTATGAAAACTACCTGAGATCAAAAAATGATCCAGAACCTAGCAGAAGTCTTTGTTTTGGGCATACCTTTTCCTTACATATGATTGTGAATTATTTTACAAAAGTATATGAATAATGTTGGCAATAATGTTATGAGTATTTGAAAAGTACATGAAACTATAATAGCTGGTTTAGAAATCAGAACAAGGAGGAATGATTTTGGAATAATAAGCTATCTATTCCTAGACGGCTTGAATACAGAATTTAATTACAGTATCTTAAGGGAGATATAATTTCTAGTCTTTGGGAAAATATTAATCTTGGAAATTTGTAAATTGTAGTTTCTACACTTGAGACCTGACCACAGCTATAGCTACAACTATTCTTTACTTCATAAAATAGATGTGGCTTCTGAAACATTGCATAAAATATATTATTTAATTGATCTATTTTCTCTTTGACAAATAATTTCAAGGACAGATTATCTTCATTCTGAAAGATTTTCTACATGCTGGGAATACTATTTTAAAACTAAGATTACATTATGATCATAGATCTCAATGTAGAAGAATCAATTCAATCTGTTCATTTCATAGATGAGGAAATTGAGGTGCAGGGGGAAGAAATAACTAGCTGATGATTGCACAGTTTGTAAGCTGCCAGAGGAATCTTTTGAATCCAAGTCCTGTAGTCTGAGAGTCAGGGCAAGGAGAGAATGGCAAAGGAAGAGAACATTAGAGTGACATAAAATAGAAAGGATTCCCTATGTTCCCAAATCACTAGGGTAGCTAAAGATCTGCTTCATACCACAGGACATGCACCATGCTGAATCCTCTGATCCCTTCATTTATGATGAGGAAACTGAGGTCAGAGAAATAAGATGAGTTTTTATACAGTTAGATATTTTGCAGCAGAGGCACTATGGAATAGTAAATTGAGTAGTAGATAACAGAAAGACCTCAATTCAAATGCCACCTCAGATATTTCTTAGCTTTGTAAATAAAGATGAGACATTTGATCTCTCGGAGCATCAATTTTCTCACCTGTAAAATGAGAATAGCATTATAGTATCTCTGTTAAACGTTTGTTGAAGCTTAAATTAGAGAATATCCTATGTAAACATCAGTCATAATAATTATTATATGAAAAATATTATCTTTTCAATAAACATTTCTTTTTCCATTGCTATTGTTCATGTTATCTTTTGGTTCTTATTTTGATTCTGTGTGATATTCTGATCCATGAACTGATTTGTCACCTGCTATTGCTCTTTTATGATTAAAACTTTATGCGCTTTTCCATTCGTGGGTAAAATCGATATTTTTGTAGTTGAGTAAATGAATTAGATTAAGCTCATGGCCAATGCCTTCTATCAGACCTTCACTGCTTCTTACCTATAATCTTGTCGTACCCTTTGTTTCCTTCTCTCAGGTCTCACCTATCTTAATCCATACTACATAAAGCCAAAAAAAAAGATTTTTTTGTCTGCAGAGGAGGGATAGCCATCTCACTGCTGTACTCAATAAACTATAATGGTTTCCTAGTGATTTTAGGATCAGATATGAACTTCTCTGTCTTTTAAAACCCTTCAAAAGCTGAGCTCAACCGCCTAATCCAAACTCATGGTTCATTATTCCCTTTCCTGAATGTCTCCGTTCTGCCAAATAGGTATTCTTGGCGCTCCTCAAGTATAATATTTTATTTTCCATCTTTGTTTCTTCATAAGGCGTTGGTTTTTTACAACCTATTTATCTTGTATCTCTCTGTGTGTATGTGTGTAGGCTGCAAAAAGCTAGCATCTAATGAGTGTCTTGGTAAGCAGACAATAAAGAAGGCATAGGACAGGAATTGGGAACCTGCAGCCTTGAGGCCACATGTGACCTTCTAGTTCCTTGGGTGCGGCTGTTTGACTGAGTCTGAGTTTTACAGAACAAATCCTTTTATTAACAGATTTGTTGGGGCAGCGAGGTGGCACAGTGGATAGAGCACCGGCCCTGGATTCAGGAGGACCTGAGTTCAAATCCGGCCTCAGACACATAATAACACTTAGCAGCTGTGTGACCCTGGGCAAATCACTTAACCCCATTGCCTAGCCAAAAAAAAAAAAGAGAGAGAGAGATTTGTTGTGTAAAGTTTGAGTTCAGTCAAAGGGCCTCACTGGAGGACCTAAAGGACCGTATGTAGCCTTGAGGCTGTAGGTTCCCCACTCCTGGCATAGGATATTATTCTCTGAGGTCATTAATAGATAGTTGGGTTTGGTGAGACCAAGGGCATTGTGTGTGATTGGTGGTAGTAAATACTTAATATATACGTCTTAATTGGTGCCCTTATGACAGTTTCAGAATCTCCAAAAGTGGAGGAATAAGCAAATCTCATGAGATGAAATTTAATTCTGACAACTGCAAAATCCTTGACCTAGATCCCAAAGATCAGCTGCATAAGTCCAGAATAAGGGAAGTATGGCCAAAGAACAATTTTTATGGAAATGTTCAAAGTATTTTGTTGTTGTTATTATTCAGTTGTTTTGTTTTGTTTCTTTTTTCTTTTTCAGTCATCTTCAACTCTCCATGTCCCAATTTGAAATTTTCTTGGCAAAGATACTGGACTAGTTTGCCAATCCCTTCTTCACCTCATTTTACAGATGAGGAAACTGAGGCAAACAGGGTTAAGTGACTTGCCCAGGGACACAAAGTATCTAAGGCCAGATTTGAACTCAGGCCTGGTACTCTATCCACTGTGCCGCATAGTTGCCCATTCGAAGGGTTTTATTGGGCTACAAATTCAATAAAAGTGAACAGTGTGTCATTGCATTTTGTGGTAATCTTAGTCTGAATTAGCAGCATGACACATCCATCACAAGTGCAGTCACATTTCCACTACAATATTTTATAGAGATCACATTAGGGCAATGTGTTCGCTTTGAGTCATAAAGTTTTGTAAATGATATTGACAAGATGGAGCACACTCCAGAGGAAGGAACAGTATAGCTCTGGTCCAATATTTGAGGGTCTGGCTTGCAAAAAAAAAGGATTAATTTTGTTCAGTTTGATCCCACAAGACAGACCTAATAACAATGGAAGTTTCAGAGAAGCAGGTGTTGGCTTAATATGGGAAAATTTTGCAGGCAATTAAAGCTATTAAAAGTACAATAGGCTGCTTATAGAGGTAATGGTTTCCCAATCACTGGAATTCCTCAATCAGAAGATAAATGACAGCTAAGGCAATGGAGAATGGAGGACTGTTCATGTATGGATGGGTAAAATAACCCACATGTAGTGTTTCTTACAACTTTCAATTCCTGTGATTTTTTAAATTATGTTTTAAATGAAAGATATAGCATGGCATAGTGGATAGAAGGCTAAACTCAGAGTCATCAAGACTTGAGTTTAAATCTCAATTATGACAAATACTGACTGTAGGATACTTAGCAAGTCACCTAATATATCAGTGTATTAGGAAACTCTAAAACTATAAATTGCAGAGAAGGTGTCACCCTGTATTAGTAGAGGGAATTCTCTATACAAGTAGAATCACAGTTCTACTCAGTCCCTATACCTATGTGCTTGATTGTCTTAATGCATGTAACACTTGTAGTCTCAAAATTGCCCAGTCTATGAAGGTTTTTTTTTATAAATCAATCAGTTTTGCCATCTAACATTGAATTTTAATGCCTTTTAAAATATGGCTCTAAATGTTGGAACATGGATAGAATAATTAATAAGCTTTCTTTTCAGAAGGTCCAAATGGATCAGGTACAATAATTGGAAAGAGATCAGAATTCATAAAGTTATAAATGTTCAAAGAAAGGCAACAATCCTATAACTCTCCCTAGATGCTTAAATTACTTTAAATAGACTAACATGGATAGTTTTATTTAAGAAAGGGAAGAAATAATTCCAGAGACTAGCATCTTGTATGATGAGTTGAAAGCCAAAGCCAAGGTGAGATAACAAGATTTCTCCTCCTGGGTACCTATGGGATACCTAAATTTCCATAGAGATACATGGGATGTGAATCTGGGCTATAGCTGTCATCCATCTCCACTTATGAAGAGAATTGCCTAGACTTTTTTCTATTGTGTTTGCTTTTTATTCTCCCAAGAGGATTTGTTTGCAAGAAACACAAGAGAACAAAACATAACCAGGGAATGAAGTGTGAAAATTCTGATAAGAAAATTTTCTTATGCACTGACTTCTTATGAGCATCTAATTGGTCATGGCCAATACCAAAATAATTTAAAACAATGGCATAATTCTCTATGTAAGTATAATGTAGAAGCTTAACAAGCCATCACTGAAGGTCAAGCATTGGAGAAACATCTGTTCAGAAGAAACTCTAATGTTCAACTAAAGATTTGTATAAATTCATGGCTAACAGGATCCAATAATGACAGTCTTGCTTACATTGCTTTTAATTCTTAGTAATTTTTCAATCAATGAACAGTTAAAGAAGTCTAGGAGGACCCTCTTTTATTCCTTACCCTGATTTACCCACAACTATTTTGTCAGATTACAATATAATCTAGACCAGTGGTATCAAATTCGAATAGAAATGGGACTTCTAAACCGTACAAAAGAATCCCTGAAAACAGCACATTGACTTAGAAAGGTAGCTATTAACATTAGCTATGTTCCATTGTATTTTATTTAACTTACTAAATATTCCCAAATTATTCTTTAATCTTGTCAATCAAGGGTGCTGTTACTCCAGTGAGAATAACAGGTTTCCTACTTGGTACCTTTGAGCTCTATTGTTTTGTTATTGTTACTGTTTTTTTTCTCTAATATATGTTTGATTTTAATTCTAGAGTCCTTCACTATTTTGTGTCATGGATCCTTTTGGCAAAAACTGAAGTCCAAAGGCTCCTTAAACAAATTATTGCCTGAGGGTGAATGAAATAAGTTAAAAGAGAACTATCAAAACCAATTAAAAAAAGAAGAGAGTCCTGTTCTGACCAGATGTCACCACTCTCAGCCTTCTCTATGGACCTTAGGTTATTATGCAAAACAGCTTACATAAATGTTTCCCTGAGGCTGTGCCCCCATGGGACTCCCTCCTGGTTGTAATGTCCTTAACCTTGTCCACCCCTGCCCCTCTTGGGCACTCTTATACCCTGGTGCTGCCCGAAATTGCAAGTCCCCAACTTCATTAAAAAGACCTTAGGTTTTCCTGTTTGGCAGTCTTTTTTATTTAAATCCAACTGTATTAAAATAAAATTATCGCTTTTTAAGTTGACATACTTTAGGATAAGAGCCTTGTATTATCCTTACAATAAGAGCTATTGTGGTAACTACTGTGATGAGAACTATTGCTCCTGTCTAAGGGATATGGATTATGTCACTTTTTTTTTTTTAAGTCTAAAGAGACATTGCTTCGAGACTACACGTGGAAGACAAAATGACGTTTCATCAGCTACGTAATACCAAATGCTTAACTTCAGTAATCTGGAAAATCATTGTTTCTATTTGCTTGAAACATAAGTAATAATGTCACTGATACCAGGAGATAATTGTGAAAACTTCTTTCAATTTACTACAACTGTAATCTTGGTCCAGTCACTCAATTTACATGGCTTTGATTTCCCCATCTGTAAAATGTGAGGGTCAGATTAGATGACCTCCAAGTTGCATTTTAGCTCTGGATCCATGATTCTGTAATTCTAAATTATAAAGACATGAAGTTATGATTGAGTTATCTAAAGACCAGTAAAATTATCTGTAAGGGAGAAGGAGAATGGGGGCAGGGGAAGTTGGATAAAGACACCTCTAACTCTTCCTATTATAATCAACCATGGTCAGACCATTATTTGAGCACAATGTTGCTGCTGCTGCATTGTTTGTTGTTGTTGTTGATCCCTCCTTCTTCAAGAAGACCAAGACATCTTGACTTGCCCATGAATTGGATTTAAGTGAGTACAACATCTAGTTCTGAATATAACAGCTAGAGACAGACATTAAACTTTTGGAAAATTTTAATCAGAAGTTTGGAAAGGCTAAAGGATTTTGGATTTCTCAGGTTAGAAAAGCGAAAGTAAATGACAACATTAACGTTAGTATGAAAAAAAAAAACAACTAAAGTGTATGAAAAAGATATAGTTCTCCATGTCCTTTGAAAGTAGAACATGAAAATAACCATACAGTGAATGACATATTTCTATGAGATAGAATCTATCCTCAAATTATAATATTTTAGAGCTGGAAGAAACCTTCAAGATTATCAAGTTCAAACCCCTCTTTAAAGGACAGGGAAACTGGGGCCCAGAAAAGTAAAGTAGTTTGATACAATCATATAGAGATCTGATGTATATGTAGCCATGAACCTAGACGCACTTTCTCAGAGCAAGACAAATCACATCTCTCCTCTCAGAGTCTGGCATCTCTCTTTAGAGAGGCTGAAGCCCCAATTTTTGCCCTTCTCATTGCTCATCACCAGGTATGACTCCCGAGTTTCATTTAACCAATCAAGAGGAATTAGATTTTAAAAAGAGGTACTTCAAAGATGCCCCAAAATTAAAAGTACAGACATCTCTCAGACAACATGTAACAATATACTCTTTTTACACAATTAGAAGACTGAAGCCTGTTACAGAATGTCTATCTATGCATGGTCCAAAATTCTTCAGGGCACTTCCCTTGCATGTTGTCTTAGTTTTCCAGAAGAAACTTCTTTCACATAAGTAATTACATTAGTGCCCATATTGTACTTTTAGTAAGTATATAATACATATAATAATCACCCTTATTATACTTACAACAGTGTATATAGCATAGATAGATGTACTATGATAGATCTATGGACCTATCTAATTACCTATCTAATAAATTCCAAATGAGTAGTATAGGTAAGAAGTGGAAGAGAAATCTAGAAGGAGGTGGGAAATATCAGTGTGCACTAGATTTTAATTTAACGGGTAAGTTAGGACTCCAAAGAATTTTAGAATCTCACAGTTAAAACATAATTCAAAACTTGTCCCTTACAACATATACCAGATTAGGAATGATTTCTACAATATATCAAAGATGTGATCATGCAGCCTTTTCTAGTGAATGTCCAGTGGCAACCTATTTTAAAGTTGTTCCTTACCTCAATCTGGGGATAACAGTCTCTGTAGTTCTTGACTACCACTCCAACTTCTGCCTCTGAGGTTTAATGTCCCTCAGACACTGGAAGATACTAATGACATCCCTTTTTACTTCAACTGCCAATCCCTAGTTCCTCCAAGCAATCTTCATATGGCATGATTTTCAATATTACTCATTCTGTATAAACTTGAGGTTATCCTTTTAAAAATTTTTTAAAAATTTATTTATTTTTAATTTATGGGGGAAAAAAAAACAAGCATTTCCATAACATGGTATAATGATAAAAAAAAAGATTATACAGGAAATTGCAAATCTATTATGTACAACTTGCTATTGCTTTTAAATACATAATTATCATGTAATTTCTTTTTTTTCTTTCTTTGTTCCTTACCCTAGAGATGGCCACTGTCATACACAAATATATATATATATACGTATGTGTGTGTGTGTGTGTGTGTGTGTGTGTGTGTGTGTATAATCACTCCATACGCATTTCTACTTATCAGTTCTTTCTCTGAATATAGATAGTGTCTTCCTTTCATATGTCCTTTGTAGCTAATTTGGGTATTTATTATATTCAAAATGACTTATTCGCTCAATGTTTTTCTTAAAACAATATTGCTATTACTGTATACAACGTTCTCTTGGTTCTGCTCGTTTGGCTCCTCATTATTTCATGCAAGTCTATCCATATTTTCCTAAGATCATTAAGTTCATGATTTCTTATAGCATAGTAGTATTCCATCATAATCATATAACACAACTTGTTCAGCCATTTGACTTGAGGTTATCCTTGTCAAAATGTAGTATCTACGGCCACAGTGACATGAGGTGGAGCTTTGGAGGGAGATGTGAGCAAAGGCGTAGTGGCATAAATCATCATGATCAGGGTCATGGTTAGTGAGGAGAACTATCTTGGCTGAAGTGGAAAATTCATGTGGGGAAAGAGAAGCTATGTTTGTCAAGAACAAAAAAGCAGTGAGGACAGATACAGAAGAAATATGCTAGGAATCACCTATTATTCTGTGGGCTGAGTGCCTTTAAAAGTTGGAAGACTTTGTCAGATATTCTATGGACACGTGGGCACTAGAAAACTCATTTGTTAATTACCGACATTCCAGAGCAGAGTGCCAGCTTTTTGTACAAGAGAGAATGATATTTCTGGGCCAAAAGGTTTGCACAGTTTTATAGCCCTTTGAGCGTAATTCCAAATTGTTCTCAAGAATAGTTGGACCAAGAATGTCAAAGGGCGGGGTCAAGATGGGGGACTGAAAGCAGTGACTTGCCTGAGCTCTCCCCCAAACCTTTCCAAATACCTATTAAAAATGGCTCTAAACAAATTCTAAAGCAGCAGAATCCACAAAAAAGACAGAATGAAACAAATTTTCAGCCCAAGACATTCTGGATGGTTGATCAGAAAGGAATAATGCGTCGGGCTGGGAAAGGAGAACAGTTTGGCTTGGGCACGCAGGCCTCAGCGAACCTGGAGCAGGCCTCAGAGAACTGAATCACAGGCACCTGTAGAGGTTTACAGACCTCTCAAACCAAGAACACCAAGGAAAACTTAGAAGGTCACTGGGAAAAGTCTGTTTCTGCAGTGAGAGAGAAGCTGGGTCTCAACGCCCGCTCCTGAGTGTGGCCTTAGGGTGGTCCAGGCTGCTTCGTGAGCTTCCAGCCCACAGATTGAGGAGGAAGCAAGTGGCTGAGCAGAGGGAGATTGCAGGGATCTCTGTGCTGGTACAGGATTCTCTTGCTTTGCCCTGCTTGGATCTGGGTCACAGTTCTCAGTGGTGGTCCTGGGGCAATGAGGAGCTTGTAGTGGCAGTGGAGAGGAAATCCTACTCTCAGCTCCAAGACAGAACTCATAGACCAGATCACAGGCCAGGAAAAGAGTAAACACCTCGCTCCTTATCATACCACCTTGGAAGAATCGAAAATTTACAGGTCCCTAAGAAGTATCTCTGAAAACAGCTGTACAAACCCCGAAGCATGGGACAGAACATTCTCCATACTGGAAGCAGACCTCTACCTTAATAAAGAGTTTATAACTCAAATAATTGGCTGGGATCATGAGTAAACCTCTCAAGAAGTGCCAGACCAAAGAATCTATTTTTGGTAACAAAGAAGATCAAAACATAGAACCAGAAGAAGACAACAAAGTTGAAGCTCCTACATCCAAAGCCCCCAAGAAAAATATGAATCAGTCCCAGGTCTTGGAAGAGCTCAGAAAAGATTTTGAAAAGCAAGTAAGGGAAGTAGAGGAAAAACTGGGAAGAGAAATGAGAGTGATGCAAGAAAATCATGAAAAACAAGTCAACAGCTTGCTAAAGGAGACCCAGAAAAATACTGAAGAAAATAACACCTGAAAAAATAGCCTAACCCAAATGGCAAAAGAGGTCCACAAAGTCAATAAAGAGAAGAATGCCCTAAAAAGAAAAATTGGCCAAATGGAAAAGGAAGTCCAAAAGATTACTGAAGAAAATACTTCCTTAAAAATCAGAATGGAGCAATTGGAAGCTAGTGACTTTATGAGAAATCTAAACACTGTAAAACAAATCCAAAAGAATGAAAAATTAGAAAACAATGTGAAATGTCTCACTGGAAAAACAAGTGACCTGGAAAATAGATCCAGGAGAGATAATTTAAAAATTATCTGAAAGCTATGCTCAAAAAAAAAAAGAGCCTAAACATCATCTTTCAAGAAATTATCAAGGAAAACTGCCCTGATATAGTAGAACCAGAGGGCAAAATAGAAATGGAAGGAATCCACCAATCTCCTCCTGAAAGAGATCCCCAAAGGAAAACTCCTAGGAATATTGTAGCCAAATTCCAGACTTCCCAGGCCAAGGAGAAAATATTGCTAGCAGCCAGAAAGAAACAATTCAAGTATGGTGGAAACACAATCAGAATAACACAAGATTTAGCAGCTTCTACATTAATGGATGGTAGGGCATGGAATATAATATTCCAGAGGGTAAAGAAGATAGGATTACAACCAAAAATCACCTACCCAGTAAAACTGAGTATAATCCTTCAGGAGAAAAAATGGTTATTCAGTAAAATAGAGGTCTTTCAAGCATTTTTGATGAAAATACCAGAGCAGAATAGAAAATTTAACTTTCAAATACAAGACTCAAGTGGAACATGAAGAGGTAGACAGGAAAGAGAAATCATAAGGCACTTATTAAAGTTGAACTGTTTATATTCCTGCATGGAAATTGGAGGGGAAAATATATGTATGTAAATAGATAGATAGATAGATAGATAGATAGATAGATAATAGATAGATAGATAGATAGAGAGAGAGAGAGATAGATAGATAGATAGATAGATAGATAGATAGATAGATAGATAGATGGATGGATAGATAGATAGAGGGAACATGGTGAGTTGAAGATGAAGGGGTCATATGTGGAGAATAAAATTAATGGGTGAGAGAGAATTATACCGGGAGAAGGAGAAAGGGAGAGGTAGAACAGAGTAAATTATCTCACAAAACCAAAACAAACAAAAGGCAGTTACAGTGGAGGGGACATGGGGAAGGTGAAGGAAATGAGTGAATCTTATTCTCATAGGATTTGGCTTAAAGAGGGAATAACATACACACTCAAATGGGTATGGAAATCTATCTTACCCTACAGGAAAATAGGGGGAGAAGGGAACAAGTGAGCAAGGGAATGACAGAGAGGAGGGCAGATTGGGAAAGGGGGGTAATCAGAAGCAAACACTTCTGAGAAGGGACAGGACAAAAGAAAGAATAGAATAAATGGGGGGATAGGATGAAGGGAAATAGTTTTTCACAACATGTTTACTATGGAAGTGTTTTGCATAACTGCACATGTATAATCTATATTCAGTTGCTTGCCTTTTCAATGATTGTGGGTGGGGAAGGAGGAAGGGAGAAAATTTGCAACCCAAAGTTTTAAAAACACATGTTTAAAAAAATTTTTCAAAAAATTTATTTTTAAAGTTTTCACATGCAAGTGGGAAATAAGAAATACAGGAAATGGGGTACAGAAATCTATCCTGTGCTACAGGAAAATATAAGGGGAAGGGGATAAGAGAAGGTGGGGAGAGATAGAAGGGAGGGCAGACTAGAGGAAAGGATAGTTCGAATGCATGCCATCTTGGGGTGAGGGTAAGGGTGAGAATTTGGAACTCAAAATCATGTGGAAGTAAATGTTGAAAATTAAGATAAATTAAAAAACAAACAAAAACAAACAAAAAAAGAATGTCAAAATAAAGCATAATCTTAAAAAAAATGGCTGGACCAGTTCAGTATTTCACCAAAAGTCTGTTGGTATACCTATTTTCTCCTCATCCCCAGGAGAATTTATCATTTCTGACAGGTGTGAAGAGGTATCTCAAAGTTGTTTTAATTTACATTTTTCTAATCATTATTATTTTAGAGCACTTTTCATTTGACTATAGATAGATTTAATTTCTTCTTCTGAAACTGCCTGTTTTTGCCCTTTACCCATTAATTGGTGATTGCCTCTTATGTTTATAAATTTGATTCAGTTCTAAACTCAGTATATATTTTAGAAATGAGGTCTTTATCAGAGAAGCTTGCTGTATTTTTATGTTAATTTATTGTCTATGGTACTTTTAAGCAAATTTCCCTTATTATCTTTCTGAATTGTGTCCATTTTTGCTTTTGCCTTGTCTGAGATCATGTGCCACAGTAAATAGAGTTCTGTGCCTATTGTCGGGAAGACCTGAGTTCAAATGCAGCCACACACATGTACTAGCTGTGTGACCCAGGGTAAGACACTTATACCTGTTTGCCTCAGTTTTCTCACCTATAAAATGAGCCAAAGAAGAAAATGGCAAACCGCTCCAGTATCATTGCCAAGAAAACTCCAAAAGTGGTCACAGAGAGTCAGACTCAACTGAAAAGAATGAGAGCTCATGATTATTACCACTTGCCTTTTTTACTCCAAATGAAACATATTCGATTCTGCTTCAGCCCTTTACTTTAACTCTGTGTCTTTCTGTTTCAAGTGTGTCTTTTGTACACAGTATATTGTCAGATTCTGATTTCTAATGCATTCTACTCTCCATTTCCATTTTATAGATAAGCTCATCACAACAACAGTAACAGTTATGATTATTAATTGTTCCCCTCTATTCCATTTTCTTCTCTTTTTTCTCCTCTCTCTTACTATCCTGTGTCTCCTAAAAGGTCTATTTTGATTCTAACCATTGCCTCCCTTTTATCATTGCTCCAGTCTTTCTCATATTCCTGTCTTCTCTCATTTTCCTATTGGATAAATTAAATTTCTATACACAACTCTCTCTCTCTCTCTCTCTCTCTCTCTCTCTCTCTCTCTCTCTCTCCCTCTCTCTCTCTCCCTCTCTCTCTCTCTCTCTCATGTATATATATGCATGTATGTATGTATATTTGTGTATGTATACAGATACATATATGTATATAACTGTATATGTGTATATATACACATACAAAATATAAGTGTATACGTGTATGTATATGTATGTATTTGTGTGTGGGTGTGTGTATATACTTCCTTCTTTGAACAAATTCCAATGAGAGCGAGGTTCAAACATGGTCCACCAGCCCCATTTTGTCCTCTACTGTAAAAGCTCTTCCATCTTTTATGTGTAAAAAATACCCACTCATTTCTCCCTTCCCCTTCTTCCAAGGTATTCTTCTTATTTATTTATTTACTTACTTATTTTCAAATTATTTATTTATTTATTCATTCATTCATTCATCTATTTATTGATTGATTTATTTGGCTGTTTGTTCATTTATTTACTTATATATATTTATTTGTTTGTTTGTTTGTTTATTTATTCTTAGTTTTCAACATTCACTTCCATAAGCTTTTGAGTTTTAAATTTTCTCCCCTCCGTCACCTTTCCCTTCCCCAAGATATCACTCAATGTAATATAAGCTCTACATATACATTCCTATTAAACCTATTTTCACATTAGTCATGTTGTAAAGAAGAATTAGGGTCATTGAAAGGAACCACGAGAAAGAAGAAATGAAACAAAGTAACAAAGAAAAGGAAAGCAAATTGTATACTTATATCTGCATTCAGACTCCTAAGTTATTTCTGTGGATGTGGATAGCATTTTCCATCAAGAACCTTTTGGAGTTGTCCTTGATCCTTGCACTGCTGAGAAGAGATAAGTCTATCAAAGTCAGTCATTGCACAATATGGCTCTTACTATGAATAATGTTCACCTGGTTCTGCTCATTTTACTCAGCATCAGTTCATATAAGTCTTTCCACATTTTTCTGAAGTCTGCCTGTTCATCATTTCTTATAGCATAATTATTCCATTGCATTCATATACCTCAACTTGTTCAGACATTCCCCAATTGGTGGATATCTCCTCAATTTCCAATTCTTTGCCACCACAGAAAGAACTGTCATAAATAGTTTTGTACATGTGGGTCCTTTTCCCATTTGCATGATCTCTTTGGGATACAGGCCAAGAAGTGATATTGCTAAGTCAAAGGGTATGCAATTTTATAGCCATTTAGAAATAGTTTTGAATTCATCTCTGGAATGCTTGGATCCATTCACAACTCCATCAACAATGTATTAGTGTTCCAATTTTCCCACATCTTCTCCAACATTTATCATTTTCCTGTTTTGTCATGTTGTCCAATCTGATAGATGTGATGTGGTGCCTCAGAGTTGTTTTGATTTGGACTTCTCTAATAAAGAGTGATTTAGAACATTTTTTCCAAATGACCACAGATGGCTTTAATTTCTTCCTCTGAAAATGGCTTGTTCATATTCTTTGGCCATTTATCAATTGGGGAATGACTTGTATCCTTATAAATTTGACTTAATTCTCTCTATAGTTTAGAAATGAGGCCTTTATCAGAGACACTGGCTGTAAAAATGGTTTCCTAGCTTTCTGCTTCCCTTCTAATCTTGATTGCATTGACTCTATACAAAAACTTTTCAATTAAATGTAATTAAAATTATCTGTATTGCTATCCATAATGTTCTCTATGTTCTGTTTGATCAGAAATTCTTCCTTCTCCATAGATCTGACAGGTAAACTATTTCTAGTTTTATTCACAATTATGAGTACTACCTGCATCTTTCTCTCCATCCTTTCCCCCCATTTTTGCTTTCCTCTCTCGTTTCTCCCTTTCCCTCCTCATTAAAGTTTTGTTTTTGACCACCACCTCCCTCAGTCTGCCCTTGCTTCTATCAGTCCCCTTATCCTTTCTACTTTTTCCCTTTCTTCTATCCATCCCCTCCCCTTTGTTTCCCCATTCCCTCCTACTTCCTATAGGGTAAGTTAGATTTCTATACCTAATTGATTGTTATTCCCTCTTTGAGCCAAATCTGATAAGAGCAAGGTTCAGACAATGGTCATCTCCCTCCTTTCTTTCCCTCTATTGTAGTAGGTTTTTGTACCTTTTCATATGAAGTAATTTATCCTTGTCTGCCATCTCCTTTCCTCTTCTCCAAGAACAATACCTTTTTACCACTTAATTATATTTTTATCATCACAACCCAAGTCAATCATACAATGCCCTTTCTATGTATACCCCTTTTAAATTTTGTGATGATAGAGTTCTCAAAAGTTACAAGTGTCATATTCCCTTGTAGGAATGTAAATAGTTTGCCCTTATTAATAACATGTTGTAGGGTTTTTTTTCTTTCCTGTTTACCTTTTTATGCATCTCTTGAGTATTATATTTGAAGATCAAGTTTTATGTTGAGCTCTGATCTTTTCATCAGGAATGTTTGGAAGTCCTGTATTTTGTTGAATGTGCATCTACTCCTCTGAAAGATTATGCTCAATTTAGCTGAATGTTGATCCTTGATTGTAATCCAAGCTCCTTTGCCTAACGGAATACCATATTCCAAACTCTCTGATCTTTTAATGTAGATGCTGCAAGGTCCTTCATACCCCTGACTGTGGTTCCATGATATTTAAATTGTTTCTTTCTGGCTGCTTGCAGTATTTTCTCTTTGACCTGATAATTTTGGAATTTGGCTACAATATTCCTTGGCATTTTCAATTTGGGATCTGTTTCAGGAAGTGATTAGTGGATTCTTTTAATGACTATTTTACCCTTTGGTTCTAGGAACTCAGAGCAGTTTTCCTTGATGATTTCTTCAAGGGTGGTATCCAGGTTCTCTTTCTCATTATGGCTTTTAGGTAGACCAATAATTTTTAAATTATCTTTCTTAGATCTATTTTCCAGTTCAGTTGTTTTTTTTTAATGAGATATTTTATGTTTTCTTCTATTTTCTTCATTCTTTTGATTTTGTTTGACTGATTCTTGGTGTCTCATAGAGTCATTAGCTTCTACTTACCCAGTTCTAATATTTAACAAATTGTTTTTTTTTTCATTTAGATTTTGTATCTCCTTTTTCATTTGGCCTATTTTACTTTTTATAGAGTTCTTCTCTTTAGTGAGTTTTTGTGCCTCCTTTTCCATTTGACCAATTCTATTTTTAAGGATGTATTGTCTTCAGTGTACTTTTTTTTCCCATTTGGCCACTTGTATTTTTAAAGACTTGTTTTCCGTAGTCAATTTTTGACCTTAGCTTTCCAAGGTATTGACTCTCTCTTGCATACCTGTCATTTCTTTTTCCCATTTTTCTTCAACTTCTGTTATTTGACTTTTAAAATCCTTCTTGAGCTCTTCCAAGAAGGTTTTTTAGGTTTGAGACCAGTTCATATTCCCCTTTGAGGTTTCAGGTGTGGGTATGTTGACAAAGTTATCCTCTTTCAAATTTTGTGTTGATCAAGTAAGTAAGAACCTATGGTCATTGTCTGTTTCTACTTTTTGCTCATGGTGTTTGCCTATTTCATGGCTTTTAAAATAGAGCTCTCTCTCTCTCTCTCTCTTTTTTTTTTGTTAGGCAGTGGGGTTAAGTGACTTGCCCAGGGTCACACAGCTGGTAAGTGTTATGTGTTTGAGACTGGTTTTGAACTCAGGTCCTCCTGAATCCAGGGCAGGTGCTCTATCCACTGCGCCACCTAGCTGCCCCTTAAAGTAGAGCTCTCTTGCTGGAGCGCAAGGGGCACCAATCCAAGTTTCTTGTCCTGGGGCCCTGGGACATGGTCACTGGCTTTGTGTACTGGAGTCTCTGGCAGTTGGATGTTGTAAGGGTCTGTCAGCTTACCTGGTGCTGAGCTGGGTCAGCAACACTGAAGTTCTTGGGAGGGGGATAGAGTCTGGCCTCTGAGTGATACCTACTCATCCAGGCTGCTTTGAAGTACTGGAAGGTTTGGCCACTGGAAGATACTTGTTCATCTGGAGCTGTGCCTTCTGAATTTGTGCCTCCTGGAGTTGTGCAGAAGCACAGGGAGGTTTGGCTGCTGGAGGACTGGAGGCTGCCCACTATAGCACGTGGTGACTTTCTAAGCTGGAGTCTACCTGTTCTCCTGCCTATGTCAAGGCACTGGGTGGGGGGGTCATGGTGTTGGTGCTTACCTACTCTACCACCTAAGGCTCAGGATATACTCCTGCTTTACTGAGGTTGGGCTTACTGTTGGCTTGCTGTAACTCCTCCTGTCCTGTACTGCTCCCCTTCCACCAGAGTGAAAGAAACCTTTCCCATTAATCCCCCAAGCTTCTCAGGCTACAAGTCTGCTGCACCTCATTTTTCTGGTGGCTCAGATGTTCCAGTTTTTTTTTTTGTTTTGTTTTGTTTTCCTGGGGTGATATTTTCTGGGCTTTCACAAGTCAGTAAGAAAGAGTGAGAATGACTTAGTTCTTACTCTACCATCTTGGCTCCCAGAAGTCTTCCAGTGTATTCTTCTCTCTCATCTTTTTTATTTTTTTATTTTTTGGAGATTATTCCAATATAATCAACTTATGCCCATGTTTTCTTTCTATGCAAACTCCTGTTAACTGCCCCAATAATGATAAAGTTCTTCAGAGTTGCATGTGTCATCTTCCCATATAGAAATGTACAGTTTAACCTTATTGAGTCCTATATGATAACTTTTTCATGTTTAACTTTTTTATACTTCTCTTGACTCTTGTGTTTGAAAGTCCATTTTCTATTCAGCACTGGTCTTTTCTTTTTCTTTTTTTTCATATTTAGATAGAGCTGAGTTTATTAAGTGTCAAATTCAATGGAAACATTTTGTAGTGCAATTACAACATCTTGTCTTCATGAGAGAAATATTAAAATTGTGTGCAAAGCTTGACAATATCCATATTTTCTTTATAAATGGGAATCTTTTAAAAAACCATTGCAGTATCATCTCTTAAATGCAAAACTAGTGTATTTTTTCATAATATAAAATTTATAGGCTAGACACAGGCTTATTTTTCACATTTTCTACTTACTTCAAGGATTGGGACTTGCTTGGGTCATTGACTCAGCATCTCACTCTTCTACCTATTATGGAATATATATGCATGTATATGCACATAAAATACATAAATAAAACATAAAATTAATTTGCAATTTTTATCATACAACAGATTTACTAATGCCTAATTCTGTCTTTGCTTTCTCCTGATCCCAAGAAAAGCCTTAGGTTGCCTTTCTTAGATTCCAGCACTGGTCTTTTCATCAAGAATGTTTGAAAGTGCTCCATTTCATTATATTTCAATTTCAATTTTACTTTCTGCCTTTAAGATATCAGGGCAGTTTTCTTTGATAGTTTCTTGAAAAAATGATATCTAGGCTCTTTCTTTTATCATGGCAATTAAGCAGTCCAATAATTCTTAAATGATATATCCTTGATCTATTTTCTAGGTTGTTTTTTTCTTTCTGATGAGATATTCCATATTTTATTGTATTTTTTCATTATTTGATTTTTTTATTATTTCTTGAAGTCTAATAAAATCATTTGCTTCCACTTGCCCAATTATAGTTTTTAAGGAATTATTTTCTTGGACTTTGGATGCTTATATGCCTACCCAGGGAGAATTAGCATCTATTCCTAGCCTTGACTCCTCATTGGTCAGATTCAGGGCATTATCATTCTATAATACCTTTCCCTTATAATCAACTGTTTCCAATTAACATTTCTAATAGCTATTAAAATGAAATTAAAAAAACCTTTTTGTGCAGTGTATTATGAAGAGGAGCTTTTGTTGAAACCATTGTTGGTGCTCAATTCAGTAGGTTTTGCTGCTTGTGAAGTTTTCTAGGAAGCCTTTATTAACTCTCAGGTTCTAATAAAAATTACACTACAATGGGTAGTGACTGATCAGCTGAGGAACATATGGAAAGTAATCTCATTCCTTACCAAGTTGGATTAGGTTATCAGGCAGATTGTTTGGTCTTCAGTTTGGTAAGGAACATGAAGTCCCATTCAACCATTTTAATAACTTACCTTTAACATCTGCATCATAGCACATAGGTTTAATTTTCCTTCCATTTTAATTCTCTTTTGATTTTCCTTCCTCCTTTTTGTGGTGGCAAACAATTGGAAATTGAGTGGATGTCCACAAATTGGGGAATGGCTGAACAAGTTGTGGTATATAATTATAATAAAATCCTATTGTGCTATATGAAATGATGAGCAAGATGATTTCAGAAAAGCCTAGGAAGATTTACATGAACTGATGAAATATGAAGTGAGCAGAACCAGAACATTGTACACCCTAACAGGGAAATTGTATGCTGATCAACTATAAATGACTCAGCTATTCTCAGCAACACAATGATCTAAGACAATTTCAAAGGACTCATGATGAAAAATGCTATTCTCCTCTAGAGAAAGAACTGATGGAGTCTGAATATATATAAAAGCATACTGTTTTTCACTTTCTCTTTTTTTGGTATATTTTCTTTGACAACACAACTAATATAGAAATATGTTTTGCATGTATAATGTATATCAAATTATTTACTGTCTCAGGGAAGAGATGGGTGGGGAGATAGAAAGAATTTAGGACTCAAAATTTTTAAAAACAGATTTTAAAACAGTTTCACTTGTAATTTGGAAAAATAAAAAAATCTTTTAATTATTTTGAATTATCAACAATCACTTTCATAAGCTTTTGAGTTTTAAATTTTTCTCCCCCTCCCTTTCTGCCTCCCTCCCCAAGATGGCTATATACATACATTCTTATTAAACATATTTTCACATTATTGATGTTGTAAGTAAGAATTAGAACAAATAGGAGTAAGCACCAGAAAGAAAAAACAAAACAAAACAGAAGAAACAAATAGCAAATAGTGTACTCCGATCTGCATTGAAACTCCATGGTTCTTTCTTTGGATATGGATAGCATTTTCAATCATAAGGCCTTTGGAGATGTCTTAGATCCTTGTATTGCTGAAAAAATTAAGTCTATCAATGTTAGTCATCATACAACATGGCTGTTACTGTGTACAACACTCTCCTGGTTTTGCTCATTTCACTCAGCATCAGACCATATGAGTCTTTCCGGGTTTTTCTGAAGTCAACCTGTTCATCGTTTCTTATAGCACAATAGTATTTCATTACATTCATATATCACAACTTGTTCAGCCATTCCCCAACTGATGGGCATTCCTCTCAATTTCCAATTCTTTGCCACCACAAAAAGAGCTGCTATAAATACTTTTGTACATGTGGGTCCTTTTCCTATTTGTATGATCTGTTTGAGATATAGCCTTAGAAGTGCTTTTGTTGGGTCAAAGGGTATGCACATTTAATAAAAAAAATCTTAAAAAACAAATTAGAGCTCCTGACTGTATCTGAGATAAAATACAGCTTCCTCAGCTTGTCATTTAAGTTGCTCTACTACCTAGCACCAACGTACTTTGCCAATATTAATCTAATATTATTCCTCCTCATGTACTGTGCATTCCAACCAAAATAACTCCTACTTGTTCCTGATTTCCACATTCCAGTTTCATCTCTGTATTCAGACAAATTATCCTTATGGATTAAATACACTCCCTCCCAATCTCCACCGCTCAAAATGTTTATTTTATGTCCATTCTCAGCTTAGGGGCCACCTTTTCCAGGAAGTTATTTTTCAAATTACCTTTTATCTGTGTTGCTTTTCACACATTTCTTTTTTTCTTATCCCAGTAGAATGATAGGTCCTTGAAGGTAGGAACTGTATGATTTTGTCTTTATATCCCCAGAAATAACCATAATAGGCGATTAATAAATGTGTGTTGAATGAAGTGAATTTAAAGAATATAATCAAACATGTTTTTAAAGAGATTTCACCAACTCCACCATTGAATTTCTTTAGTGTCCTTCAGCTAACACTTCATGTATTTACCCCTTCTGCATTTTTCCCTTTTACTTTTGTATCACAATTATTTTTGCTTTATAATATCCCCCATCCCTTTAGACTGTGACTTCTTTTCAAAGTAAGACTTGGATTGTATCATTATATCTGACAACTAGTATTATTCACAGGGCTGGAAGAAGGAACTTTCTTCACAATAAGAAGCCCCAAATCTGGGCTCACTTAAACAAAGTTTATATCCAAATGGAATCTGACCGCAAACCAAGTTCTCCTCTAGGACTCTGAGTCATTATACTTTCACCCTAGAGAAGATACATTGAAAATTTATTAAATAAAGCTTAGATCTACCTTGTATCCAGAATATCCCCAAAAGGGAAGAACAGAATCCTTTCTAGAGAGTTACTTGTATACAAAATAGGTATTGAGTATAGGACAGCTATTTATTTCATTGTTTCCAAAATAAATAATAAAATCATAAGACTCATTAGTAAATATTGATAAATTCTCAAACTATGAAATTTCCAGCATTGTATACTTTACTATGAAGTAAAGTTCCTGGAAAACCTGTCAGAATACTGAGTATACATTTTTCTTTTACCTTGGATCTGTAATATTCAAACCAATTCACTGAAGATCCATATCTTCTGATAAGACAGGCCACTTACTTTCAGATGACTTAGTGTCATGGTGATGATCACATCTTGTGCCCACAGCAATATTGTTGCAGGGATCATTTCATTCTTGTAAACCAACACCTATACCCACCCACGAACTCCTGAACTTTTGAGCTCAGAATATAGCTGACAAGATTGAAATGCTAATCTCACAATCACTGTTTAGTCACCTATGCTAAGGGAAGTAAACACAAAGTAGAAGAGGAATCCTCTTATTTGAGGTCCATTACCAAATTCAGCTAGGCAAACAAATATTCTATTTGTCATGTGCATATAGACATTGATGCTAAGAAGGAGGAGGAAAGACATCTCCTTTTTCCCTCACTAGAAATCTAAAGGGAAAGTAGTCTGGGTCTCAAATGACATACTACAAAGACAGACTGAAATACATACAGAGACAACAATAGAGAAAAAATATTCCCTGTTTTGGAAATTGGAAATTGACTAAGTGGGCTACTCTTCCTGGTTTAATAGTTTCTGGAAATTTTGTCTTTGTTGTAATCTTAGTCGCACAGACCAAGGAGCAGGACCAGCCCAATGCATGAGATAGTCTCAATATAGGAGACTGAAATTAAAAAATTAAAAAGTCATGGAGGGAGGTACTTCCCTGATTAATACCATTCATGCTAGCAAAATCTCATATATAGCACAATCTCTTGCATAGAGTATTAAATGTTGATAACTATTTAGTTTCAATGAGTTGAGTTGCTTTTTGGAAGAGTAATCATCTATGTCTAATCTGAAAGAAACATTTGTAGTCTAAAGACACAGAGTAGTCCATTAATCATCTTTCATAGTTTTACCAATTGCCTTAGAAAAATGGAAGGAAAATGTCTCTTCCCATTAATTTGTTAAGTTCCCCTTTCTCATCACCTCTAAAAGTCCCCAACAATTAGAAATAAAGGCTTAAACTCAGTTAATATTTGTCTATCATTATTACAAAGTTCATTTAAGAAAAAGTCGTTAAGTCTCCAGTGGAATAAATAGCCAGGACCAACAATGTGGCTTTATCTTAGCTTGAATTTTATGTTCTGTGCAACAGACCTTCAAGCATTCCTTATTTAGCTATTAGGAAACCAATGTAGTTAATGGACAGATGTCTGAACTGAATCAGACAAGAGAGCCTCCAGGTAACACTTGAGAAGCTTCCAGTATGGTACGTATTCAGCTGAACAGAAGTGTGCTGTTATTTCTTTAAAGAATGCTCATGCCTCCAACCTTTCCAAATATCAGGAGACTGATAACAGTAAGGCTGGAGTTGTGACTGGATTGAGCTATATTTATCTGATCAGCATTCTGTGGCCAACTGCTCTTCATCTCAGCTTTAGGGTTAGGTTAAAGAATTCTCAATTTTAGCAAAAACCTAGGTTCAGTCTAAGACTTTTGAGGTCTGTTGATGGGCATTAAACACACACACACAACACACACACACACACACACACACACACCACCTTTAAAACTGTTCTACAAGTTTGACTTGGTATCTATTGCTAACTATAGCAGTGTACTTGCTAGATTATTATCAAACTTATCATTCCCACATTTATTTCAGGTTACTAAAGCACCCTCTTCTGGTCACTCTGCATTCGGCCTATACACCAAGCATAACCCAGGCAGGAAAAGTTGTTGCAAAGAAACTCATGTCTGCACCTCTATTAAATAAGTAAAGAGATGATTGAAACAATCACCTCCATTGTTCAAAATGAGAGAAGGTATTTGAATTGTAGCAGGCTGCTCAGAATGTACACAAAACACAGGGCATTTTGGGACATGGAATATTCACTTAGATCTCCATTTTTCACCCTATACACAGTAAAAGTATTTGCAATCACTTAGGAATATAGATGTGAATCAGAAAATTTTCTTTTACTCTTTAGGAACCTATATTTAATCTGGGCAACTAATTCAATTCAGCAAATATATTGACTGCCTAGTATGTACAAATTACCGATTTGTGGTTTAAAACATAAATACACATTCATTAAATTTAATATAAATTAAATATAAAGAAAAACATAAGTTAATGCTGCCTACACTGGATCAGATGGTATAAAACCATGGTGTGATGCAATTTAGTTATTCTAGCTATTGTCTTCCCTTCCCATTGTGCTTCTCAGTGTATGTAGGGAGGGGAAGGGAAAGGGGGACCAAGATGTTTAATAAATGCAATGATAATTATACAAACACATTTAATAATTTAAGAATAACAAATAAGTAGAGATATTCAATGATTATGGTTAGGCTATACTGATATAGTAAAATTATGATATTATATTATTTAATTTATGGATTTAATGCTATACTGTACTTCCAAAAGTATCCTTTATAGATCTAGAAAAAAAATAACAGAATTCATTTAGAGAAATAGAGTATCTCATGAGAAATAAAAGAATCTCATGGAAAATAATGGAAAATGTAGGATAAAATGAGAGAGGAACATAAAAACCTCCAATTAAACTATAAAACACTAATAACAAAATTATTAGGTACCATATAAAGGAGAAAAGTACAAACTATTCAACTAATTAACCAGCATTAGGTAAATCCAAGGTCATTTACTTGGGAAGGAGATTTCTATTTAACATAGGCTTCTGGAAAAACTGAAAAGTAGTTCAGCTGAAATTAGGTTTAAATTGACATTTATTTTATAAAGTCTCTGACATGATCAAATAACCAAGGAAACAAATAAATAAGATTAAAAGCTGGCTCTCAGTTGATAAATAGTTAAAGAAACCAACAATTCTCAAATAAAGAATTGCAAATTCTTAACAACCACAAGAAAAAATGACATAGATCTTGAATAATAAAAGAAATGCAAATGAAACAACTCTTGAGGTTTGCCTTCACAAACCTGAGAGAAAAATGGTATAATAACAGGACTCAGAGGAAATATAGGCAAAGGCACTAATGTATTATTGGTAAAGCTATGAATCTGTTAAAAAAAAAAGAAAGAAAGAAAAAAGAAAGAAACTTCTAGAAAGCAATTTGGAATTGTGGAATTATGCTAAGTATCTGATTCAAATTTCCACAACTTTGACTGAAATTCCACTGCTAGGTGGCATAGTGGATATAGTGCCTTACCTTTGATTCAGGATGAACTGAGCTCTAATACAGGATCAGATACTGTATAACCCTGAGAAAGTCACTTTAACTCTGCCTCAGTTTCCTCATCTTTAAAAAAAAAAAGATAATAGCACCTATTTCCTAGGAATTTTGTGAGGATCAAATGAGATGATATTCATAAAGTGCTTTGTGAAACTTAAAGCAATATATAAATTTTAGTTCTTATTATTTTTTAAATGTAACTTTTTTTAGTTTTCAACATTCACTTTTATAAGATTTTGAGTTCTATTTTTTCCCTCCTTCCCCTCCCCCTTTCCCAAGATGGCATGCAATCTGATATAGTCTATACATGTAAAGTCATATTACACGTATTTCAACATTCGTCATGTTTTGAAAGAAGAATCAGAACAAAAGGGAAAAACCATGAGAAAGGGAAAAAAAGAGAGAAAATAGTGTGCTTCAATCTGCCTCTAGACTCCATAGTTCTTTCTCCAAATGTGGAATCTTGAGTCTATTGGAATTATATTACATCATCGTATTGCTGCAAAGGGCGAAGTCTATCCGAGTTTGTCTTTGTCCAGTGTTGTTGTTACTGTGTATGATGTCCTCCTGGTTCTGCTTATTTCACTCAGCATCAATTCACATGTTTTTCCAGGTTTTTTTAAAGTTTTCCGGCTCATCGTTTCAGTACAATAGTATTCCATTAAATTCATATTCCACAACATGTTCAGTCGTTCTTCCACTGATGGGTATCCCCTCAATTTCCAATTCTTGGCCACCACAAAAAGAGCTGCTATAAATATTCTTTTACATGTGGGTCTTTTTCCCATTTTTAAGAAATTTTATTACTTTATTTTTATTTATCAACAATCACTTCCATATGCTTTTGAGTTTAAAATTTTTCTCCCCTTCTGCCACACCACCCTCCCCAAGACAGCACACAATCTGATATCAGCTACACATTTACTTTCCTATTAAATATATTTTCACATTAATGAAGTTGTAAGTAAAAATTAAAACCAATAGGAGGAACCATAAGAAAGAGGAAACAAAACTCAACAGAAGAGAAGAAAAATGACAGCGATTCAACTTCCATAGTTCTTTCTTTGGATGTGGATACCATTTTCCATCATGAGTACTCTGGAGATGCCTTAGATCCTTGTAATGCTGAGAAGGGTTAAGTTTATCAATATTAGTCATCACACAACATGGCTGTTATTGTGTATAAAGTTCTCTTGGTTGTGCTCACTTCACTCAGCATCAGACCATAAAAGTCTTTCCAGATTTTTCTGAAGTCAACCTGTTCATCATTTCTTATAGCACAATAGTATTCCATTACATTCATATAACACAGCTTGCTTAACCATTCCCCAATTGATGGGCATCCTCTCAAATTCCAATTCTTTGCCAGCACAAAAAGAGCTGCTATGAATAGTTTTGTACATGTGGGTCCCTTTCCCATTGGTATGATATCTTTGGGATATAGCCCTACAAGTGTTATTGCTGAATAAAAGGGTATGCACATTTTTATAGACCTTTGGGTATAGTTAAAAATTGTTCTTCAAAATGGTTGGATCATTTCACAACTCCACCAACAATGCATTAGTGTTCCAATTTTCCCACATCTTCTCCAACATTTATCATTTTCCTGTGTTGTTATGTTGGCCATTCTGATAGGTGTGATGTGGTACCTCAGAGTTGTTTTGATTTGCATTTCTCTAATCAATAATGACTTAGAGAATTTTTTCATATGACTATAGATGGTTTTAATTTCTTCATCTGAGAACTAACTGTTCACATCCTTTGACCATTTATCAATAGGGGAATGGCTTGTATTCTTATAAATGAGTCTTAATTCTCTATATATTTAGAAATGAGGCCCTTATCAGAGAGACTGGTTGCAAAAATTATTTCCCAATTTTCTACCTTCCTTCTAATCTTAGTTGCATTGGCTTTGTTTGTGTAAAAACTTTTCAATTTAATGTAATCAAAATTATCCATTTTGCTTTTCTTAATGTTTTCTATCTCCTGTTTGGTCATGAATTCTTCTGTTCTCCATAGATCTGTTAGGTAAACTATTCCTTGTTCTCCCAGTTTGCTTATAGTATCAGCCTTTATATGTAAGTCCTGAACCCATTTTGACTTTATTTTGGTATATGGTGTGAGATTTGGGTCTATGCCTAGTTGCTGCCATATTCTTTTCCAGTTTTCCCAGCAGTTTTTTTCAAAGAGTGGGTTCTTATCCCAGAAGCTGGGGTCTTGGGTTTATCAAATAATAGATTACTATAGTCATTGACTACTGTGTCTTGCATTTAACCTATTCCACTGATCCACCTCTATTTCTTAGCCAGTACCAAGCAGTTTGATGATTGCTGCTTTATAATACAATTTAAGATCTGGAATGTCTAGGCCACCTTCCCCTGCATTTCTTTTCATTAGTTCCTTTGATATTCTGGACCTTTTGTTCTTCCAAATGAATCTTGCCATTATTTTTTCTAACTCTTATAAAATAATTTTTTGGTAGTTTGATTGGTATGGCACTGAATAAGTAAATTAGCTTAGGTAGGATTGTCATTTTTATTATATTAGCTCGGCCTACCCATGAGCAACTGATGTTTTTCCAATTATTTAGATCTGATTTTATTTGTGTGAAAAGTGTTTTGTAATTGTGTTCATAGAGTTCCTGGGTTTGTTTCAGGAGGTAGACTCCTAAATATTTTATAATGTCTACAGTAAGTTTAAATGGGATTTCTCTTTCTATCTCTTGCTGTTGGGCTTTGTTGGTAATATATAGAAATGCTGATGATTTATGTGGGTTTATTTTATAGCCTGCAACTTTGCTAAAGTTGTTTATTATTTCAAGTAGTTTTTTACTTGATTCTCTAGGATTCTCTAAGTATATCATCATGTCATCTGCAAAGAGTGATAGCTTTGTTTCTTCTTTGCCTATTCTAATGCCTTCAATTTCTTTTTCTTCTCTTATTGCTAAAGCTAAGGTTTCCAGTACAATATTGAATAACAGTGGTGATAATGGACATCCTTGTTTCCCCCGATCTTATTGGAAATGCTTCTAGCCTGTCCCCATTACATATAATGCTTGCTGAAGGTTTTAGATATGTGCTATTTATTATTTTAAGGAAGACTCCATTTATACCTATGCTTTCTAGTGTTTTTAATAGGAATGGGTGTTGTATTTTATCAAAAGCTTTTTCTGCATCTATTGAGATGATCATGTGGTTTCTGTTGGTTTTGGTGTTGATATGCTCAATGATGCTGATAGTTTTCCTAATATTGAACCAACCCTGCATTCCTGGTATAAATCCTACCTGGTCATAGTGTATTATTCTTGTGATAAGTTGCTGAATCTATTTGCTGGTATTTTGATTAAAATTTTTGCATCTATATTCATTAGAGAAATTGGTCTATAATTTTCTTTCTCTATTTTGACTCTTCCTGGTTTAGGTATCAACACCATATTTGTATCATAAAAAGAATTTGGTAAGACTCCTTCTTCACCTATTTTCCCAAATAGTCTATATAGTATTGGAATTAATTGTTCTTTAAATGTTTGATAGAATTCATGTAAATCCATCTGGCCCTGGAGATTTTTTCCTAGGGAGTTCATCAATGGCTTGTTCAATTTCTTTTTCTGAGATGGGGTTATTTAAGTATTTTACTTCCTCTTCTGTTAATCTGGGCAATTTATATTTTTGTAAATATGTATCCATTTCACTAAGATTGTCAAATCTGTTGCATATATGGGCAAAATAATTCCTATTATTTTAATTTCCTCTTCCTTGGTGGTAGCTTCACCCTTTCATTCTTGATACTAGTAATTTGGTTTTCTTCTTTTTTTTTAATTAAATTAACCAAAGGTTTATCTATTTTATTGTTTTTTCATAAAACCAGCTCTTAGTTTTATTTTTAGTTCAATAGTTTTCTTAATTTCAATTTTATTAATTTTTCCTTTGGTTTTCAATATTTCTAATTTGGTGTTTAGTTGAGGATTTTTAATTTGTTCTTTTTCTAGTTTTTTTAGTTGTATGCCCAATTCATTGATCTCCTCTTTTTCTATTTTATTTATGTAAGCATTTAGAGATATAAAACTTCCCCTAAGAACTGCTTTCACTGCATCCCATAAGTTTTGGTATGTTGTCTCATTATTGTCATTCTCTTGAATGAAATTATTGATTGTTTCTATGATTTGTTGTTTGACCCAATTATTTTTTAGGATTAGATTATTTAGTTTCCAATTATTTTTTAGTCTATCTTTCCATGGCCCTTTATTACATATATTTTTATTGCATCATGATCTGAAAAGGATGCATTTAATATTTCTGCCTTTCTGCATTGGATTGTGAGGTTTTTATGCCCTAGTACATGGTCAATTTTTGTGTATGTGCCATGTACTGTGAGAAAAAAGTATATTCCTTTCTATCCCATTCAGTTTTCTCCAGAGGTCTATCATACCTAACTTTTCTAATATTCTACTCACCTTCTTAACTTCTTTCTTGTTTATTTTGTGGTTAGACTTTTCTAGTGCAGAAAGGGGGAGGTTCAGGTCCCCTACTAGTATAGTTTTGCTGTCTATTTCTTCCTGTAACTCCCTGAACTTCTCCTCTAAGAATTTGGATGCTATACCATTTGGTGCATATATGTTTAGTAATGATATTACTTCATTGTCTATGGTGCCTTTTAGCAGGATGTAGTTTCCTTCCTTATCTCTTTTGATTAGATCTATTTTTGCTTTTGCTTTGTCTGAGATCAGGATTGCTACCCCTGCTTTTTACTTCAGCTGAAGCATAATATATTCTGCTCCAGCCTTTTACCTTTACCCTGTATGTGTCACTCTTTTTCAAATGTGTTTCCTGTAAACAACATATTGTAGGATTATGGTTTTTAATCCATTCTGCAATCCATTTCCATTTTATGGAGAGTTCATCCCATTCACATTCACAGTTATGATTACTATCTGTGTCTTTTTCTCCATCTTTTTTTCCCCCTGTTTATGCTTTTCTTTCTTTTTTTCTCCTTTCCCCCCTCCCACTAGTGTTTTGCTTTTGACCACCACCTCCTTCAGCCCCCTCCCTTCTATTATCCCTTTCCCTTTTCTTCCCCTTTAGCCTTACTGCTTCTTCCCTCCCTTCTATCCCCCCTCCCTTTTCTTTCCCCTTTTCCCTCCTACTGCCTATAGGGCAAGTTAGATTTCTATACCTAACTGATTATGTTATCCCTTCTTGAGCCAAATCTGATGAGAGTAAGGTTCAAACAATGCTCACCCCCTCCCTCTTTCCCTCTGCTGTAATAGGATTTTGTGTCTTTTCCTGTAATGTAATTTACCCTTGTCTGCCTCCTCCTTTCTCAGTACATTTTCTAAGATCAGATTGATCCACTTATTTGGATCCATTTAACCCACTTGATTAGATTTTTTTTATCATTACATCAAAGTCAACTAATATCCACCCTCTTCATGTATACTCCTTTAACAAGGTGTAATAACAATACAATTCTCAAGGGTTGCAAGTCTCATATTCCCTTGTAGGGGTTTAAACACCTCCCCCCCTTATTAACAACATGTTGTATCTTTCTGTCCCATTTACCTTTTTATGTCTTTCTTGAGTCTTGTACTTGAAGATCAAACTTTTTGTTGAGCTCTGGTCTTTTTATCAGGAAGGTTTGGAAGTCCCCTATTTCATTGAATATCCATCTCCTCCCTTGAAAAATGATGCTCATTTTTGCTGGGTAGTTGATCCTTGGCTGCAATCCAAGCTTCTTTGCCTTACGGAACATCATGTTCCAGGCCCTGTGGTCTTTTAATGTAGAAGCTGCAAGGTCCTTACTGTGGTTCCATGATATTTAAATTGTTTCTTTGTGGCTGCTTGCAGCACCTTTTCTTTCATCTGGTAATTTTGAAATTTTGCTATTATATTCCTTGGCATTTTCAATTTGGGATCTCTTTCAGGTGGTGAGTGGTATATTCTTTTTTTTTTTAAAGAAATACTACAGCTTTAATGAAATTATTATAAAACATCAGGACTCCTATACATAAAGTAATTGATGTATATGTATGTTTGTGTGTGTGTGTGTGTGTGTATATACATGTATATATATATACATATATATATATATATATATAAATTTAAAATTATCTGTGTATTAATTTTCTTCTTAACTTGACTTTCTAATAAATCTTTAGCTTCATTGATTTTGGCTGCTATATAAGGAGATCCTCCCTTGTCTGGGTGGTTTAAAAGCATGATTCCTTGGTGAGCATCCCTAATTTTCCCTTTATTACCTGTAGGGCTTACTCTCAATATTAGTGCAGCTTCTGGCTTTGTCATTTTGGGTTCAAACATGCCTCTGTAATAGCCACCACTGAAGGCACATTTTGGCAGACTTCAAATAGCTTGCTTTACTTGAGGCTCCATATGCTTCATTGTTTGCAAAACATATCGGCCTGCAAATCCTGTAGTTGTGATTGTCAGTCCCACTGCTACCATTGTGCGTCCATGGCTCAGCTGGTGCTGCCCTGAGCCTGCAAAACCGCAGCTCATCCCAGCCCAGAGTCTGTACATTGGTCCTGGCTGAGCTCCAGGCCCCAGACCCGGCTCTGGCCCGCAGCCACTACCTCCTCAGGTCCAGCACAGCAAGAGGAAGCCAGTATATTATTTCTATGGTTATTTTACCTTCTGGTTCTAGGACTTCAGGGCAGTTTTCCTTTATGATTTCCTGAAAGATAGTGTCCAGGCTCTTTTTTTCATCATGATTTTCAGGTAGTCCAATAATTTTTAAATTGTCTCTCCTGAATCGATTTTCCAGGTCGGTTGTTTTACTGATGAGGTATTTTACATTTTCATCTATTTTTTTTTTATTTTTTTGTTTCCGTTTGACTGATTCTTGCTCTGTCATAGTAATAAGTTTCCATTTCTCCAATTCTAGTTTTTAACACATTGTTTTCTTCTGTTAGTTTTTGCACTTTCTTCTTCAATTGGTCAATTGTGTTTTTTTGGGACTTGTTTTCTTCAATGTACTTTTTTTCCAATTGGTCCAATTGTACTTTTTAAGGACTCTTCTACCTCTCTCATTTGACTACTAAAATACTTCTTGAGCTCTTCTAAGAGGCTTTTTGGGCTTCAGACCATTTCATATTCCCTTTTGTTGTTGCAGATGTGGGTTTGTTGACAATGTTGTCCTCTTCAGAATTTCTGTCTTGATCTTCACTCTTATAATAGGAATCTATGGTACGTTTCTTTTTACTCATGGTGTTTCTTTATTCCCTGGCCTTTAAAGATATTGAGCTCTCCTGCTGGGGAACAGAGGGCACTGACCCAAGCTTCTTGTCTTGGGAGCCTAGGTCTTGGTCACTGGCTTTGTGTGCTGGGGCCTCTTATATTGCCAATTGGAAGTTGTAGGGTTTTTGCAGCTTACCTCTTGTTGGGCTGGAATTGGCAAGGCTGGAACTTTCAGGCAATTCTAGGTTGCCTGCTTTTCCTTTCCTTTAGCTTTTTTCAGCTCCTTTTAGATGGGTGCTGGAGGGTATTTATCTGCCTGTGGCCCCCTGCTGCATTGTCTCCCTCATTTCTGCTAATGCACTGGGAGATTCCTTTGAGATAGACTGCTGAGTCACCTGGTTGTTTTCTGAGCTGGTTTCCACTGGTTCCCCCACCCTCACTGAGGCACTTGGAGGTCCAGGTGTTAGTGTTTGCCTGCTCTACCACCTGGGCTTCAGGATCTCTTCCCTGGTGTTGGGTTGGAAGCAGCAAGGCTGGGGCTTTATGAAGACTTTAGGTTGCTTTCTTCAGCTCCTTTCAGATGAATACTACAGGGTGCTTGTCCACTTGGGGCCCTTTGTAGTGCTGCTTCCCTTATTTTTTCTGAGGCCCTGGGAGACCCATTTGCTGGGCTGCCTCACTGCTGCTCCCCATCTTTCTTCTTGTTCAGTTGTTCCATGGTTTTTTTCTGGGGTGATATTTCTGGGATTTTAGAGGTTGATAGGGGAGAGTGAGAGCAACTACCTTTTTACTCTGCCATCTTGGCTCCTGGAAGTGGAACTTCCTTTTCCCGTTTTTATGATCTCTTTAGGATACAGCCCTAGTAGTGGTGTTGCTGAGTCAAAGGGTATGCACATTTTTATAGCCCTTAGGGCACAGTTCCAAATTGCTCTCCAGAATGGCTGGTTCAGTTCACAACTCCACCAACAATGCATTAGTGTTCCTATTTTCCCACATCTTCTCCAACATTTATTGTGTTCCTGTTTTGTCATGTTAGCCAATCTGATGGGTGTGATGTGGCAATGTTTTAATTTGCATTTCTCTAATCAGTAGTGATTTAAAGCATTTTTTTCCTACGACTGTACATGGCTTTAATTTCTTCTGAAAACTAACTATTCATATTCTTTGACCATTTATCAATTGGGGAATGACTTGTATTCTTATAAATTTGACTCAGTTCTCTACATAATGTAGAAATGAAGCCTTAATCAGAGACACTGGCTGTAAAAATGTTTCCTAGCTTTCTGCTTCCTTTCTTTTCTTGATTGCATTGGCTTTGTGCATAAACTTTTCAATTTAACATAATCAAAATTATCCATATTGCTTTTCATAATGTTCTCTATGTCCTGTTTGGTCATAAATTCTTCTCTTCTTCATAGATCTGACGTGTAAACTATTCCTTGCTTTCCTAATTGGTTTACTGTATCACCCTTTATGTACAAATCATGTACCCATTTCCACCTCATCTTGGTATAAGGTGTAAGATGTTTGTCTATGCCTAGCTTCTGTCATACTATTTTCAAATTTTCCTAGCAGTCTTTCTCAAAAACTGAGTTCTTATTCCAGAAAGCGGAGTCTTTGGGTTTATCAAACAGTAGATTACTATAGTCGTTTGACTATTTTGTCTTAGGTACCTAATCTATTTCACTGATCCACCACTATATTTCTTAGCCAGTACAAAATAGTTTGATGATTGCTGCTTTATAGTATAGTTTTAGATCTGGTACGGGTAAGCCACTTTCCCTTGATATTCTTGAACTTTTGTTAATTTTTTTTGTTAATATTTTTTCCTATTTCTGTAAAATAGTTTTTGGTAGTTTGATTGGTATAGCACTGAATAAATAAATTTAGGTAGAATTGTCATTTTTATTATATATTCGCTTCTCCTACCCATAAGCAATTGATATTTTTCCAATTATTTAAATCTGACTTTATTTGTGTAAAAAGTGTTTTATAATTGTATTTCTATAGTTCCTGGTTTTGTCTTGGCAAGTAGACTCACAAATATTTTATATTGTCTACAGTTATTTTAAATGGAATTTCTCTTTCTATCTCTTACTGCTGGGCTTTGTTAGTAATATATAGAAATGCTGATGATTTATGTGGTTTTATTTTATATTCAGCAACTTTGCCAAAGTTGTTAATTATTTTAAATATTTTTCAGTGATTCTCTAGGGTTCTCTAAGTATACCATCTTATCATCTGCAAAGAGTGATAGCTTTGTTTCCTCATTGCCTATTCTAATTCCTTCAATGTCTTTTTTTTTCTTTTATTGCTGAAGCTAACATTTACAATACAATATTGTAGCTATTGGTTTTGTTGTTGTTGCCAATGGCCCTCTTTATAAATGAAGGATGAATAACAACAACAATGAACCAAGGATATCATTGCTACAAACAAAAATCTAATCATCCAAATACTTGTAGTCACACTTTTTGAAGTAGCAAAGAACTGCAAACAAAGCTAATGCCCCAAAGTGAAAGCAAATCGCGAAACACGCATGTCATATTATGTCACTGTGACTTGAGAAATTACGAATATAGAGAGGCAATGAAAGGCATATGAACTATTGCAAAATGAAGTGATGAGAATTAGGAAAACTACTGCTTACTCCAGCATTGTATCTTGTACAACAACATCAAATGAGATAATAAAAACGTGCTTAGCATAGTGTCTGGCACTTAGTAGGTGCTATATAAATGCTTATTCCTTTTTCTTTTCCTCCTCCCCCACCGGGGATTACATAGTAATAACAATGCAAATGGGGGAAAAAAAACAAAAGCAAAAATGACTACATAGCATAAACTGAATGCTGTGAAATTAAGATGAGCATACTTGGCCCCAAAGAAGAGATGTGAGACAAGGTAGGCCAGTCACACTTTGAGAATGGCAGATAGGTCAGATGGTATTTTTGAATACCTGCGGCAGAGAAAGACACAAAAGAAAGCCTCCAATGCATTAGATTAGTGCTCTATGAAAGATTTCTGGAAAAACTGTTAGAAATCACACAGGATGAAAAGGCATGAAAGGATTATTTATCTTGTCAGAGGTGGGATACTCGCACCAGTTAGATCGAGGATCTAGCCAAGAATCTAAAAATAAAAACACATTGACAATTTATCAAAGATGGGAGAATATTTTAATTTCATCAGTACTGTAAGGTTACTTTTTTTGTTGTTGTTATTTTAATTTTACCAAAATAGGAACAAAGACATACTCAGACTTTACCTGGACCTCAAGAAAGACCATAAATGTGCTGATCCTAATGCTGGAGAGAGATTCCAATACTGAAGAAATCACAGGTCTATTCAAATATATGTCATTGACAGATATTTGGAAGACAAAAAGTCTATGGAAAACAGAAAGATAAGAATAGAATTAGAGGATAATACATTAAATAAAGAATGACATTCAAAAATAATTTTCATGGTTCATAAACAAGTCACTTAACCTCTCTGGGCCCTTCGGTATCATTCGAAGACTTTAAATTAAGTTCAAGTTGCTGATCTAGCTGACTGAAGGGAGTTCCTACTCTGGAAGTTCCCTACACCAATAAAATTTTATTGTTGCCTTTTAATAGTAGGAGAAAAGATAGAAGAAACTCTTAGGCACATGGCTCTCTGAAAAATTGAACTCAAAAGGAGATTTTAGCCTATACAGAGTTTGAAAATAAGAAGTTATAAGATAGTATGCTACTTAATGGTTCTCACATCTTACCTGACTATGAAAAATCAATAAACTTCCAGGATCTCTCTTAGCTAAAACAGTAATTTATTCTCATGGATGAAATCCCCTAAACATACAGAAGTAATTAGGAAAAGCCATATATACATATATACATACATAAATGCATACATATACGTACACATGAATATGTGTGAATATGTATGTACAGATGCACATTTTTCTATATATTCCACAATGTATATATAAATTATTTAAATAGTACATATTTCAATATAGTGGTTTACTGAGGATTTTTTTTTATTTCAAAACCTTAGTGGAATTCAATAGCATATCAGTAGCTTGGAAAACTCCCAAGTCCTGGAAAGAAGAGACACACTTAATATTACTAAAGTCTAATACAGTTTTTCAAAAAAAATTAAAATAAATAAAACCTATATTTCTTAGCCAAGGAATGAAAAGCTAAACAACATATCTGGAGAATAGCTTAATCACGACCAAAACAAATTTATCATGAGCAGCTCAAGCAGATATGCCACTGGAATTGGAGTAAGGAAGTGGGATCAAATCCTGCCTTACAGGATTGCTAAGTGTGTCTCTTGGAATCTCTGTTTCCTTAGCATAAAATGAAAGAGTCAGTGTCAGTGGATTTCAAGGTCCAAATATATGATTCTAAGACCCAGACACTTTGCGAATAGTGTGTTGTAAATTAATACACTGCTATGAATTTAGTTATTGCCCATATTTACACAAACATTAGATGCCCAAACATTTTTGATTATCTTGAATGAGGATTCCTTGGTAAACTGTTAAAATTTTTTTTAAAAAGTAACCAGGAAAAATTTCCTCCACATAATTAACTCTCCTTATGAGAAACCAACAGTACATATGTGTGAGCAATCACAGATTTGCAGACCAGGAATTCAAGTCCAGGGCTGTAACAAGATTATCATTTCTCTACATGTATGTGTGTTTTCATTAACAGTGCTAGCAGTTACCCTGAGCAATCGCTTCATATTGCAATGCATAACTATTGCTAATGCCTCTTCGTTTATTAGTCTATGTGGATATGATACAACTGTCTATGTATGAAACTAATTATAAAAATGCAGGCACTTAAGAAATATTCCCTCTACCTACCAGCAAGTATCAAGGTTAATAATTAATTCTAACAAATCAAAATTTGTGGTCATGTATCTTGCTATTGACCTATTCTGTTCGATCTCTGTTAAATTTAAATTAAAGCAAGAGACGGGATCTTGGAGACTTTCAGGAATTAAAAAAATTCTTTTTCATCTTCAGTTTTATTACGACCAACTATGCAAATTTATTTTTATTGAATTGAAATAAAATACCTACAGAGGTCAACTCTGTAACTGCTATGGATAGAAAAGATTTAGATAATTAGATTAATATATTCCTTCAAATTATATTTTTCTTTCAAACTCTCAATCAAGTCACCCATTTTTTATTAACCTAATAAAAATTCCTACTTTTGTTTGAGATAAAAATAAAAGAAGCAGAACATTAGCAGATGCCACAGGATAGCACACATTGAACTTTTAGACTGTTATTATTATTAGCCTTTTTGAGCTATTTTAGGGTTAGTTCAATAGACCACCACAGGTGATGTTGGCATCTTCTCTTAGAGGAATCTATAAGAACATGAAAAGGAAAAACAGACTGAAGTAACAACAAACTTCTAGCTCAAATATACACCCAATCTACAGGATAGAGAAAAGCAAATTGCTATCAGAAATACCAGTCTCCAATAGAAATGTTTATAATTCACATGCCTTCAAAAATATTGGGAACCTACTCACCTCACTTTGCTACTTTTAATAAATGGTTAAAAATCTTATAATTCTCACAAGAGGGGCTAATGGAAAAATGCAAGGACTGTGTAGGCATAGTAGTTTGAATAGTAATAAATTAAGCCCTTTTATTGGATCTTCACAGTATAAAAAGGGAATTTTGAAATTTGAAAAATTGGAAGAAAATGTGACAATGTTCTAAAGGCCAGTTCCATATTCCATATACACATATATGTATATGCATGCATACACATACACACATCTTTGTACATGCACATATACCATGTGAGTGAAGAAGGGGAGAGGAAACATTAGTAGAGAAAGGAGAGTTAATGATAATACCTATCCTTAATATTTCAAGGGCTACTACATTGAAAATGGACTAAACTCATTTTGTTTTCTAAGAGGGTAGAACTAGGAGAAAAGGATGAAAGCTATAAAGGCAAAATTCATATTAATATGAGGAAAAGCTTCCCAATACATAAATCAGCAATGTACTACTTTAGACATTTGATAAATGCTTGTTGATAAATTGGTCGTTTAGTTGATTGCTTTATAAGGAGAAAATTTCTAACCACTGAGTAAAGATAGTACCTGAACAAGAATCCTTCCTAGAGCATAGTGACTAGGAGTCAGCTTTTCCTTGAACTTTTTCCATGAGGGGTAATCCACTATCTCCTAAGGTAAACTGATTTTGTATAATTATTCCATTTGCCCATTTTTTTCTTTTATCAAACCTCAGTTTACCTCTTTGCAACTTCCTATCATGGCTCCTACTTCCCTTTTTAGAAATGGGCAAATGAATATGAATTTCTCTTGAGTTTTGTGTTTTTCTTTAAGTCATCTTCCTTTCTCTACTTCAAATATTTCTACTTTCTTCCATTGACTCACATATAGCATGAAATTGAATACCTTAACCAAAGGGGTCAACCTCTTTTGAATGGTTTATAGATTATTAACATTCTCCCTAAAATATGGTGCCCAGAACTTAATGCAAATCTCCAGTTGTGTTCTGACCAAGGCAGAGTCCAGCAGGAGCATTGCCATCTTACTGCTATCTCTTAATGAAGCCCAGAATTCCATAAGGTTTTTGTTGTTGTTGTTGTTGTCCCATCATATTTCCAATATATACTGACAAACGTCACAACTCTTTGAAATTAAAAAAAAATTATTTTGGGAAGGGAAAGCTAGTACCTTTCTTTCAGCAGTCCTCACTACAGATGAGCGTCTGGAGAAGTGACTTAAAGAAACAAAACAGCAACAGCCAAAAAAAAAAAACCAAACAACTAACGTGGTAGGAAGTGTTAACATTGTGACCCAATTCTGTGGCAACATGAATCAGACTACGTAACTCCTGGGGTCTCTTCCAAGTCCAAAAATAATTATAATTATCCAAGATTCTACAATTTTCTCTGTATGAAAAACTTCTGGGACAGAAATTCCTTCCACCACTACAGATCAACAACCCACTTTTGAGTTAGTAATAATATGGTTCTTATTAGATCACCACAACAACTCTGAGATATGTGCTAGTATCCTCATTTTACAGAGATAAGAAAACTGAGGCATAAAGAAACTTGCCTTTTTTTTCACACAGCCAATAAGTGCCTACGTCTGGATTTGAACTCAAGTCTTGCTGACTCCAAGGCCTGTGCTCTGTCCAATGCACCTAGCAAGTTCTAAGGAGTTGACTAAAGCACAGAAACTAAATACATGCGTACAATCATGCTATACAGTGTCTGAAATAGGACTTCAACCCTAATTTTCTTGATTAACTCCAAGTACAGAACATGATGAACCATCTCACCATATATTGTTAGAGAATATTGATAACTTAGATTTATAAAGCAATTTAATGTTTATAAAGATTTTTCTTCTTTACATAGTCCTTGGGACAAAGTAAAGGCTATTTATCCCTGTTTTATAGATTAAAAAACTGAGTCGCCGAGGTGTTAATTGACTTATTTGCAGTCACCAATATAACAAAAGATATACAGCATTCAAACCCAGGACTTTTAATTCCCAAGTTCAACACTTTTCAGTACAACATTTTCTTTCTCACAAGTCTAAGGGGAAACCATTTGGTGAGATCATATTTTCCCTGTGTTTTAGGTCTGCACAAATACCTACTCAGTCCTTGATTCTCATCTAATAAATGGTAATTAGGTTTCAAGCATTATCATGCAGAGCATTGCAAGCTTTCCAGAATGACAAGATCAGTGTGACATGATCCTGTCTCTATTGAAGGTATCATTCTTTTTCGCCTTAATTTGAGTTCAAGTAAGATATACCCTTAATAAGGCTCCATTGAATGCATTTCAAACATATTTTGCTCTTTCTGTAGTTCTAAAAAAATCATTATCCACTTGATTTTATACCATCCAAAGGACCAGGAGGGTTGATACAGTAGGTACACTGTAGAGGGTACAATGGAAAGAACACTGGATATAGTGCCAGAAATCCTAAGTTCAAAGCTCACCTTTGTCACTTACTACATAAGTGACCTACATGAAGTCACTTAACCTTCTTGGGTCTCAATTTTCACATCTGTAAAATGGGGGGTGGTGAGGTGGACTAGATGACTTCTCAATTTCCTATTCTAAAACTGTGTAGAAATGGCAAAAAAAAATGAAGTAGAGACATTTCAAAGTTCAACAGAGTTATTTTCATTCTCTCTCTCTCTCTCTCTCTCTCTCTCTCTCTCTCTCTCTCTCTCTCTCTCTCTCTCTCTCTCTCCTCATTCCTAACCACCATTGCAGGATAGTTCACCCAACATATGCTCTATGTTTTTAATATAATGTATAAATATGTGGCATAATGGGGAGATATTGGCATGTTTGACCTAGAGAAAAGAGTTTGAGGGAGAGCTTTGAAATTAGGATCTCTGACTCTAGAACCAGTATGCATGTATATGTATTTATGAACAATGTATATAGTCAAGAATAAATATATGTACATGTATATATCTACACATAAAATTATATGACAGAGAAATTTATGAATACAAGTAACTAGCTTTTTTTCCATTTCCATTAAGTCAGAATAGGACAGAGACCAATGATGAATGAATGAAAAAGCATTTAAGTGCTTACTATGTGTGTGACAGTGGGTGAAGCTAATTGAATATAAAGAAAGATAGCCCCTGACCTCAAGATTAACTTGTATTCTATCAGGGGGATCCAACACATAGAGAAGAATGGTGGCAATGGAAGATTTTTTTTGGTCTGGAATCATAGGATAGTGAATAGATTCATAGGAGAGCCAATTATCCTACCCTTTCCAGGAATAACGGATTACTGTGTTCAGAGAAGAATGTGAAAGACCATGTAGAAATGTAATTACTTAGTGTCAAGGCAAATGGCAAAATGGTCTGGTGAGCAGCAGAGTGGGATATGTAGTGTGGTCTTCTCTGTGGGCAGGGGAATTTGCATTCATTTACTTGTCTACATGTGAGATTTCAGTACTGAACTTCCATAGTTTGGTGGATTAACTCCCCAAGGACTAGGGTCCTGATCTCTGAAAGTCATGTTGGAAGGGTACAGTTCCATTTGAGGAGAAGCTGGCCATGAAATGGACAATCATAAAATAATATATATAAAGCAGTTTGCACACCTTAAAGCATCACATAAAATTCATCTATTTTTATTTATTTTATTTGTAATTTATGGAATAAAATAAGCATTTCCATAAGATAGTACAATAAAGAGATGATTATATATGAAAATGCAAATTTACTATGTACATTGTTATTCTTTTCAAATGTACAATAAAATTATCATGTAAATTTCTTTTTTTTCTTTTTCTCTTCCCTACCTCTCCATCCTAGAGTAGAGATAGCCACCAATAAACACAAAGAGGTCTGTGTGTGTGTGTATGTGTGTGTGTGTATATACACACACATACACACAAATATACATAAAATTATTTTATACTTCAATTTATCAGTTATTTCTCTTGATTCAAATAGCATCTTTCTTTATATGTCCTTTATAGTTAATTTGGATATCTGTAATAGACAAAATAACTTATTTGCTCAAAGTCATTCATAAAACAATACTGATGTTACTGTATACAATGTTCTCTCGGTTCAGTTTGTTTCACTCTTCATTATTTTGTGCAAGTCTATCCACATTTTTCTAAGATCATTGAGCTCATAATTTTTTATAGCATGGTAGTATTTCATCGCAACCATATACCACAATTTGTTCTGCCATTCCCCAATTGATGAGTATCCCTGCAATTTCTATTTCTTTGCCATCACAAAGACAGCTGCTATAAACATTTCAGAAATATAGTTCTTTTCCTTTTTCCCACAATCATCTTTGACAGTAGACCAAGTAGTAAAAATTCTGGGTCAAAGGATATAGGTAGTTTACTAAGTCTTAGGGCATAATTCCAGATTGCTCTCCAAAATGGTTGGATCATTTTACAGTTCCACCAACAATGAAGTAGTGTCCCAATTTTTCCCTGTCCTCTTCAACATTTGTCACTTTCCCCTTCTATTGTTTTAGCCAATCTAGTAGGTTTAAAATGATATCTCAAGGTTGTTTTAATTTGCACTTCTCTAATCAATAATGATTTAGAGTTTTTTTATATGCTTACAAATTGTTTTGATTTCTTCATTAGAAAACTGCCTGTTCATATCCTTTGGCCATTTATCAATTGGGGAATGACTCATATTCTTAAAGATTTGACAGATCTTTATGTATTTTAGATAAGAGACTTTATCTGATTAACTATCTATAAACTTTACCCCCAATTCTTTGCTTTCCTTTCATCTTGGCTATGTTTGTCTTATATGTACGAACAATTTTTAATTAATATAATTGAAATTATGCATTTTACATCTAACTTTGCTCTCTACCTCTTGTTTATTCATAACTTGTTTAACTGTCCATAAGTCTGATAAATAATATGTTCTAATTTTCTTGTAAAAATCTCTCTTTATATCTAGGTCATGCATCCATTTTGACTTTATCTTGATATGTGGTTGGAGATATTGGCCCATTCTCAGCTTCTACCATACCGCTTGCCATTTTTCCCAACTTTTTTTAACCAAATAATTAATTCTTTTTTTTTTTCCTTTGGCTAAGCAATGCAGTTAAATGACTTGCCCAGAGTCACACAGCTAGTAAGTGTTATGTGTCTGAGTCCGCATTTGAACTCAGGTCCTCCTGAATCCAGGGCCGGTGCTCTATCCACTGAGCCACCTAGCTGCCCCCAAATAATTCTTATCCCAAAATCTTAAGTCTTTACACTTGTCATATACAAAGTTATTGTGCTTACTTGCTGCTGTAAATTGTATGCCTATTTTATTCCGTTGATCTGCCTTTCTCTTTCTCAGCCAGTACCATATAGTTTTGACAATTGCTGCCTCATAATACAGTTAAAATTTTTCTATTGTAAAGAAATAATAGTTATCTGTTCTTGTTCTAAGCCTTACTTGACTTGCAATAAATGAGATGCATACTCTCCAAGGGTCCATACAATTTTGGTGAAGGGTATCCAACTCTTGGGGCAAAATGGAGGAATTCCAAATATATGGTGAGATCCTCGAGAATGCTCCTGTTAGTGAAAGAAATCATGCTGCTTGTTCCAAATCCCAGAACATTATACTGTCTTTTCAGATTCATGTGGACTTAAATTAGATAAGCTTGGCCATCTATACAGAAAAGAAAAAAAAACAATGATGAAAATGGCCCACTCAAACAGTGGCATGCAGTTGAATGTGCAACTAACTGAGATAGTCAACAACACTCTTTCATTAAGTGCTAACTTTGTGCCAAGTACTCTGCTAAGGGCCAGAAATACAAAGAAAGGCAAGCATATAATTCTTGTCCTTAAGAAGTTTGTATTCTAATAGGGAAGGCAATATACAAACAGCTATTTATGTGAAAGATATAGCCAATGTAAATAGGAGGTATTCTCAGAGAGAATGTTCCAGCATGAGGGCAGGAAGGGAAGCCAAGAAAGACTTCTTGGAAAAAGTAGGAGCCAGCCAAACCAGGAGACAGAAAAAGAGGGAGAATATTCCAGGCATGGGGCACAGCCAGGGAAAATTCACAGTCGGGAAATGGAATAACATAAAAAGAAGAGCATGGCTGGTGGTGATGGATCATAGAGTATACGGAGGGGAATAAAATGTAAGAAGACTTGATAGGGAGGAAAGGGCCAGGTTATGAAGGGTTTTATATTTTATCCTGGAGGAAATAGGGAGCCACCTGAGTTTATTGAGAGAGAGGGAAGGGGACTTGGTCAGATCTGTGCTTACTTTGACAGCTAAGTGGAGGCTGAATTGGAGAAGTCAGAAACTGTAAGCAGCTTTTAAGTAAGAATAGATAGCTAGTTCATGCAGTAGGTAAAGCACTTGACCTGGAGTTAGGAAAACTGGAGTTCGAGATGAGATTTCAGATACTTACTAGCAGTATGAACTTGGGTAAATCACTTAACCCCTGTTTATCTCAGTTTCCTCATTGATAATATGGGAATAATAGCATCTACCTCCCAGGTTTGTTGTGAGGGAAAAAATAAGGTACTGTTTGTAAAATGCTCTGCCGATTTTAAAATCATATATTAATGCTAGCTATCATTAATAAGAACAAATATGAGACAGTCTCAGATCTCAATTGAAAAGTTCAGCTGTGGAATATTTCCCTTCCTGCTTTGCATGACCTGGATGCAGACTTATTGCTATTTCAATTTCTTTCCATTCCCCACCCCCCTCCACACTTAAACTTTCAAATAATTAAAACAGAGACAGACAGCAATGTGAGATGGAATACTGCTCGTGCCAAATGTGACTCAGATAGAGTGCTTTTGGTAACAATTCCAGTTTCTTCTAAGACTGTTATTAAAATATGAACTGGTTTTGCAGAATCCTAACTACAAATTTCAAAAGTACTTTGGTCCCAGAGAAAGTATTGAAAAATTAGAGAGACTGCCTTTCCTTACAAAAGTGACCCACTGTGTGAACCAATATAACATGATATTGTCCCTGGTTGGAAAGAAAACTCAGCCTTGCAGATCAGATCAAGACTCATCTCTTTTGGCACCTACCATTGTTTCCATGTTATAAATTGGTACTAAGACATCGAGGCAAATTTCCTTCTAATCTATAGTATCTTATTTGCCATGGCAGTGATATTTGGGCCAAGAGAAAAATAGAGAGTGACTATTAAGAAGTCTTGGAGGTGAAGTAGCAGGTTCTATGTATGCTATAAGTGCTAAAGCTGATTTGGAAGAAAGCACTCTGGATTTTGTTCTGGAGTTTGAATCCTGGCTCTCCTCCATAAAAGCATTATGCCTTTGAGTATTACTTAATCTCTTTGGGACTCAGCTTCCAAAATTTTTAAATCAGAGAGTTAGATTTTCTGAACTTGAACATCCATTTCACTACCAGCATCCTGTGATGCTATGTTTATTTTAACCATCTAGCTGAAATCCTGTATTAATGACATCCTTTCCTATTATGATCATGTAAAGAGACAGATGAAAGTACGGGTTAGATTTCTGCAGATTTAACATTATCATCATATTTTTCTTTCCTGTGGAGTAGCTTGATTAAAAAGCCAAGTTCCTTTAATTAGCTAGTATAGATAGAGACATCCCTCTCTCCTGGCTATTGTTATTATTGACTTCTTTTTTGGCAGCCAGTCAGCTCAAAAGCCAGAACATTTGGTTAATATTTTTTTCCATCATTATAATGATTCCTTCCTGATATGCACATTCTACTAAGAGGGAAATCCATAACACTCCAGTGCAATATGTTATGGCCCTTTTCACTGAATTTCCTAAGCAGTCAAAAAGTTGTATGGTATACCTGGGTTCTCCCAAATTTTTCATGTAGTCCATAGTCACACACACCACATGTAATTCTAAAGCCAGAGCACAGAATTCATCTAAGAGGGATTTGAGCAGTGAGTAGATGACCTATAGATTTGGTCTCAGAGCCACAAATCTGATCCCCCAGATTGAGCTCAATCACCTGTCATTGTGTGCAATTGCCCAGCAATTTATATCTTTAAGAGAGAGAATTTAAATACAAACTTGTAGGATATAGGATGTACAAGCCTATTTTTTGGTGACATATGACTAGCTTGTGAGTCTAAATACTCCCACTTTTATGGGCTTTGGACATCCTTGTAATTATATTATAGTGGAAAGAACCCCAGACACAGAGACAAAAGACTCCTTACCTTCATACTTACTAGCTATATGACCTAATCACCCTACTTCTCAGCCTCTGTTTACTTGTCTGTAAAATTGGGATGATTATATTTGTGCTACCTACTCCACAGGGTTTCTATAAAGAAGGTATAAAAATATGGATTATTATGTCTTAGGATTTGCCATATTAATATCAAGGTTTTAAGTTAGTCACATTCCCCAACTAAAAATATGTTAAAGGTTCAAACAGATTAGGGTAAGTGATATTTTCCCCTCATGCTTGGCTCTTCCCCAGAGCCTAAAGTAAATGTGTTCCTAGAATCATGGGGAAAAAGTGAAACCTTCTCATGTCCTTAGTCCCAGGGCAATCCATGCACTAAAAATCATGTAGAGAAAAATTGACAATTGGTAAATATGTTGCACACTTATAAGAATGGAATGTAGCCACTCTTCAAAAGACTACTGGGTTCCATAAAATTTTCATATAGCAATCTCCTGCTTTACATTAAGGTAATAGTTTTTTTTTTCTTTTTTCCCTTGCTTCTGAGAAATCCATTATACCAGAATTCTGCTGGAGATTTCTGACTTCAAACCCACAAGTTTAAGACATTGGTCTTGCCCTAAAAGAGCACATGATAAGGAGATTTAACTACATTGCATGAGAGAGTCAGTATTTTTCTTTTTCAACAGGATGAAGTAATTAAAAAAACAATTCCTTGATTGAAAACTTTCTTTTAAGCAAGCACAAAAGTTCTCTCCTCTCCCCACTCCGCCTCTCTCTCCCCCCCTTCTTCTCTCCCTCCCCTTCCCATTTTAACCACTTTTGTCTGTCTCCATTTCTGTCCTTGTTCCTCTGTCTCTGCAGAGCTGACTGTTTCTGTCTCTCTGTTTCGATTTCTCTCTGATTCTGCGTCTTTGTCTTTGTCTTTATTTTTCTGTCTCTGTCCCTCATTTCCCTCTCATCCTCTCCCACTTTCTCTGTATTTCTGTCTCTGTCTCTGTGTCTATCTCTCTGTCTCTTTCTGCCTTTCTGTCTGTCTCTCTCCACCCTCCCTATTCTTAAGCAAGCCAAGTGCGCACAGTGTTCACTAATGAAACAGCGTTGCCCTGCAGAGTTCTGTTCAGGCATTGAAAATGTGTTTGTTAATGACAAGAACAGATTCCGACAACAGCAGCTTGTTGGTGCTAATGCTTTGGGTTACAGTTCAGAAACTGAAAGCAAATGGAGCTTGATGAATATCCTCTTCAGTGGGCTGAGGATGGCCTGGCATCTTGCACTAACAAAAGCCATCATCACCCTCTGATTCCAATTTTGTGATTCCTCCTGAGCAAATAATACTGTTTGAAGCCAAATGCTGCCCTGAGTGTGGACTGCCTCACTGTCTTTCAGAGAAACAGCTGCATGGGCTTTAGAAGATGCCAGACCCTATAACAAATAGAAAGGACAGATTTTCCGTGACTGATTTTGTGACAAAAACTGTTGGCATTTTTAACCATGTGTTGCCATTTTTCCATTTCAATACAGCTCATTTCTAACAAGGACAGCCCTGGGAAAGAGTCAAGTGTCTGCCAAGGGGTGTTCGGTTATATAACATTTTGATTCATGATGTCTGTTTCAGCTTCATAGTCTGTGGCCGGACACTCCACAGGATGGAGGGAAGGTCAGATCTGCTTCAAAGACTAGGGCTAGCCCTGGAGAAAATGCTGAAGTCTGAAAAGGTTGCCTTTAGCAGACATGCAACTTGCTGAAGCTATGTCAGATGAGTGTTGACAGACATTGCCAAGGATGGTGTGACCCCTATGAGTATTTGGGGAGGAACATGCAAGGGTATAGAGAAAAGTCCAAATAAGTCAGGGTGAGAAGTGTGTTGAGGGGGGGAGGCAAGCACAGCAGTGCTAGGAAATGGGAAGGGAGATGCTTTGTCTATGGAAAAGCCTTGTTCATCTTATCTTTACTATGACTCTTATTTATGGTGTCCATCTAACTCTACTTTCAGCATCCTTCTCTTCATCTTGGTGTGCTTTTCATGCATGATTATCTGCTGAGGACATAATATTCTATGTATACTTGACTCAATCCTGTTATTTTTCCCATCTCCATTCTCTTTTGTATCACTTCTGTTTCCTTTATGAACAAATATAGGACTGTGAGATAAAGGTATTTTGTGGTGTCCAATTGCACGTGATGGTGAAAACAGTATGTTACAGTAATATCTGTAAACTGTTCTCATCTTTTGCATTTTTCAAAATTAAGTCCAAATTTCCAAGTTGGACCCATGTCCAAGTTAAGTACATAGTCCTTGCTCCTTGTCTGAAGATGATATAGTTCTGATTGTATCAAGTCCCAGAAAAAAAGCAGACCCTCCTAGAAGAGATCTGCAGCCTTTCATCAATAGTTTGCTCTAAATATCTATGCAGGAAAAAAGCTGGCGGTTACTGCCCAGATTATGTCATTCATTTGGATGAAAAATCTGTAGAACTTTTCCATCATTGTTTATACTTGGGAAAGACAGGACAATGGGATAATATATTCTATTTCAAATTGAATAGGAGAGAGAATCAGGTTGAATGGCTTTCGGGAAATTGCAAAATTCCTTTGGTGGCCCCACGATTCCAATGGAAATTAATACTCAGCTTTTCAATGCCAACATTTTACTGGTATTACCATATGACACTGAAGTATGGAATTCAAGCGGCTCCAAAAAATTTTTTTAAAAAAGAGTTACTATTTAGAAAGCAATAGACAGGTCCATGTTGGGGCTAAATGGGCTGCAACATATAGCTAATTAGAAACATCAAAAAAGAACAGGAATGAAAGATGTCAAAGAATTATTTAGGAGTACAAGAAGATCAGCTGATCACAATAGCATAGTGAAGGATGAAAGGTGAATGTCTTCAGTGATACATTGGTACCCTAAAAAGGTCAAGAGAAATCAAAGAAGATTTCTAGCAGGCTGGTGAATTTTTTGCGGACGTGAACTTGAGTCACAAAGGATGGGTAGATATAGATATGTTATGATCCCCACCATTGAAGGGAACTACCAAAGCAATGAGATCACAGGTCCATTGGAGAATTACTTATGATATTATTGCTTCTAGGAGTATGTTTATTTTAACAAGGGAAGGTGAATCTTAAAGATAAACACTTCAAAACATGTAAGTGAGGGAGTATATAATTATGTGTATGGATCCTGCCCTATATTCCTAAAATTTGAATACACATATGGGGTCAGAAGAGACAGAGTCAAGAGCGACCTGAGAGATCATTTACTACATCTTCATATTTCATGGATAAAGAAACTGATGTCCCCCAAAGTCAAGCAGTTTGGCCAAAGCCATATAGCTAGTAATTACCAGAGCTCTTTTTACTCTAAACATAGTATATTTCCTATTTCATTGTCCTGGGCAAGCTTAACAAAGGCGATATAATTTAGTGCAATAATGAGTGGCTAATATTTTGGCTAATGTCTTTTCCCTTTCCTCCTGATCTTTAACCCAACTCTCAGACAGCCCATTATTTTGACCCTAATATTGTTAAAATGGTAATAAGCTATTTATCTTACCCACCTGGAATTTCAGTTTTCCTCTCTCACTACTCTCCTACTTTATTACTTTTACACTCCCTTTGGGCAGAGCACCTCACTTAAATCCAATTCACTTGCATGTTATGACATCACCTACCTGATGCTATGGGCCTCTTCTAGAATAAAGCACAAACATCAACTTTATTAGTACTCTATCACTTCATCCTTTAACTGAAATCACTAAGCTTCTATTAGGAATCTATTACATGCAAAATACAGTGAAAGACGTTAAGGATATCAAGACAGAGTTGAAAATAGTTCCTGCCCTCAAGGAATTTATATTAGACTCTCCTGCACCTTAATAAGTCATCAACCACCCAATGTAACAGAATAAAGAATAATTTAGACATTTTACAGATGAGGAAACTGAGGCAAAAAGGTTAAGTAACTTACTCAGGGTCATACAGCTACTAAGTGTTTGAGGCCAGATTTGAACTCAGGTCTTCTTGACTCGAGGCCTGGCACTTTATCCACTTTGTCCACTGCACCACCTAGCTCCACTTGTCAGAACTACCTGGAATCTGTCCCTGGGGCAGATTGTGAGCATTTAACTTTTTATTGGCCACAACCACTTCCCAGCCATTCCCACACCATACCACTATCGCTTTATCTGCTCTTCTAGCTTCAATTATGTCTTGTCTATTAGAATGTAAGCTCCCAGAAAGCAGAGACTGTGCTGCTTGCTTATTTTTGTATCACCAGCTCTTAGCAACAATGCCTGGTACATAGTTAATTTTAACAAATACTTTATCAACTTTCTGTCCATTAATTTAAACAGATAAATCAAAGTGACCTCTGGAAATTCTATTAGGGTCTTTTTAGTGTGTATTATCCACCAGTGGAAAATCACACTATTGAATGAATGAAAGCACATTTTAATGGCTTATTAGGTGCAAAGCATTGTAAAAGTAGAGAATATAAATAGAAAAGCAATATAGTAACTAGTTTCAAGAACTTCCAATTTCAATAGGGGAGAGAATACAATTAGGAGGTTTCAGCTCATATCACATGTAAAGGCCACTGGTCTCTAGGTTGCAATGACAAACAGATGGTGATGGATCTTCTTTAAAGTCATTTCCATTGATGAAACCATATGTATTTCCACTCTGGTACCATTCCATGGTTCTAAAGACTTTGTGGGCAAGAACTTTCATTTTTCTGGTCTTCAGTAGCTATGTTCACTGAGGAGGAGGAGGAGGTTATGGCACCTGTAAAGGCAATTGTCAAGTTCCTTATGTGCACAAGGATTGTCATATTCATCTCTCCCTACTTCCCCCTTTCCCTGATAATGGCTTCATGGGGTCATGCTAATATCAAAGATAGTAGATGGGAGAAGGGGAGGCTGATATTGCTGAGGCTCTTGGGCTTACCTCTCTGGTGGCAGTTGGCTAGGGGTTGGAGTTTGTTGTAGTTGGGATGGCAAGTTCTTTCTCCACAAGGTTATAAAACTTAATGATGGATATAGAGGCTTGGCTGGAAGCAGAACCAGTCATCTAGTGGATCCTACAATTCCTCCAGGTTATGAGTTCCACTGTGATTAAAAAGGAGAGTGTGGTTAAGGTATTGGCAATTATTTCCTCATCTCTACCTGTCTGGAAACCCACTCCCTCACAGTTTCCTGGGATCCACATTCCCTGCCCCTAGCAAGAAGATGGGAACACAATCTTATGGAGAATGAAAAGGTGTGGGTAAAACACTTAAGGGAGGAAGTATATCCTCCACAAATGAAATTCTCCCCATTCCCATATCAGCAGCTTGGACAAAGCAACAGATATACCAAAATGGTTACGAACCTGTTCTTTGGCACATGCATGATCATGAGTATATGTGCACAGAAAATCAAATCTATATTATCCACCCATCATTATAAATGAAGAACAAATGACAAGACATTTATTAAGCTTTCCTGTTTGAAAAGCACCATGCTAAATGCTACAAATGGGAAACATTAAAAAAAAGTTTAGTAGTGCTATGAAAAATCAAAAGTAATGGTTTGAGTAAACATGATGTATCTTTATTATAATAGATTTAACTTCCTAATTTCACTTGTCTTCAATTAATATTCAATTGAGTTTCTGAAGGTAGATTTTAGTTTCTATCAGCTTGCATTAGGACTAGACTAGCTTTGGAAAATTCACCCACCATCACTAAATAAAAGAGAAACAGATAACCTGATACCAACAGTAATTTGGTTTCATTTATTTTTTACAAATGATATGCTTCATATTAGAATTAAGGGAGCAGTTATTTCTTCCTACTTTGATTCCAACATTTCTGAACTACAAAACTGGGAAAATATATTTATATTATTTGAGTTTCTAGGAAAAGGAATAGATGGTTGAGGGGACTGTTTTCAAATACTACCATACTCAAATCTATGACTTTGGTACATATTTGAATTGATAAATCTCCTCAATACCACAAGGGTCTTGGTAAGCAGAGTGAGAAATGTATGAGGGTCATTTATCATGTTAGTGACATTCGTTTTAATTTTCATTGATATGTTTTTGCTTTTATACAGTTTTAATTTAAAAAAAGTCCCTTCCACTTTCTTTCCTCTACAAGCAATTCTTTGAAACAAAGAAGAAAAAAGAAAAAAAATGCTGATACATCAAACAAGTCTGACAATAAATACAATGTTCCATACCCAGAGTCTGCTGTTTCTTTAATGAAGTAAAGGTGGTCAAATTTCTTACCTCTTGTTTCAATAAGGACTCAAAGATTATACTTAGATCACAATGAATTTAATTTATCTTGTTTTTCTATTCCATTGTTGCAGTAATTCTGTGTATTGTTTTCTTGGTACTGTTTACTTCACCTTGTTATCAGTTCATATAATTATTCTCATGCTTCTCTGTATTCTTTGTATTCATTACTGCTTATGGTTCAGTAATATTTCATTACATTCAAGAACCATAGTTTCTTTCGTCAGTCTCCAACCAAGGAACATCTGTTTTGTTAAACTTCGTAATGAAATCACCAAGGAATTCAACATAGATTCCAATAATGGCATAGATGATTGCATAGTCTCCTTGACATCAGTAGAATTTACATGGAAGTTGCTCATGGACACTGATAATTCCTGTACTTGCCTGGTGAACAACGTCTTGATTATTATACTTAGATTTACACCTAAATCTATTTCCCTGTTAATTAAAAAGAAGAATTAATTAATTTTGACTCACAAAAGTGAATTATGTCTGCAACCTGTGCTGCCTCTTTATTGGACTTGATCTCAATATTAAAAAGAAAAGATCATGGGTTTAAAAGGGATAAGAATCTTTTCTAAAAAATTACTTTCTTCCTGAGTTTGCATAAGATTGTTTTTTAATTCCAACATTTTACCAAAAATTGAAATTACAGAAGAAATTTTTTTTCTGACCTATACCATTAACAAATCAACACCGAGCTTCTGTCTGGGAATATAAAATCAACAAGAGCCACTTCCACTGCATGCTAGCAACCTATGATCCAGCAGGTAAAATATATCAGGTATATGACAAATATGTACAATATCAGAAGAATAAACAAAATGCTATGTGAGGAACTTTAACAGAAAAAGCCCCAGATTAAGAGGCAAAGAAAACTCAAGTTCATAACCCACCTCCTATAACTGCAATAAATAAGGGATTTTTACCAGATGGTCTCTGTGGCACCCTTCCAGCTTTGAATCTATGATGCTGATCCTACTTTTTATAATCTTCTGAAAACCACATAGCTTCTTTTAACCTCCATTTCCTTATAAATAGAAGGAGATAATAATATATGAGAGAAGTACTTTGTTAACCTCAAAGATCTATATAAATATGCCCATTCTTATGTGTGAAGAGATTATTCCTCTATAGTACAATTAGCCTGGCTTGTGTGATGCAACTTATCTTAGAAGGAAAATAGTTTTATTGTATTTTATTATCATTTTTAAGCTGTAGGTGCCTACTTTAGTTATTACTATTGTTTGTGTCCCCTAGTGTTTGAGTGTTACTGTTAGCCAGTCAGTTTTTCTGTTTTTCTTGTCACAATCAGAGAAGCTGTTTTTTCAGGCATATGCTTTAGTTCAAGGCTCTCCTGGAAGAATCCTCTTATTTTTATGAGTGCTAAGAAAGCTTCATTGAGACAAGTCAGAATGAGGTTAGACCAGACAAAGCTAGCATGTTAGTCACAGTTTGGTATTTTGACAAGACCAACTGGGCTGTGATAAAAACCAAACTTTTATTTGCTTATGAAGGTGAGCTTTTTGTTACTGAAGGACAGCTCACTGACAAAACAAAAAAAAGGATCATTTTCCTCTATCAGGAACCTCAGAATGCAGCAGGATAATAAAGCCAGAGCTGTGAGCAAACTGCTGAGCACATAGCTAAGCTGTGAGTAAGGAGCATTTCAGAAATATGAAGTGCATTTTGTTTTATTTACAAAAATAAGATCTAAATCAAAGCTGCCTACTTCAGGGATGATTCAAAATGGGGATCTGTGATAATTAAAGTCCTAGTAACCTAGGCTAGGGGCTCATTTTATTTGTATGAGGATGGAGCCCTCTAGCGTTAGCACCCCTTCTACAAACAGAGATTTTTGGTCTCCAGAATCAAGTAAAGTTTCAGTAGCAAAGAATCGTAGAACCTCAGTCGCCTAGTTCAATCCTTTCATTTTACTGTTGAGGGAGCTAGGACCCAGAGATACGAATTGGCTTGCTTAGAACTAGTAAGAGACAGGGACAGATATTTTCAAAGTGTGAAGAGACGTATAGCATCACTGATATGAAGAATTTAGCTCTCTGTCATGGACTCAAAGGTAATGGAAAATGTAAGAATTTGCAAAATGAAGTAAACATCTAGAGTGGAAAGTACTTCATAATATCATTCAATGAGTTCCTACAGCTGAATTATCCCTGGCATTGGCTATCCAAGAGAAATGATTTGGACATCTGGTCCACCCAATAGGAATTTATTCTTCAAAATGGTAAAGAGAAAGAATAGTTATGAAGGCCTTGAGGGAGCAGAATTCCCTATCTTCCCTCAGTAACCTGTATTAATAATTAAAAGTCCTATTTACCCCATCAGAATTTAAGCTCCTTGAAGTCTCACACATAATAAATGCTTAATTAATGCTTGATGATCAACTGACTGAGTCAAGTACTCCATTTTAGAGGTTAGGGTACAGTACGTGTCTAGTAAAGTAACATTAGCTGACTGCTATATAGCTCTTTAATGTTTGATAATTACATTTTTTTATTTGAGTCTCACAAATTCTTATGAGAAAGGTACTATAGACATATAGATAAGGAAACTGATGATCAACTCTGTATACTCATAAGCACACAGACATAACAATGTCAGAAGCAGGATTTGAATGCAGGTCTTTTGACTTCTTATCCAACACACTATCTACTACAGATGGGAGAAAAGTTGGAGAAGTTAGGTTGAGGCCTTGCTGTGGAGGGCCTTCACTGTCATGCCAAAATGTGCTTTATTGGGGCAGCTAGGTGGCACATTGGATAGAACACTGGCTCTGAAGTCAGGAGGACCTGAGTTCAAATCCAGTCTCAGACCAGACACCTGAAACTTACTAGCTGTGTGACCCTGGGCAAGTCACTTAACCCCAATTGCCTAAAAAAAAAAAAAGAAAGAAAAATGTGCCTTATTATTTTAATATAAAAAATGGGAAGACAGTGAAGAATTGTGAGTAGGGATATGAAAACAAAATATCAAATAAACATTTCATTTCTAAAGACAACTTTGTCAGAGAAGACTTCTTTTAAAAAAAAAGATTTCTTAAAAACAATGTAAATACCCTATACATCAATTGGGGAATGGCTGAACAGGTAGTTATATATGATTGTGATGTTATTTATATTGTACTATAAGAAATGATGAGTGAAATGCTCTTGGAAAAACCTGGGAAGATGTACATGAACTTATGCAAAGTGAAATGAGCAGAGCCGGGAGAGCATTATACACAATAACAACGATATTGCATGATGATCTACTGTGAATAGCTAAGCGATTCTCAGCAATACAATGATCCAAGACAATTCTGAAGTATTTATGATGAAAGGTGCTGTCCATATCCAGAGACAGAACTGATGGAGCCTGAATGCAGATCAAAGAAACCTTCTAGGTGTTTTCTTTCACAGCATGACTTACGTGGAAATGTGTTTTGCTTTACTACACACATATGACCTACGTCAACGTATTTGCCTTATCAATGAGGAGGGGAGAAGAGGGAGAGAAGGAGAGAATTTAGAACTCAAAACTTGAAAAAATATAATGTTCAAATTATCTTACCTGTAATTTGTGGAAAATAAACTATTAAATTAAAATAACTATTCAATACTAAAAAAAAATCCCGCTTTCCTTGCTTTATTCTTGGGAAAGTTATAAGGATGTTGCTATTGTTGTGCATGTCCTTCAACCACAATTTTAAAGCTTTTCATTTTCCAAGGGTTTTGCAATTGTCTTCATTCCTTATGTCATCCCTGCTTAGACAATTACTTAGTATTACTTAAATTCCGCATACAAGGAATTAGGATGATGTCATTTGCTTATAGTTTACTAGTCATTTAAGGCGAAAAGTAAGCTATGCTGAAATTTAACTTTTTATGACATGGTACTCTTGGCTGAGTATTTTCTGTGTATATATCATTCAGGGGGCAGAAATCTGTTAAAAGAAAGATTTCCATCTTCACTAAAATCTAAAATAGACATTTCCCCTCCTTCCCTTTCCACACACACACACACACACACACACCACACACACACACACACACACACACACATACACACACAATGTACATAACCAGTAATCTCCATAGCCTCTTTCCAGAGGCTGATTCTTCAACCAAGGGAATGGATCATTGAAGAAGTCAAGAGAAAAGAAATTATAGCAAGGTGTTTCATGAAATCTCTTTGAAGAATGGAAGGAGAAAGAAAGTAAAAAGATCACAAGAAACGCTCCATTGGGAATTCAAGAAATTCATAGGCAAGTGAGCTTCACAGAAGAATCCATATGTTTGAGTACCTATTTGAAGTGGAAATAAATCTGCCATCTTGTTAATTTCTCTTCTAACATGAAATGCTTATTATAACTAATGTCTTTTGTATGTGCCTGGACTGATCTATGTATCGACTCATATGCATATACATATGTATACACACATGTTCGCATATATGGATGTATACATAAATAATAAACCCATGTGTGCGATATGCATATATGTATATGTGTATGTTTGTGTATGTATGTATATTGTGTGTATATGTGGGTGTGGGTGTTTATGTACTGGAACCATTTTAATCATATTACTAATCACTCCAGCTGCCTTTTGTTACCTAAAAGGGCTGGGATCAAGGCTGCTAAGAGAGCAAGAGGGAATCAGACTGTACTTTGAGCAAGTAAATAAAATATAAAGATGTGAAAGACTGAGAAAAACTACATAAAGTGTTTGGTAGGATCCAATTTGTATATATGAACTACTCTGGAGGGTCTAAAAGCTTCAAATTTTGCAATACATCTATTAGAATAGCCATAATAATGTTGGATTTCATCAGACTTTTTTATCCATATGGAGAAAATATTAAATACATAACCACTTATAATTCAATTCAAGAAACATTTATTAAATGCCTTATTAGGTGCAAGGTATTGTGCTAGGCACTTAGGATACAAAGATGAAAAAGAATACTTCCTTCTTCAAGGAGCTAACGATCTTTTAGAGAAAATATGACCATATGAAAATGAATTTAATACAGAATAATACAAAAAGTGAAAGATACAAAGGAGAAATTCAAATATTCTATGGAAATTGGAAGAGGGAGAGAGAAGATTCAGTTACAGAAATCATGAAGATTCATGAGTGAAGTGGTTCCTACCCAACCCCACCACATCCCTCTCTTCTGTCTCCTACTCCTTTATAATTAAAAGAAAAATTATCACAGGTGTAGATGATGAGGATGTGGAGCATTCCAGGCATGGGAAATGTACAAGATAAGATAGCCAAAGACACCATAAGATCAAGGAAGGGCTAGTTCAATTTGTCTGGAACATAGAGCAAACTAAGGCCCTAAGGTGAATTAATATGAAAAGGTGTGGTAATCAGAACATGGATGGAGCTTGAATACCAGACTAAACAGTTAATGTTTTGTCCTTGAGGCAATAGGCAACTATTAAAGTGCTTTGATGCGTTTATTTACTTGTTTGGTTTGTTTTAGTAGGGGTGTACACTGTATCAGGTGGAAATTAAAAGTAGCTTGAGAGGAATAAATTGGAAATCCATGAACCTGGTCTATATGACTCCCACAAATCCTAGGTTGAAAATCTAGGTCCTAGTCTAGATTCATACAGGGAATTTGTGATTAATTTGCACTATCCAATGTTTTGTCATCAGTCTGATCTTCCTAGTGTGTGAGTTATAATTTGGTAGTAAGTTCGGTGAGTGAACTCATTCAGTCAACTAAGGTACCGTTTAGACAATTGCTATAATAATGTCCTAATGACACCTTAGTGACTTCTTAATGTAAATGTGCATTTTTTCATGGGCCCAAGGAGCATTTAGATGATTTTGTGGGACAAACTTTAAAGTAAGGTATTCTTAGTTGTAATTTTAATCCAGAATATGAGCATTTATTAAGTTTGATTCAATGGTACCCTTTAATTTGTTTAGCTTTTCATGTTGGCAACATAAAGGAGGGGATCAGTGGAGCAATATAAGGGCTCAATGGAGCCTAAGAAACATTGTTTAATAAGAAAGCATACACAGATGAGTCACTAGTCAGCCATAAGCAAGATCTCAATATTTGTTAGATTTCATATAAATGGCTCAGCAGCAATCTTGACCATAACAGCAAGCACCAGTTTTATAGGAAATATAAATAATAATCTGTTAGACAAACAATGGTAAAGAAAGGGGGACCTTTAAACAGTAAAATACAAAAAAATGCATATTTTTCCTTCTCCGTATTAATTTCAACTCTTTGAATTTTGATGATTCAGCTAGCTTATCTGCTGATCTTGCCCTTTTCATTTTGGCATAGGCTAAAATTCATACTTTACCCTAAGGGCTCCATGCTCCTGACTTCTTTTTGGTCTGTTTGTTTAACTGCCTATGTTAAAATCTGACACCATGAAAATGTTATTCCTCCCATCATTTTTATAATATTTTATTTTCCTAATTACCTGTAAATACAATTTTAACATTCATTTTTGTAAAAAAAAATTGATTTCCAATTTTTCCTTTCTTCTTTACTTTCCCCTCCCTAAGATGGTAATTTGATAGAAGTTACATATGTGCAATTATATAAAATATATTCATTGCTCCCATCTTATCATCATCTTTTCTTGTTGACAGGATGTCACAAAGAATTGGCATTCCCATTAGCATAAGATTAGCACTCAGGCAGTTGGATGGTTAAATTACCAAATGTTAAATAAGGTTTGTGAGTCCAGATCTCTTGCTGTCTTGCCCAGGCAGAAAGTTACAGAAAGATAGAAAAGAAAATGCTCTTTGGAAGTAAGGTCATGACAATAAGTCCAGTTCCCGGAAATGGAACTGGTGATGTAGTTTATAAGTTGTTTGATGCTATGAAATACCAGCAAAGCACAAAACATGGCAATTGCTTACTTCAACCATGACCTTTGAAGATTTCTCTCTGATGATGTGAGAGGCATTTTTTAGGAATAGAATTAGAACAAGATGTACTCCTTCCCACAAGTAAACTGCAAAATGAGGCTTATAAGTGTTTTTTTTATTCCAGTTTCTGAGCTCGGTGCTTCAAGGTGCCAGTCGAGATGAGAAGTGAAGTTGTTTGTATCATTGTCAAGGTGTGAATATGATGGGAAAAAAATTGGTTTCCAAAGTGCTTTGGAACCAACTTCACATTCTGAAGAAAAAAACTTTCCTGCTCAACATTGAAAAAAAAAACCACACATTTTAGGAGACCGTCACCTTGTAAGTGACTGGCAAAGATTAAGAAATGTTATTTTAGAATTTTTCCTAAAGCTCCATTGTCATTAGGGCAGCCAGTCCCTTCTTAAAATACAAATGGCTACCTCTGACAGTTGGTAGAATAATAACAGTAAGCATCATTTGAAACACTATCAAAATGCATTAGGCTGATGTATATTTCCAATATTAAAAGTACTCCCTTTCCTGGGACTTTTCCTATTCTAAGAACTATTCACAACCACCTCCCATTTTCAGTGTAGTACTTGGAGGATTGGACTTAGAATCAGAAATTATATGGCTCAATTCTTGCCTCAGGAACTGTTTGTGATTTGGGACAAGTCATATCAACTCATGAAGCTTTTGTTTTTTCACCTATAAAATGAAAGTAATAATAACTGCAGTATTTACCTCAGAGTGTCGTTGTTATGATCAAATGAGATGATATATGTAAAGGTCTTTGAACTATAGTATTATTAGCTATTATCATCTTATTCTTATTGTTTGGATTTCATGCAGAAATGTTCTTTCATGCTATTTTTTGGGGGGAAAGGGGATAATGGATTGTAATTTTATTAAATCTTTTTTAAAAAAACTTATTAATTTATTTTGATTTATCAACAATCACTTCCACAAGGTTTTGAGTTTAAAATTTTTCTCTCCTTCCCTCCCCACCTCCTTCCCCAAGACACTGTGCAATCTGATATAGGCTATACATACACATTCCTATTAAATATATTTTCACATTAGTGATGTTATAAGGAAGAATTAGAACCAATAGGTAGAACCACCAGAAAAAGGAAACAAAACACAACAGAAGAAAAAAATGGCAAATAGTATGCTTCGATCTGCATTGAAACTCTATGGTTCTTTCCTTGGATGTAGATAACATTTTCCATCATGAGGCCTTTGGAGATGGCTTAGATCCTTGCATTGCTGAGAAGGGTTAAGTTTATCAGTATTAGTCATTGCACAATGTGGTTGTTACTGTGTACAATGTTCTCCTGGTTCTGCTCACTTCACTCAGCATCAGAACATACAAGTCTTTCCAAGTTTTTCTGAAGTCTGCTTGCTCATCATTTCTTATAGTACAATAGTATTCCATTACATTCACATGCCACAACTTGTTCAGCCATTCCCCAATTGATGGGCATCCTCTCAATTTCCAATTCTTTTCCACTACAAAAAGAGCTGCTATGAATATTTTTGTACATATGGGTCCTTTTCCCCTTTGTATGATTCTTTGGGATATATCCTTAGAAGTGTTATTGCTGGGTCAAAGGGTATGCACATTTTAATAGCTCCAAATTGCTCCCAAAATGGTCGGATCATTTCACAACTCCACCAACAGTACATTAGTGTTCCAATTTCCCTACATCTTGTCCAACATTTATCATTTTCCTATTTTGTAGTGTTGGCAAATCTGATAGGTCTCATGTGGTACCTCAGAGTTGTTTTGATTTGCATTTTCTAATTAATAGTGATTTAGAGCATTTTTTTCATATGACTACAGATGGCTTTAATTTCTTCATCTGAAAACTGCCTACTCATACGCTTTGACCATTTATCAATTGGCAAATGATTTGTATTCTTATAAATTTGACTTAATTCTCTATATATTTTAGAAATGAGGCCTTTATCAGAGAGACTGGTTGTAAAAATTCTTTCCTAATTTTCTATTTTCCTTCTAATCTTGGTTGCATTGGCTTTGTTTGTGAAAAAAACTTTTCAACTTAATGTAATCAAAGTTATCTGGTTTGCTTTTCATAATGTTCTCTATCTCCTGTTTGGTCATGAATTCTTCTGTTCTCTATAAACCTGATAGGTAAACTATTCCTTGCTCTCCCAGTTTGCTTACAGTATCAGCCTTTATATCTAAGTCATGAACCCATTTTCACTTTATTTTGGTATATAGTGTGAGATTTGGGTCTATGCCTAGTTTCTGCCATACTTTTTTCCATTTTTCCCAGCAGTTTTTTGTCAAATAATGAGTTCTTATCCCAGAATCTGGGGTCTTTGGGTTTATCAAATAATTGATTACTATAGTCACTGACTATGGTGTCTTGCATACTTAACCTATTACACTGATCCTCTGCTCTATTTCTTAGACAGTACCAAGCGGTATTGATGATTGCTGCTTTTTAATACACTTTAAGATCTAAGATTGCTAGGCCACTTTCCCCTGCATTTCTTTTCATTAGTTCCTTTGAAATTCTGGACCTTTTGTTTTTCCAAATGAATCTTGTTATTATTTTTTCTAACTCTATAATAAACATTTTTTGGTAGTTTGGTATGGCATTGAATAAGTAAATCAGCTTCGGTCATTTTTATTATATTAGCTCAGCCTACCCATGAGAAACTAAAGTTTTTCTAATTATTTTCATCTGACTTTATTTCTGTGGAAAGTGCTTTGCAACTGTGTTAATATAGTTCCTGGGTTTGTTTTGGTAGGTAAACTCCTAAATGTTTTATAATGTCTACAGTAACTTTAAATGGAATTTCTTTATCTCTTGCTGTTGGGTGTTGATTCTTTCATTTACTTGTTTTTTTTATATATATTTTTCAAAGAACAAGAAATCATTTTGTCTCCCTCCCTTCCCACCTCTGTAAAAAAGAAATGAAAAACAATCTTATAACAAAAACACATAATCAAGCAAAACAAATCCCCACACTTGCCATGTCCAAAAATATGCATTTCTTTTTGGCATATTGGGTCTATCGTCCCTTCAACAGGAAATAAGTAGCATGTTTCATCATAAATCTCCTGGCATTATGTTCAACCATTGCATGGACCTGTCATTTCATCATTGTAGAGACATCCTGCCAAGCAATTTGTTCTACCAAATCAAATTAGAACCTTCTCAGCAATGTTTAACATTACTGCTATTATATTATTATTTCATATTATGTGGCTATTTCAAAAGGAGATAGCTTTTTAAAAAAATATATTTGAATAAAAATATTAGAATATAAACTCGTATTCTGTAGACTTGTTGAAATCATCTTCACTACAATTCCAGAAGCAGAAAAGATTCTAGGGATAACATTCACCTCATCCAGTCCCCAATTTTTTTCCCTTTTTTCCAGGCATCTATATTTTTAAAGCTTTCTATTTCATGTAGCTTGGGTATATTTTAAGTATTTTAATGTTGGTACTTTTAAATACTCTTAATTTTTTTATGAATAAATATTATTTCCATATGATAGTGTGGCAGCATTTCAGTGTGGGCTAATGGTCTTTCTTCTAGTAAAGTTATTTTTTTTTAATTCTCCCAGATATCTTACTTTCTGTATTTTTAGTGTGGAGATTTGTTCTTTCTCAGGTCATGAAAGATTGTGAACTTCTCGTGTAAGATTCTAGCCACCAGGTGGTGCCTTACTAAGCCTTTGGTACATACTAAATATTCACAGTGTGCAAGGATGTTTTCAAACTTTCCAACATGTTTTTTTCCTGTAATATGCTAAGTTCATGGAGAACTTGTGATCTTTCCTCAGACTCCAGGTGAAGAATCTGGGCTTTATATTGATGGCCCATAGGGTCATCATCTTGTGTCTTCAGATTGTGAGTGCTGTTCTTGGATATCCTTTCAATATTACTTAGTATATGTAAAGTCAGAAGGTTTACCTAAAGGTCCACTCTTTTCAAAGATCTAGAAGTTTGTATGTTATCATTTGCTAACCTGAGGATTTTTTTTAAATTAAGTTATGTACTGATAACAATGATAAAGTTTGGTTAAGTATACAACAGTTAATGGTAATACCATGTAATATTTCACTGTCTAAATTTGTGCAATTTGCAATTATTGTCTCAAGTTGAAAGGAAAAGTGGCAAGCATTCAATAAAATATATATAGCTTTACAAAAAAAAAAAAAGAGAGAATCTGGGCTTTAAAATTTGTATTCTGAGTTAAGCTTGTTAAGAACTCTGACTCATAGTACTAGGAGAGTTATGCTGAGTTTTGAATATGATAAACTATAGCAAGCTGGGAAGATGATTATTTCAAATTTATCTTGTTTACCCATTATAGCTTGGATGTGGTCCCCCACCTTAGGCAATGAGTTCCTGGAGAATGGATACTATTTTTTCTCTTCTTTAATTTGTGTCTGTACCTAGCACTAAGTATGGTACCTGGCATATAGTAAGTGCTTAATAAATATTTGTTGACTGACTGACTGATATGGACACCAACACTGTTGTATTATTTTGAGACAAATATAATCTAGTTGAGTAGTGAAAGAAAATGAAAATTTAGTTGAATTTAGTCTCCTTTGCTGGATCTCCATTCAGATTACATCTGCTAACCGTGGGTGTTCCTCAGGGTTCTATCCTGGATAATCTTCTATTTTCTCTTTATGCTATTTTGCTTTTTAATCTTATCAGTTCCCATAGACTCAATCACTTCTATCAGGATGACTCACAGATTTAATTATTCAGTCCAAACCTCTCTCCCAACCTCCATACTTCAATCTTTAATAGATAATTGAACATCTTCAACTTAATATCTCGCAAATATCTGAAACTCAACATGTCCAAAATACTTCCTCTGAAATTGTCCCTTCGTGCTAATTTTCTTATCACTGTCAAAGAAACTACCATGTCTCCCAGTCACCTAGGCTCACACTCTAAGTGTCATCCTCACCTCCTCAATTTCTCCCCACCCCATATTCAATCTGTGACCAAATCCTGTAGATTTAACTTTTATAATATCTCTCTTATATGCCTTATTCTCTCCTCTGACTCTACCTTCACCTGGGCACAGGCCTTCATGACTTCATGCCTAGATTACTGCAATAGCCTGATAGTTGGTTTTACTGCCACAGGTCTCTCTCAACTCCAGTTCATTCTCTACTCTTCTGTTAAATTGATCTTCCCTAAGTGTAGGCTCGCCTATATCAGCCACCCCCTCTCTATTATGATAAAATCTAATGGTTCCCTATTACCTCCAATGTTAAATATCTCTTTGGCATTCAAATGTTGCTACACTAGCCTGCTTCTATCTTTCCAGTCATCTTACATTCTATTTATCTCCATGTACTCTGTAATCTAATAATCCTGACTGCCTTGGTATTCATCACACAAGACATTCCATCACTTGATTACATGGAGTTTTGATAGCTGTCCCCCAAACCTGGAATTATCTTCTTCTTCCTGTGACCTTCCTGAATTCCTGACTTTCTTCAAGTTCCACATAAATTCTCATCACCAAAACACAGCTACTTTTCTGAATCGCCTTTATTTGTAGTACCTTTCCATTGTTTTTATCGGCAATTTATTCTGTATATATCTTATTTGTACATAACTGTCTTCATGTTGCCCTCTCCATTAGATTATAACTTCCTTGAGATCACAGGCTGTCTTTTGTTTCTTTGTATCCCTCATATTTAACACAATACTTGGCTTTATGATTGACTGACTGAAGCTGGAAGTGATCGATAATATAGATGCTATTGGGGAATAATTTCAATTAAACAAAGGAACAGATTGTGAGAAAAGAATCAAAGAAATCACCCAGCAGACTGATTAGGTTGGCTGTAAGTTTGTGTCTTAGTGAGTTAAGTGGAGTGTTACTCTATTCATCTCATCAGTGAAAACATTGATTCAGCATAAAAGCCAGAACTTTAATGAACAACTCCTGAACAGGAAGAGGACACTATGACCCCCAAATTCCAATCCACAATAAAGGGTAACTGAGGCAGATTCAGAGCTGTTTTAATTTATTAGGAGATCAATGATCCCTAAGAAATTGTACCCAAGACTTGCTTCTGCAGTTATATTCCCATTCTGTAAATATTTAGAGGGAATGAAAGAGCACCAAAATAGAATGAGGTGGTAGAATTCTTTGATTGGTCGATTCTTAAAGGAGGAAATCCACATGATTGGTCAAAAGGAATTGTCCATCAATCATCAAAGTCTAGTCATCAGGCTTTCCACATGTCATCAATCACAAGTGTTTAGTAAGTGACTAAGCAACAGGATTCTGGGACTTTCCATTAGCATGTTATGAACAGTAAGCACAAAATAACAAAGTAAAATGGGTACCTTGTTTTCTGGAACACAGCAGCTTTCAGAATACAGCAAATTTCTATTAACATAGGTTAGTACCTCTGTATAGTATAAATCTATTTCATAAATCATTTAAAAAAACAATCATTAATAAATGGATACTATCATTAATAGATTGTAGGCAATTAATTCCAACCTACAGGATTGTTATTCTAACAATTAAATCTAATTCTATCCTATTTATCTTACTTGTAGACAATCACTGATACCTATAAATCACAATGAACTGAGTACATACTTATCAAATTGAGTAGGGCTATTGAAATCATTCTCACAATACAGCATTTCATAATTACAGAGATCTAAATTATAGTGAGTATATTGGTTTTTTGTTTGTTTGTTTTCAGTCATGTACCTCCTTGGTAGATTTATGTATACATCCAGATATACTGTGTAAATGTACTGTGTATATCTACCTTTAATGGAACAGTATGATGTAAGCTTATATGTGGATTATTATATGTGTTTTATTTATATGTTTGCTTTAATATGTATGAATTTTTGTATATTTTTATTATTAATTTCCCCTATCATTAAGTAAATGGTTACATTTAAGATCAAAGAATATCATTGTTGTGAGAAACTGGCTGTGTAAATGAAACCATTTAATTCAGCCACCCCTGAAAAAGCTGAAGTGCTAGATGGGTTAGTACCAGAAATACAGCCCCTCACATCAAGATTACTCCAAAAATGCTGAGATTTGTGGATAATCATGTGATGGTGGTTCTCCTCTGAGAACTTAGACCTACCAGTGTGAGGATAGGTAGGAATGAAGGAGCTAGCACATGGAGCAAGTAGGTATAATTCCTTTCTTAACTTGCAAACCATTTAGGAAATAAGATACTAGGTTTAAGAAAAGGCAACACTATAATAAGGTGAAAATATTTCATTGAAAATATCATATTTATATTAATTTTCTTGATTTATTTTGCTAGTCACATGGTATAAACTTTTCCATATGAACTTCAAATACTCTATCTTGCATATTTTCAGGAAATAAAGTCATGAGTGTTGAACTGGGTAAAAAGCTTTGTAATAATAATAAAAAAAAAAGAAAGTATATGTGGTTTAAGAAGACATGGCATTGTGCTCAATTATTACTGAGTTAATAAAAACTTGCTCTTAACACCATAGGAATTTTTTGGCAGACCATTTTTGTTCTTTAGTCAATATATAGATTTTGTGTTTATAGATTATTTAAAAGAATATAAGCTGAAATTGCTTTCTCTTTTGCTTCTTTTTAGTTTGGTATTATGGAACTAATATCATTACCTGTGATACATAAGATTGATAACAGAAGCAAGCTTTGGGTATTTGGCACCAAATATGAATCCAAAGTGACACTTTCCAAAAGACAGTAAAATTAGTGATCCATATGATATCAAATGCTCATATTGCATGAAAAAATATGGAAGAAAAAAATAAGACAGTCATGATTTGATTACTATGAGAATTTGGTTAGAAGATAGAAAGGTGACTACGATTGTTATTATAGCATTCAAAATAGAAACTAAATTCTTCAACCAAATTTTATTTGTCTTAAAATTGATGAGGCTTATAATAGTGTTATTTTTCACTCTGTGTGTGTGTGTGTGTGTGTGTGTGTGTGTGTGTGTGTGTGAACGAGAGAGAGGCAATGTAGTTATAATGCATCGAGAGCTAAACTCAGGGTTAATATGACATGAGTTCACATCATCTTCTAACAAACCTAGTTTATCACTCAAGAGATTTCTGCTTACTCACTTCCAAACAGCCATAAAATAGAGCCCCCAAACAAATCCTGGAGCAATAGAACCAGCAAAAAGATGGGGTGAAACTATTTTTTAGCCCCGAGATATTTGGAGGATCAGCAAGAAAAGCCCATCTCACTTGGTTTGCAACCCAGAACAGGAAGTGTCCCAGCAAAGCAGCAGCAAACCACATCCCCCCAAACCAGTGGGAGATCTTGAACCCCAGTGTGGTGGAGCAGGCAAACACCAACACCAGGACTCCCCACATGCCTTAGCATAGCCAGAGAAACTGGCAGACCCCAGCTCTAAGAACTACCATGATCTTCAGTGTAGCCCTGAGCAAATAGGCAGCCCCCAGTGACAAGACCTCCAGATGCTCCAGCACAGCCCCAGGCAAACAGGCAGAGAGCAACCCTATGGGTGCAAAAGCAAACAGGTAGCCATCAGTCAGTTACAACAGCCAGCCATGGTTTAGCATAGCTCCAGGCAAAGAGGCAGCCTCCAGAAGCCTGACAACCACATGCTTAACTGTAGCCATAGGGAAACAGAAACAACTCACAAGGCCTCAGCACAGGCCAAGACACCACCACAAGGACCTGAGCTTAGCACCAGGAAAGCTTCCAGACACCTGTGGCTTCTAGCAGGGTCAGCCAACCCTCACCCTATGCCGTCAGTGTAGCACCAGACAAGAGGGTCCCTGTGGCCTTCAGGGAAACATCAGATCCGCACCAAGGTGAACAGCCAGGACCTACAGCCCCTAGCGCAAGAAGCCTGAGAAAGTACCCCTGCCACCCTGGGAGCAAAGCTCAAAATTTTTAAAAAATGGAAAAAGCCCAAAATAAAAAAGAATGCGCAAAAAACAATGACAACAAAAAATCTGACCATAGAAAGTTATGGTGATAGGGAAGACCAAGACACGAATTCAGAAGAGGACAACAGTGTCAAAACACCTATGAGCAAAAGCCCAAAGAAAAATGTGAAATGGTACCAATCCCAGAAAGATCTCATGGAAGATCTAAAGAGGAGCTTAAAAATCACATGAGAGAGATAGAAGAAAAACTGGGAAAAAGAAATAAGAGTGATGCAAGAGAATTATGAAAAGAGTCAACAGCTTGGAAAACTGTTTAAAAAGTAGAATTTGCCAAATGGAAAAGGAGATATAAAAATCCACAAAGAAAACAAGTCCTTAAAGAGTACAATTGGCCAAATGGAAAAGAAAGTAATAAAGTTAATTGAGGAAAACAATACCATAAAAGTTAGAACTGAAAAGTAGAAGTTAATGAACTCTGTAAGACATCAAGAATCAATCAGACAAATTCGAAAGAATGAAAAAAAAGGAAGAAAATGTAAAATACCTCATGGGGAAACAAACAAACAAACAAACAACTGACTTGGAAAATAGAGCCAGTCAAGACAATATCAAAATCATTGCACTACCTGAAAGCCATAATCAAAAGGAGGACCTGGACAGAATCTGTCAAGAAATTATCAAGGAAAACTGCCCTGATGTCCTTGAACTAGAAGGTAAAACAGGCATTGAAAGAATCTACCTCAGGAAAGAGATTCCAAAATAAAAAACCCAAGGAACATTATAGCCAAGTTTCAGAACTATCAGGTCAAGGAAAAAATATTACAAGTGGCCAGAAAGAAACAATTCAAATATATGGGAGTAATAATCAGGATCACACAGGACCTGGCAGCTGCAAAATTAAAGGACCAGAGGTCGTGGAACATGAAATTGAAGAGGGCAAAGGAGAAATTACTACAACCAAGAATCACTTACTTGGCAAAATTAAGTGCAATATATCATGAGGGGAAATGTTGATTCAATGAAATAGAAGGATTTCAAGCTTTCACAAGGAGAAGACCAGAACTAAACCAAAAATTTGACTTCTAATATCAAGACCCAAGAGAAGCACAAACTGGTAAAAAGGGAAAAGAAAATATAAGGGATTTAATAGAGCAAAACTATTTACATCCCTACACAGGAAGATGATACTTGTAACTCTTAAAAATTGTATCACTAACAATCCAAAGAAAATTAATATATTTATGTACATGTATATGACATAGACATATATATATATACATATATATATATATATATATATATATATATATATAAGGGTAAAGGTGAATTTGAGGGAATGAAATAAAAATTAAGGGATGAGAAAAAGGAGTATAAAGAGTGCAGAAGGAAGGCAGAATAGGGCAAATTATCTCACATGAAGAGGTGAGAAAGATTTTTTGCAGTGAAAGGAAAGATGGGAGGATGGGCGATGGGCATCGTTTGAACCTTGTTCTCCTCAGTATTGTCTCAAAGAGGGAGTAATATACACCATCAGTTAAACAGAGAAATTTATCTTACCTAACAGGGAAGTAGGAGGTGAGGATATCAAATAAGGCTAGATGGGGTGGGAACTAATTGAAAGGAGGGCAGATCAGGGGAAGTGGTAGACAGAAGCAAAACACAGGGGAGGTGGGAAAAGGGTGAAAGGAGAGAACAGGAGGAAGACTAGAATGGAGGGAAATACACAGGTAGTGATCATAACTGTGAATGTGAATGGGATGCCTTTTGATCTGTTTCTTTTTCCATAACTGCAATGAGTATGGAAATGTGTTTCACATGATGGCATCTGTATAATCTTTATCAAAACTGCCTACCATTTTCAGAAGAGGGGAGGGGAGGAAGGGAGAAAATTTGGACCTCAAAATCTTATAAAAATAAATGCTAATTTTTTTTCTTGACATGCAATTGGGGAAAATAAATGCTATTTAAATTTTTAAAAATTAAAGCATATTTTTAAAATAGGTTCAGTACCCAAAGAAACTTTGTAGGGCCATAAATTGCAAAACAGCTCCTAATCTAAATTTGTTCAAGAAATTTCCTCACCAGGGGCTTCCCTACACCAGTAAAAATGGGAGATAACTTCCACTCCACTGCCTTATCCCACCTCCCCACATTCACATACAGATATACAACGTGTGAATACATTGAGTATCTACCATTTTACCAGTGTGGCAAAATGGGTTGAAGGGGAAACTTATTTCTAAATTAATAGCTGTCTATTAAGGAGCTGCCCAACACTTAGAACACAGAAAAGTTCAGTGGCTTCCTTGCAGTTACAGTTACTAAACGTTGGAGGCAGGATATAAACTTGGGTATTGAAAAGCTTTCCAAGTCCAGTATTATAGGTACTTTCCTCTGCTGCCTCTGCCAATCTACATCCAGGGACTGTGGATTTTCCTGGAGTAAGATTATCATATATCATTTATAAGGATGCCTGCAGGAATTGTTAGGTATGTTCTTCTTTCTGCCCCCTAGAGAGGTCACTGAAATTTTAATTTCCAAGATGTATAGTCAGTCAACAAGCAGATATTAAGCACCTATTGTGTACCAGACCCTTGATAATTTCTGTGAATATAAAGAAAGCCAAAAAAAAATCTATGCTCTCAAGGAGCTTACGGTCTAATGAAGGAGACAACATTAAAAAAAAAACTATCTCCAAAGAATGTATGTGTATACATATGTGTATACATCCATATACACATATATATGTATATGCATGTGTGCATGCATATATATATATATATATACATATATATATCTGTGTGTGTGTGTATATATCTGTATCAGCATGTGTATATATATATTTGGGTATATATACCAAATGAGAGAAATAGATAGAATGTTCAAAGTCCCATTTTTGTTTAGCAAATTAAAAAATGGAATGAGTGTCTTAAACTTGAAAAAATGTAAAATGACAAAAATACATTCAAATGAGGATAGAAAATCAGGAAATAAGAAACAGCTGATTCATGAAGCCTCAGTACTTTCATCTCATAGGACTATAGAAGCTATTATGCATACATAGATGTCAATAGATAGACGTAGATATAGATAAACATCATATTTATATCAGCATGGGAAATAGTGCTAAAATGATGATTATTATTAAAAAAACCTGTTAATGCATAATAATAATTCACCATGTCTGTTTCATTGAAAAGATGTTTAAAATTCTCCATTACAACAGCTGAGTTACCAAGTTATATATTTAGATCCAAAAAGCATCAATTCAATTAAAAAATTCAGGTATGTTTCCTATTTTGTTACCTATTAATCAATGCATTTTCCATTGGGAGAGCAATCTGAGACTTGTAAATGCTATCTGATAATGTTTATCTGGACATCTTTGCTGAACTGGAATAAATGGATTTCTACCCATTTATATTGGACTTATATTTTTTTTGTGTGTGTGGCCAGTAGAAATATCTTATCATGTCAAGTTATGGCAAGTTGATGAAGATGTTTAGAGTCTGTTTAATAAACTTTTGTAAATAATGTATGGCTACATAGCAAAATCCAAATAACTGATGTAAGTAATTTGGCTTGCAATAAGATATGATTTGTACAGGAGCATGAGAGCTTCTGAGTAGAGCTCATCAGAACCATAAATTGGAATATTTTCACCTGAGGCACAGTTGAAGGGTGGAGGTGGATAGCAGCTGCAGTGCAAAGGAAAGTCACTTTGAGTATAGGTATGATATGACTCTTACTCCCTGGGAAAGAGAGAAGAGAGAATCACTGAGAAGCTTGTCATAACAATAATCTGCTGGTGGATGCTGAGGCGATATAATGCAAGGTGATGTGGTCTAGAAGAAGAGCCTGGGGTGTGGCAGAAGGTTAGTAATTGATAAGGGGTGGAAGTGTGTTCTCAAACTTCAACATGCCAAATACTTTAATGTTTCAATGAATCCATAACCTCATTTACAACAAGGACTCCTTGCTATGACTGATTACAAACCATGCACATCTCATCCTGTTTGGTTCTTGCTTGGCTTCTCATACTCTCCTCAGATTACCTACTAAGCCTGTTCTTTTACTACTGCATGGCAACCAAAGTAGAATTCAGTTTATTGCTAGGGACATAGCACAAGCTCACCTTCTTTCCCAGTTCTACAATTTACAGATATTTATCTACTTCTTTACTAAAAGCATACTATCCACACTAAAGTAAAAGAAAAGTTTGTGTGACTTTTTGTTCACAGATGATTGTACACTCAATGCAGGCCCTGAGGCTGATATGTAACAGAGTATGAATCACTTATCTTCTGCTTGTGCTAACTTTAGCCTAACAATTAACACCAAGAAGACAGTGGTTCTCCACCAACCAGCACCACACTGTCCATATGTGGAACCATCATTTAGCAAATGGAAAAAAATTTTAGTACTTTGGATGAGTTCACTTGCCTTGGCAGTATACTTTCCAGGTATGTCCTCATACATGATGAGATTGATAAATGCATTGCTAGAGCTAGCTCAGTGTTTGGGAGAATCTGAATGAAAGTGTGGAAGAGAAGAGTTATTTTCTCCAACTAAGCTACCAAGCATTCTGATTTTACTTCAGAGAGCATAACTCTGATGGGCTGGACATGTTGTTCAAATGCTGAATGTACATTTGCCTAAAAGACTATTTATTCGCATGACGTAAACACTCAGAAGTGATACAAGGACATTCTCAAGGTCTCTCTGAAGCACTCTGGAATCAATTGTGAGACCAATCACTGGCACAGGATTGCCTTGTGTGGCATGCTCACATCAAAAAAAGCACTGTGCTCTATGAGCAAAGTAGAATTGCAAAAGAAATATGAGATGCACAAATTTAGAGACCTCTCCACCCCAAATGTTTACATGGACTACTTGTACCTAATCTGTGGTAGAAAATGCTGAGCTCATGTTAATTTGATTGACCACAGTCAGACAAATTTTACTTTGTCCCCAACATAGTGATGTCATTTTGCTCCTCTTCCAACATGGAGGACAACAACCACCACTTCTTCAAAAGGAATTATTAATAACTTGTTGCAACCTAAATAGGACCAAAATGTGTTTCTCCTTTGTTCTTTGGGTGACTTTTTTTTATTCTGCATAGATTGCAGTGTTCCACGAACTCCAGACATGTAACATCACCAGAAGACTATCTCAGAAATTCTATGAAATTTCTAAAATTAACCAATCCCCTTCTGCCTATTCAGTTCTGAGACCATTGTTGAAATCCATTGCTTCTAGAAGTACCAGGTGACTAAGTCAGTGCACGACCCATCCAACTACAGTTATTGTCTGTTCAAAAGACTGGTAAACTATCAGCCACGGGATTTGCCTCTTACATTTGTATGAGTCTTATGTTAAGAATATATTTTATCTTTCTAAAATTCAACAAAACTTTATTTAAAATTGTAAAAAAAAATCACATGTGGGCTGTACAAATGTAGACAATGGACTGAATTTGACCCACAGATAACAGTTTGCCAACTCTTGATATGGAACATAGAGATTCTTCATTTGCTTTTTTGGAGTAGATTATAAAAATAACTTTTTTTGAGTAAGCATGGATTTTTTGAGGTAAATCTATGGTGTGTTTATATATTTAGAATTGGAAGGACTTTCAAGATAATCCCTTCAATTTGTGGATAAAGAAACTGATACTCAGACCCAAAAATACACATTGATGAGAACTGGGGATTGAACATGAGTGTTCTGACTTTTACTCTCTACTACATTATTCTATGCTTGAATGTGGTCAACGTGATTTCACGTGGTAGGAGGTGCTTCTGAGAAGACTATTACTTATATGTAGTAGGCATTGCCTTTATCTATTGGTACAATTAACCTCAGAACTTTAGCTGTTAATTATTTGAGGTGACAATGACCTGATATTTAATTGTCTTTCAAAACCCCTCCATAGCCACAAACAAATCCATGATTCAGTAATCAATTTAATGGTCTGCTGTCAACATATAGTACTGCTTTTCCATATGCTCCTTTGTCCAAGTAACATTGTGTTGACTATATCGAACACCGAAATATATCTCATATATAGAATGTGGATCTCATATAATATGTTCAGATATGTACAAACCTATATGTGTATTGTGTAAACATGTGCTTTCATGAAAGCTTACACATATATGCAAACATGCTTATTAATGTGGAAGAACACATAAACCTCAAACAGCTTAATTATATGACTTTTATCCTATAAGTGTTAATTTTTGTAGTTATGTCTCTGAAATTGTATTTTGAAATTTCCAACTTAAGTAAACTGCCTCTTGGCTATTTCACTCCCCTCTTTGAGGAGGCATGATTTAATCCCAATATCCCCAGTTCTCTCACCTCAAATTTTCCTAAATCACTTCATCATGGTCTCTTCTTTGTCTATCTTTTTCATGTTTTTTTTTCCCCTCATGTAATGTTCATCCTTGCCATTCACTAATTACTAAGCTTCTAGAAAGCAGAGGTTATACCTTTTTTCAGAGGTCATTTATGTAACCTCAGAGCCAGGCATGGTACTTTGCCTCTATTAAGCAATTAATAAATAATTGTTGACTTGAACTAAATTGAATTGAATTTAGTAGGTGTAGCTAGCCTTCATAAAAGTTAAAGTACCATGCACCGGCTAATCTAATCTTTTTAAACGTTTCACTTGATAGAGTTTAACATGTTGTTTTCTTCCATTCTCAGAGAGAAAAAAAAATCAGGAGAAGAATTTGAAGTCCTAGATTTTAAAGCTCTCTCAGGTGTGAGGATGATAGAAAAAAAATTCTAATTTCTGTTAATCCATGAGAACATTCAAAGCAAGAATCCACCAAGCTGACAATACTGCCATAAATGTTAGAATCTGAAGTAATTTACTTTAGCTTAATACTATTTCTCGATGTGAATAAAGGCATTCTACCTCATCCCACTAAGGTGAGAATAGAAACCAAACAGAGAAAAAGTGAAGGATATTCTAGGAGTATACCATTGAAATATTATATTCTGGAGGTATCATTTTGTGATAGATGGGGCATGGGACTGGAGCCAGGGGGTGTGACTTCAAATACCACCTGAGACACTAGCTATACAATATTTAGAAAATTTGTTAACCTCTCAGTTTCTCAGTTTACTTTGGCATGTTGCCTAAAATAATACATTCAGTATTTACATCCATGGGTAATCATGAACATTAAATGAGATAATGTATGTTAAGCACTTTGCTAAGTGTTAAATTCTGTCAATAACATTTGTCTTTTGATATCACTTAATGGTACCAAGCAATAGTTGCTGAGTCATGAGCAGTCTAAAAGAGATTGTTTCATTCGCAAAAGAGCATGGCTCATTTCCACAAAATAGCTCACATAATGAGGAACTCTTACTTAGTTGGCAGGTATGTGGTGGAATATATAGAGCGGTAGGACTGGAATTCTGAAGACATTAGTTCAAATCTCGCTTCGGATACTTACTAGCTGTGTGATCCTGGGCAAATCACTTAACCTCTGTTTGCCTTAGTTACTTCAACTATAAAATGAGGTCATAATAGCACCTCCTTCCTGGGACTGTTGTGAGGATAAAATGAGATAATAGTTATAAAAATTAAATAAATGCTAGCAATTGATCAATGTCTAGTAGGTAGTTATAAGGTATTACAGTAGGAGTCTAACCTTTTTCATGAAACCTAGAAGGAAGAGAAAAAGAATACTGTGTAACTGTAAAGAAAGAGGAGGATAATAGAGATGGAGAAGAGAAGGAAAGGAGGAGAAGGAAAAGCAATAGTATCATCATCCAACGTATAGGGACTACTTTGTTTTAATTGGGTCTTGCTTAAGTGAGAATTTTATTTCCCAGGGAAGAGGGAGCTGAGAAGAGAGTTCAGCCTTTTCATGATAAAGGAGTTTTTAGCTGTACTTCTTTTCTCCTCAAAAGATTTTCATTGTATTCAAGCAGAGAAGGCTTATGTCAGAGAAGAACCATAAAATGTGTCGCAGAAACAACACAAATACTATTCCCCTCTGGGAGGAGAAGCAAAGTGTGTGGGAGGAAATGCTGGCAGGATGGTCACCATCTAAATTCAGCCTTAAGCCTGGAGACTTAAAAAGAGAGCGTGAGGCACATTTTCTTTATTTTTCTTCCCTTAGAATAGAACTGTTGAAAGCTGGCTTTGCCTATTTATAAACAACTTATTGACCTTCCTGGTTTTCTAAACTCAAGTGTATCCCTTCAGATTCACCTTACAAAATGTATTTGGTGGGGAATTCTACTGTTTTATATTATTTTCTCAGGTGACAATGATATTTTATACATGTGTTGTGAGGCCCACATGTGTCAAGGGGTTGTCTCTCCCTCCCACCTTGTAATGGGGGCGGTGTCATTTGTGTGCCTTGAAGAGAGACAGAATAAACATATGTAGCATTTTTCTCCACCATCACCCTTTCTGCAAGGGAGACTTTACTTCCTGCCAGGAGGGCAAACAAACAGGCAGGGGTCACAGGCTGCTATTCTGTTGTCATTAAAGAAAGGGAGTACCCGGCTAGAATATCTATCTGTTCCTTTCAATATTATTAATCTAGCAGGTGTGAGTTTCAGGTTCAATCTAGCTTCCAATCACTGTTATTATTGTGGGAAAAGGGAACCCCAAGATTTCTAATGAAGTCTTGACCCTTTCCCTCCAAATGCCAGTTCCATAATGAAGGCGCATAGCAATTATCAAGGAAATCCCATTTACTCACATCAGTAGCAAAACAGAAATTAGAGAAAGTATAAAGAGCAAATACATGACAGACAAAATGGAATGAAAGAACTCTCTCATTAGGAGTAAAGTAACTCATCTCAAAGGAGAGAAAGAGTCCTAGATCTCACCCAAAGGAAGCTCTCTGAAGTCTCAAGTGTAGAAAGGTGGGGAATGGGAACACAATGGAGGCTGCTGGTTTCTCTCATGATGTCCCAGAGTCTTTTCCTTTAGCAACCTGAAGTGGGGTTGGCCTCCTTTGTCTTCCGTCTTGAAGCTAGAAGCCAGAAGTGCCTGCTGTGACCACAGGCTCTGAGGTAATTTGAAACTTGAAGAGACCTTGAAGCAACTCAATGAAAACTACAAGAAGACTCAAAGAAGATTAGAATTCTCTTGCGCTTGCCAGCTTTGCCCTGATCTTCGTGCAGGGGAGGGTATGATCTCCACCAATGAAGAAAAAGTCCCATGCCAACGGGCTTTGGGACTGGGGTTGCATGTGATTCACCTGAACTGTAATGTATAATCTTGCCAGTATGATAAAACATTCTTTCTCCATTCTCTCCATACATCATTTCAATTTCTTTCTCAAGAGATGAGATTTCAACAATTGGAAGCCTGCTGTAAATCTAAGTAGTCAGCTGAAGGCAAAAAAAAAAGAAAAGAAAGAGAACATTTTGCAGGCTTTTGGGTTATATCTGTAAACTGCACCAATCTTCTCACTACCTCATAATCCTAGTAATTTCTTTATACATTCAGAAGCACTCTCCAGGTTTCTAACACCCAGAAACTGTTACATGTCATAAAGTAGTGGGCTCTCAGGTATCAAAAGAAATACTCCTGAAGAAATCAGTGAAAAAAAAAAAGCAGGAAGCTCCAGGGCTTAATAAACCACCTTTATATATTTACATATGTATGCTCATGTCTTGGGCCCAAATATAAACTCATTGAGGGCAAGAAGTGTCATTTTTATCTTGGTATCTTCAGAACCAAGAACGTAGTAGGTGCTTAATAAATGCTTATTGATTGACTGATTGATTGTTTCCCTGGCCTTGCTCAACAGAGTTAAGCAAATATGAAATAGGAAGGAGAGGCGATAGGAACATATAGAGCAGGCATTCTTAAACTATTTCCACTTGCGACCCCTTTTCACCCAAGAAATTTTTATGCAAACCTAGGTACACAGTTATATAAAATAAGTATATAAATCAAACATTTACTGATAATAAATCATAAAGAAATGCACTTTAAAACAATTCTTTGGTATAATATAATTTTACCATTTATTAAAGATGAAAGCAAATTTGCATACTAATGAGATGAACGTGCTTGTTTATTTTTGCTTTGGGGATCTCTTTCAGGAGGAGATCTGTGGATTCTTTCAATTTCTATTTCACCCTCTAGTTCTAAAATATCAGGGCAGTTTTCCTTGACGATTTCTTGAAAGACAACATCTAGGCTCTTTTTTTGATCATGGCTTTCAGATAGTCCAATAATTTTTAAATTCTCTCTCCTGGATCTATTTTCCAGGTCAGTTGTTTTTCCAATGAGATATTTCACATTGTTTTCTAATTTTTCATTCTTTTGGATTTGTTTTACACTGTCTTGATTTCTCATAAAGTCACTGTCTTCCAATTGCTCTATCCTAATTTTTAAGGAAGTATTTTCTTCAGTAATCTTTTGGACTTCCTTTTCCATTTAGCCAATTTTTCTTTTTAGGGCATTTTTCTCCTCATTGGCTTTTTGGACCTCTTTTGCCATTCGGGTTAGGCTATTTTTTAAGGTGTTATTTTCTTCAGTATTTTTTTGGGTCTCCTTTAGCAAGCTGTTGACTTGTTTTTCATGATTTCCTTGCATCACTCTCATTTCTCTTCCCAGTTTTTCTTCTGCTTCCCTTACTTGCTTCTCAAAATCCTTTTTGAGCTCTTCCAAGGCCTGAGACTGATTCATATTTTTCTTGGAGGCTTTGGATGTAGGAGCTTTGACTTTGTTGTCTTCTTCTGGTTGTATATTTTGATATTCTCTGTCACCAAAGTAAGATAATATAGTCTGACTCTTTTTGTGCTGCTTGCTCATGATCCCGGCCAATTACTTGAGTTTTAAATTCTTTGTTAAAGTAAGAGTCTGCTTCCAATGTGGAGAGTGTACTGTCCCAAGCTTCAGGGGTTTGTACAGCTGTTTTCAGAGATACTTCTTAGGGACCTGTAAATTTTCGATTCTTCCAAGGTGGTATGATAAGGGGCGAGGTGTTTACTCTTTTCCTGTCCTGTGATCTGGTCTATGAGTTCTGTCTTGGAGCTGAGAGTAGGATTTCCTCTCCACTGCCACTACAAGCTCCTCCACACCAGCGCTCCTCCTCACCCCAGCACAGCTGCCCAGAACTGTGACCCAGATCCAGACATGGGCAAAGCAAGAGATTCCTGACTCAGCACTGGCAGAGATCCCTGCAATCCCTCTCTAATCAGCCACTGGATTCCCCCTCAGTCTGTGGGCCAGGAGCTTGGGAAGCAGCTGCCCCCCCCACCACACTCTTGGGGAATGGAGCTGAAACCCGCCTTCCTCTCTGAGCACCGCAGAAACAGAGTTTTCCCACTGACCTTCTAAGTTGTCTTTGGCATTCATGGATTGAAGAGTCTGGAAACTGCCACAGCTGCCCATGATTCAGTCCTCTGAGGCCTTCTCCATATTTGCTGTGGCCTGCATGCCCATGCCATGCTGTGCTGCGCTCCCAGCCTGGCACGATACACCTTTCTGATCAGTCATCCAGGTTGTCTTGGGCTGGAAATTTGTTTCACTCTGTCTTTTTGTGGGTTCTGCTGCTTCAGAATTTGTTTTGAGCCATTTTTTATGAGTATTTGGAGGGGTTTTGGGGAGAGCTCAAGCAAGTCACTGCTTTCACTCTGCCATCTTGGCTCCGTCCCCTGCTTGTTTATTTTTGCATAAAGAATTAAGCCTTGGCAGAATATTTGAAACTACAGGACACAGAGCATCTTCAATGTTTTTCAGAACTGATCAATACTTGATTTTATAATCATCATTGCTGAGGATGCTGCTTTGCATAAATACGCATTACAAAAAAGGCAGAAGTATGTTTACAGTCATTTCAGAAATTGTTGGAAATTTTGTCCTAATCCCAAGCCAAAATGCATGTAACAATTTTTTTAAGAAAGTCAAGTTTTAAACCTGCATCACTTGATAACTCAGCAAATTATTCTCAAACTTTTAATGACAGATGACTGACTTTTTTATTTAAATTGAGTATGGTTTATAAACCCAAGTTAATTTTTTTTAGAATCAAAATTTGAAGTAAAGTATTTCTGAAACTGTGTCTCCAGGCACTTCAGATGGTCAATTATAACTCTCACAATTTGGGAAGGTAATTTTCAATTATAAAATCATCTGTAGGTGTAAACATTTCTAAAGAACCATTTTCCACTCTATTCTTCCACATGTTAATATTTTTAGCATATCTTTCAATGTTATCTTTTAACATAAATATGTTATATTTTTTCCTTGAAGCAACGTGTTTAAACAATTGATTTTTTTTCAAAAAATACCTGACAAATAACAGTTTTGAAAGCCATTAGTCATTATGAAAAAAAGTTAACAAAATTGGATTTCTGCTCAGTTAAAAACATAACTTCACCTTTCAATTTCAATAATCTGTTGAAACTTCAGCCTTTTGAAAGCCACCTTACCTCTGCATGTAGTAATAAGCTTTTGTCATCAGAGTCCATGTCTTTCCAAAGATTTGGAAGCAAACAACTGTTAAGAGCATAGCTTTTAATGAAATTAATGATTTTGATAGTATTGTGAAGCATATCTAACTTAGGTGATATATATATATATATATGTATATATATATATATATATATATGTATATGTATGTATACACACACACACACACACACACACATATATATATGTATGTATGTATGTATGTATGTATGTATGTATGCATGTGTGTATGTATATTTGGTTACAAGTATCTCCCAATGGATCATGTAGTGAGTAAAAGTGATATGTTCATTTCCAGCAGCTTTAGCTTTTGCTACAAATCCCATATTCTTTCCAATCACTGCTCCAGCACCATCTGCACAGATTCCAATGCAATTTGTGCACTGCAAACCCTCATTTAAAAAAAAAATCATTGACTTTAAGACATGTATCTTCCCTTCTTGTGTACCCTTCCAGAGGGCAACAAAACAATAATTCTTCATGTGTGATTCCTTCATAAGCATATCTTGCATTATATATATAGATACAGATATAAAGATATAGATATCTAACAACTGTGTCATGTTAGAAATATCAGTTGTTTCATCTAACTGAATTGCAAACTTTGGGCTGCCCTTGAGCATGGTAATAAGTTTCTGGAATTGGTCATTACTAATTTTAGAAATTCATCTGGAAACAGGATCACTCAATAAAGTAATTTTATGAATGTCACTCCCATACTTCTTCACACGAACTATTTTTGACATTTTAATAGCAGCAGGTAACATGAGATCTCCTGTCATGCAGGGCTTTATTAATTTTTGCAATTAAATAAAAAGTTTTGTAAGCTACCAATAAAGACTTTTCATTGACAATAACAAATTTCTCAAAACACTGTTTTTCTTTATTTGAAGATTTTAGAAGTTGTTCAAAATATTCCTTTGTTTTATTGCAGTACACTGCATGCTTGGCATTAAGATGTCATTTTAGTTTGTCTGATTCCATGTTCTCTGTAGCCAAAACTTCATTACAAATTAAGCAAAGAGTCTTTCCACAACATCATCTTTATTAGAAGTAAATCCATACCACTAAAATGATTTGACATATTTTCTTTTTCTTGTCGATTTAGGTGTACTGCAATCTGATAGTTAAGACTCTATGACATTGTCATCAGTATTTTTACCTCTTCCCTCTAAACTTAGCCACTTATCTATAACCGAAAAATATTTGTCCTAAAATATAAATAAACACAGCTAATAATTTCTCAAATAAATACTAGCTTTAGTGTATGAAATTACATTTGTTTATGCTTAATTAAAAAAATGATGTTCACACATATACATACCTACAGTGGTAATGGTGAAGAAATATTATTATTAGGTTTTTGTCTTTACTCGCTGCAATTAAACACTTAGGTTTCTGTAAAAGAAGGATTGATAACAGCAATTTTTAAATGAAATATCCTAACATAATACAATATAAAGATATATTAATTTGATACATACGTGATGGGGAATGACAGTAGGAACATATTAAAAGTCTTTATTTTCCATAATTAAGCTATTATCTTTCTGTAAGAGCAGAAAACTTTGCATGTACAGTAAAAATGCTACAATTCATAACACATAATAGACTTGAATCTTAGTTGAGGTGTTTCAGGCAGCGTTTGTTGGCACTGCATGGCATGATGTCATGTGCAGTGTAAAGCGTGCATATTGTGTGTTCAGAACCATGACTGCAATGAAGTTCCATGATGCAACATGGACAAGCACTGCCAGAAACACCTCAGATTCATTACGTGTTTGATTTTGAATTAATTTTTGGTTGTTGCTCATTCAGAAGTCTTTTATCATGGGCAAATCTTTCATGACTGCCATATTCAGTTATGTGACCCCATTTGGAGTCATGACCCACAGTTTAAGATGCACTGTTGTTTGCTATTCTTGTCTCCCTCTCCCAGTTACTTTTGACCCTCAGACCCCAAATTACTACTTTGCACATATTTTATATTCAGTGAACTATTTCATATTTCCCCTAAATAGAATGAATGTTTCTTGAGAACAGAAACTCCTTTTCTTTGTCTTTTATCCTTTGTATCTATGACAGTGTCTGTCAAGTAGTAAGTACTAAATACTTTTTAATAATTAAAATAAATTCCCAACAGAGGCTAAAATTTGGAAACAAATCAATACGTCTAGCATTGGAATAAATTCCAAATATCAGAGGTTTAATTAAAATCAAAACTTAGAATCTGAAAGCAACATGGCATAGATTCTCTGCTATAGAGGGAATAGATTAACTTAGAATATAAGAGACTCATATACTAGTCCATGTTCTGTTACTATTGTCAAATCTGGATTCAAACAATTACAAGCTTTGTGGACCCAGCAAAGTAGCTTAACCATGGTCTGCCTCAGTTTTCACCTTTACAAAGTAGGGGTAATAATAGCACCTATCACTTAGTGTTGTGGTGAGGATTAAATTAGATAATATTTGTAAAACACTTACACAGTGCCTGCCACATAGTAGGTGCTTATAAATGTTTGTACCCTGCCCCTTCCCTCTATGGGACCATAGAAGTATGACGTACCAATTTTCTAGACCTCTATTTCCTCATTTGTAACATTAATAAATGGTTTGAAATTGAATCTAATTCTTTAGCTGGCATCTATGAACTTAAAGTTTATTATTATTATTATCCTCCTCCTCCTCCTCATCATCATCATCATCATTGTATTTCAATAAAATGAGTTTTCTTTGGGTAATGACCTTTTATTTTGTACATTTAAAAAATTCTGAGAAGATATTCATAGATTTGACCAGACTGTCTCCCAAGGAACCAATGGCCCAAAAAAGGTCAAGAGTCCCTGAACCAGATGATCTGTAAGTCTCCTTGCCACACCAATAGTCTGAGATTTCACTTGGATGTGTTTCAAAAACTAAAATCATTATTCTTTTTTTATTTTATTCTCACACTTAAATCTCTTATTTACTTTAACCAACTTTTCCTTAGGCTGAAATAATTTCTTTCTCTATTTCTTTTTTTTTTAATTTTCTAAGAAAGCTTCCTAGCCAGAAGCTTTTTCCAGTACTTTCAAATATATGGCTACACACAGTTCACTGATATGTCATGTGATTATGAAATGGAAAAGCAATTATCTAGCAGATTAAGATAAAGGTCTAAGATTATTTTGAAGTAATGATTTTTATTTTCTGATTCAGTGATCAGATTTATTGTCCATGCATTCCCTAGGAAGTCATGACCTGTATCTACAAAAAAAGTTGAAATTAATATAATCTAAGAGTTGCAAGAGACTATTTTGAATATATACTCCAAAAAAAAGAAAGAAAAAAAAGAGAATATACACTTCAACCTACATCCACACAAGAATTCCCCTCTGATGTCACTGAAAGTGGTCACTGCATCTGCACTTAAGTGCCCTTCAGCAGAAAATAAATTCCTTGAAGGCAGAAATGGCTTAATTTTTGGATTTTATCTTCATCTGTGTAGTATCTACCACAGTACCTTGCACATATAATTGCTCAAAAAATGTCTCAAAGATCAAATTGAACTAAATAAAATTAAATTAGGAGCTCTCTTTCTTAGACTTTGAAAATTCATTCTACTTTGGGAAGCTTTAACTGGTAACAATATTTTTTGTTTATTTATTTATTTTTCTTTGTATTGAGCTAAAATATTCTTCTGTAAATTCTATTCTTTGCTCCCAGCTCTGTAATCCAGAGCCAAATGAATCAAGTCTAAGTCCCATTATGTCATAGAGAAACTTATTAAATTCCTCCTTCCATGGCACGGTTTCAAATTCTTGTCAGCTTGCTCATGTTTCTCTGAACAAAGTTTGATCAATGAATTTCAGTTAGAGGCTATGGTCCATGCCAAAGGAGAATGACAAATGAAAACCTTTTGGCCAAACAGATGTCAAAGATTTCTTTGCAGGCCTTGAAATTCAATGTGACATAAGATTTGATCTTTAAAATTCATTAATTTTTTCCTGAATTCATGCAAAAATTAAAGGAAATGAGTTATCTTTAAAATTATGAATGGGGTATGAATTCATTGTTTCATCTGTTTTTGTCATGTCTCTCATAATTAATTTTTCTAAGCATGCATATGCTCACATTTACCATTTTCATGAGTAATTTAGCCTTACTCCAGGATAAGTGAGTTCTTTTACTTTCTGAGATAATATACTCTATATGCCTAGAAATGTAAATTGACTGAAACTCTAATGTATTTAAATGACGTTCTTTTTCATTGTAAAATGTATGTAGTGTTGCTGCTTTCTTTTTAATTACCATTCTCAGAATGCATCATTTTCCCACATTACTTTTTAAATAATAATCAAAGAAACTTCTGAACTCATTTTGATAATCTGGTAAATTGCAATGGAAATGAATTATTATATATGCTGTGCAAAATATATAATGGGTCTGCACTTGGGTTAAACCAAAGGCTTAAATGCTATAAAATTTGGTGGCATAGAATATTGCTTGATAAAACAAATAAGATTCGTTTCTTCTAAATTAAGAAAACAAGTCTGCTAAAAGACATCATCCTGACAGGCTTCTATGAAGCCTTCCTTCAATCCCATAATTCACCTCATGATAAGTTTTCTTTTCCTTTTTATGGATTTTCATGGTACCTTATATCTCTGATAAAGACACATTTATTGTGATAATATAACCAAGTCCCTATTAATACAGATAATGAATCCTATGAAAAGATCGCATTATTCAAATTTACAAATCAGTTTTCCATTGAGCCCAATTATCATATTTTGCATAATTTTAACTTTGAATAGTGCAAATTCCAATATAGGTAATCACTTCAAGAGATTATTATTCTCACTAAGTGGGATCTAATTGTACTATGCAACAGGGGATATAGCAAAGTTTTGTGAAGAACAAAGACTCCATATTATTGATTTTTTTTGCCCTGATTCCTAGCATAATGTTTTCCACAAATGAAGGCACTCCCAAAGTAGCTGAAAAAATTAATGGAGATCTTTCGTTAAGGAGAAAGAGGAGGAAGAAGAGAAAGAGAATTCTGTTTACCTTTCTCCTTCCTTTAGTGTGATATTCATTACAATTTGATGAGCATGTAATGTTAATTGCTGACTATGCACAAAATATGTGCTAAACACAGGGTGTACATAGACAAAACACCACAAAAACATATTTCCTGTCATCAAAAAAGTTACTTTTTTCCTGGAATCCTACTCTTACATCCACTATGCTGGAGAGTTTGTCTAGGACTGCCCTTCTGATTCATGATTAACTAAAGAAAGCTTTAGTATGCTTCCAAAATACTAACATGGCCTCAGTTACCATTATGGATTTGAAAAAAAAAAAGGCTGTAGAGATTACTCTATTAAGCTATAGGTTGTAATCACTCTCAGAACTTGACCCAGACACTACCAGGCAAAAAGAGACCATTTTACCAAATAAGTGTGTTCAAAGAACACCAGAAAAAGAGAAGGAAAATAAGTGCATAGTCATACATAGATTAGGAGGCACAATTGTACAAAATTAAATATTAGGCCTTAGGCTTACATCCCACTTCAGAGCAGACTGATTTTATCCCAGCCACAATTTTCACCCCTACATGAAAGTTTCCCTGATAAGTGCAGTGTTTACTGAATGCCTTGTCAGGATTAATGATGAGCATTTAGAGTTTCTATTATTTTGCCTAAATCAATTCAAATGTATCTCCATTCTTAGAGTAATCAACACAGAGGAATGGAGAAACAACTGGAGTCATAATAATGAAAGGAAAAGGATTCCACACCTTTCCCCAGGCTCTATCTACTCCCATTAATACTGGGGATGGAGCATCAGCTGTCCTTTTGTATATGCTCAGGAAATAGAGTGTGAAGTGAAGGGATTGACAGCCTTCGAGGACTTCAAGGTATAAATAGGAACTTTGGGTTGGTATTTTGTTTATTTATTTTTATTTTGTAAACACCCTCTCCAATCTCACAACCTTATTAGATAAGGAATAAAGCAAAAAGAAGTGTGAATAGAACTAAAAGCTCAAATAATCTAAGAATTCAGAAGAAAGCTCTCCTCCAATGAGGATGAAAAAGATAGTGGTTTTTTTTTTTGGTTTATCATTTTCTGTGCCTGGCAAATTATGCTTCTCTAGTTGTGTCCTACATTCATGTGTCATATTTGGTAGAGATTTTTTTCCCCACAAGCAGAAAGATTGAAATTCACTTGCTCTGCACTTTCCAACAGATTTTAAATTAAAGACAAGACTATTTGGCTTGTCTATTTACTGTATAGGTTAAAACATGAATTTTGTTAACTGACTTGAGTTGACCATATGGAAAGAAACAGGTAATCTGGAAACTTCTTTTAAAGTTATTATGGGTTTTATTGTAAAATATAAGGGAACAGAAAGTGAAAATATCTATATGTGTTCTTCTAAAAATTATAACCCTTCTATATTAAGTTAGTGTAACACATTATACACACACACACACACACACACACACACAATCACATTCACATCTATGAGTCTAAAGAAAGCATTTCCAGTTTCTAGGTACTTTGTGGGTCAAAATTCTTCCATGTGAAACTCATTAGCCCCTATCAATGACTAATTTGACAAGTTGCCCATAGGATACAATTCAAAGTAGAGGCACTAAATGTAATAATATAGTGATCATAAAAATAAATCCTTTATCATATTTCCCCCATAAACTTCAAGATATTTAAGTGGCACAGTAAATAGTGCTGTCGTAGGCGAGTCCAAACATGGCCTCAGACATTTAGTAGATGCCCTGGGCAAACCATTTAACTTCTGTCTGTCTCATAATATAGTACTTACCTCCCAAGATTGTCATGAGCTCAATGGGATAGTCATAAAGTGTTTAGCATAATGCCTGGCACATATTAGGAAGTTAATAAATCCTTGTTTCCTTCTGCTTCCCTCTCATTCTTTTACAAATACACACATCCTCAGTGGAAGTGATAAAACATATGAATAAACATCATACATAGTGATGTATTCATATTTTTGGCATTGTAGCACTGCTAATTGTCTTTTTGTGATGTTATAATAATGGTCAGCTATGTTTTCTTCCTCTTGTCCATTGATCTATTCTCCTCACTTCTAGATACTGCATCTCAGTTTCTGCCAATTGAGTCTTAGAGCTCTATTCCAGACTCTTCAGTTATCTAGTTCTTTCAAGGTTATGTATAACCCTGCCCAACTTCTACTATGGATGTTTGGTTAGTGAGCTCTGCCCTTCTATGGAACAGATAAAGTTCAGTCAACCATCTCTTTCAGCTACATCCAACATTTATTGGATGGCAGGTAAGGGTTGCTGTGCTTACTATGGAAGGCAGATGTTCTTTCAACCAACTCTTTTAATATTCTTCTGTGCCTTAGCTATAATCTGCAGTTGAGGTGCTATCTTCAGTATTACTTACTTACTCATCTGTTCTTTATTCCCTGGGAGACTTCAAGTTAGGAAGCCTCTCTTCCCACCAAAGAAAAAAAAACTAAAATTCTTCTCATTTGATGCTCTCAGCCAATGGCTATGAAGTTCTTTAACTTATCCTGGCTACTCACAGAAGGGAGGAGATTCCCAGTGTAGGATAACAAGTTTGTTTGTTTTTAACTACTGATCCTCTAATACATTATCTGATTCTCTCATGTAACTTTGCTGAATTGATAATGAATCCATTTTACTTCTTAATGCATATCATATGCTCCAGATTTAGCACATTTCCCCACAGTTCTACTTGCTCAAATGGAAAGGAACCTGAGTGAAAACTGTTTTAACCTTCCATATAATTTTCCTCTGCTTTATTCATATAATAAGGGCTATACTTCCTAAAATAAAATGGAGACACAGATGACTTTGACCCATTTCCACTTAGCAACAGACCACAGAAGAATCTCTCTGTTGTCTGACCATATTAGTAAATATTAGGATGAGGGGCAGTGAATGTTGAACTTGTATTTTAATGCACAATGTCTAAACAAATTTTTTAAAAACTTTTCCCCCAGAAACACTGGGTTTGAAAACAAGTTTGAGAATTACCAGGCTAGGAGTAAATTAATTTAGAAATTATTAGCTGCTGAAAATAGTACTTATTACTAATGTTCCGCATCAGACAAAAAAAAAAATTCCAACAAGTATAGCCTTGAAATGGCAAAGAAAAGGCCCAAAACCCAATTTGGATATTAAACACTTAGTGTCTTCAGCTGTATTACCACGAACTGATGGCTCAGCTACACTTTGGTGAAATCCTTTCCAGTTAGTAGCTGCACCCAAGAATTATCTATCTCAAAACAATTATTGGGCAGTGTAATGAAAACATTTAATATTTCTGTGATGAGTAGTACAGAAATCTGTATATCACAAGTACCAAATTTATCTCAACATTCTTCTCCTTAAAAAAAAAAAAAAAGAAAAAGAGATAAACTGAAACCTTTTTATAGTATGGGATTGGGACTTCTTATTCTCTCTTTTGTTGTCACTCAATGAACATTTATTGGGCATTTCTTCTAAACCAGGAATTGTTCTAAGTTCTGAGAACACAAAGAAGCATGCAAATTGTTCCTCAGGGAACATCTGCTCTACTGGAAAACTACACATATTACAGAGTAGATAGAAGGCAATCTAAGAAGCAAAGTAATCTGGGAATGGCACAGCTATCATTCTTTGTTGAAGCAGAGATCCTAAATCTTCCTTTGGCCCTCCCAGAATCACTAGATCATGGGTCACATGGCTCCCTGTGCTTTATTTTTGGAGGGGGAAGAGATTTTACAATTTGTGTCTCTGCTTTACAATATTCCTGTCCAATTTAGAGTTCCTTTTTCTTTGGGCTTCTAAGAATATTGTCATTTGTGACCAAATTGTGCCAAGAAAATAAATATTTTGCATATTTTGACTTGCAAACAATATTAACTATGATCTTATCTGTTATAAATCAAAGGTTAATGAATCTTACTTTTTTCTAGTTTATACTACAAATGAGAAAAAGGACTGGACCTGTGATTTCATTAGTATCCTGGGAATTCCAGGATAATGAAACCATTTCTATCAATGCAAAGCACATTTTCTCTTTAATTTATAGTCATATAGAGTCACCTAAAATACTGAGAAATTAATGAATTTGTACAGGGTCATATATCCAGCATGTGTCAAAGGCAAGATTTGAATACAGGTATTCCTGGTTCCAATGCCCTAGTCCCACTAGGCCCCTCTGCCTCTCATGTGGTAAATATTGTGGATATAAAATTCTATGTTCAGAAATATTTTGTCTAGCATAGTGACATGCCATCCCTCTATTGGGTCAACTGGATATAACTCTATTTACCCATCATAACTGCTTATTCTTCATTAATAAGAAAGTAACTTTGTCAGATCCTGACTAAATTTCATAGTAAAGCCTTTTTGCTCCACAATGTATTAATAGACTGCATTGGAATGGAACAACTATTTTTGCATTTAAAGATTATCTATATTATTTTGACTGTATTTTGGTGAATCTATCTGCTTTCATATCTCTTACAGTAGAGTACATTTCAAGAATTCTATGGTTGCAACCTCACACAAAGAGCTGATGATAAAAATCAGCTTTATGAATTTAACTGTGGTTCTTCATTAGAGGGTCATGGGATTGTGGGATTTAGAAGGGAATTTATTGATTGATGAACTAATGCAGCTTCCCAATTTTACAAATGGAAAAATTGAGGCTCAAAGTGTTGAAATAACTTATGAGGAAAACTACCTCCTCAACTCCAACCACGGCAATTTCAATAAATATTTCTGTAGATATTTTGCCATGTTGTTAAGACTCTATCTGATTAGTGAACCTTTTGTACTCAAACTGTTTGCAATGAAGGAATAACAAGTCACAAAACAGTTCTGGCCACTCATAATTTTGTATCTAGCATGAGACAGTTTTTAAGTCAATATGAAAATAAATTAGGAAAGTAGCACAGAAAAAACTTTGGAGTAAAGCTGTCTCTGTGGGTAAAAAATGAAATGGGAGAAAATGAAATATTAAACTCTCCTTCCCCAAATCTTCTTTTTATCCATGGCAGCCACCACCATCCTTTCTCTCTCTCCTTCTCTTTCTATCTCTTTCTGTTTCTTTCTCCCTGTCTCTCTCTCTTTCTCTCTCTCTCTCCATCTATCTTACCTCCCCTCTGCTATCTGTCATCATTCTGCTGTAAAATCTACTTGTTGAATCTCTCTTCTCCTAACTCTTCTTGTTCATCAGGACTACAGTTCTTAGAAAGTCATATGGCTAGTCTCTGGGCAATTTCCTCTTCCACACCTGTGCTGGTTCTTGGTCTTCCCCAAATACTAAAGGAACAATGATTTCAAAGCCTCACTACAAAGCCCTTGAAGTTCATTATTACTGGATGTCCTGAGTCAAAACTTAATCCTAACAAGAAGTTGTTTTTTTTTTGTGGGGGGAGGGCATTCTTGGAATATATTATAGAAAGTTTCTCTAATTAAATTTGTTCTTTAGGGAAAAAAATGTGAGAATTTAGAATATGAGGCTATACCAGTGGATATAAATTGCTTTCTCATTTCATTCATTCATTCCAATCTCTCACTCAACAAATCATCAGTGCAAGCTACTGTGGTTTATGCTGTGAAAGATAAAAAGTTGAATGAGATTATTAAGAAGACTGACTGCAGGTTACCTGGCCCCTCTACTAGTCTCCTCTCCAAAGTCTCTTGTCAAACTAGTCTTGTAAATTTAGGGATTGTTGACATTGGCATTCATGTGCTCAGATAAATTGCATACCAATAAATCACATATTTACAATGATTTGCCCTTAAGAAGTATTCCTTTTGAGCTGACTATGACATTTCACCAAGCAGTGACAGGCAGATGAATAGGTCAGAACACTGACCTCAAGCCTCAGCTATATTTGTCCATCTTACTCTTTATTGCCACCTTGAGGAAGGGGAGAGAGTTGCCACCTGATTAATCAAGACTTTTCAGTTGGTTTTATTGTGTAACTACTTGATCATGAAGGTGTCATTCAGTCAGTTGAGGTCCAATGACCTGCCAGAGGCTGTGCAGCTTGGCAGAACAGAACTGGCTGTAAGTTCAGTGTCCTTATTCTTAGGGTCTGCCTCCTTTACTACTCCTCCCTTTAAAACATAGAGCTTAGCAGCTTAAGTATAATGGAACAGCCAAACAGCATTACAAAGGTAAAGCTCAACTTCTCTTTTCATATTGCCTGTAGACAGTTTGAGAGAGAGAAAAGCATTCTCTTCCTAAGGGTAAAGACAATACATATGAAATCATAGAGTCTGAGTAAGAAGGGAATTCAGAGGTATTCTTGTACAATTTGTAACTATAATCAGTATCACTTCTGCAAAGTATGGGACAAATGGTCTTACAACCTTTGCTTGAGGACATTCTGAAACAGTCAAATTTACTTTATTTTAATATAGTCTTTATTTATTTTATTTTTGAAATACCTAAATTTCCTACTACTTCTATACCTTATTTGGTTAAGAATTCATTCCCTAGTCTTAGTTATGAAAGATTTCTGATCTGTTTCTCTTCTAATTTTTGTAGTATTACTTCTGTAACAAATATTCTCTGGCCCCATTCTCTGAGGGCCAAGCAGACTAAATCTTTCCCCTCAGTGTTTTCAGGCAACTGGAAACAGAAGGAGGATGATTTGGGTAACATTTTTCTGACTTGGTCTCAAGGCCTGCTATTTTTATTCTCATTTTAGGGTTCCAGTGATGAGCAGCCCAGTTCCATTTAACCACTTCACATTGACTGAATTTTACAAAGAAATGTTTGCTTTATTGACATGACAATCAAACATACACTCCTTCCCTCAAGACCTTGGGGACATAATCTCCCCTACATAACCTCATTCTAGATGGGTGAAAATTTAGACTTACACATAAGTTCAGTTTCTACATAGTTTTGGTCCCATTAAGTTCAGGTATAAAGTCACCATTACTTTGGCTTCTAGGAGCCTGGAGTGCCTTACTTCTCAGAATATGATGTTGGACTGAATCCAACATTGGGCCTTGATTTTAGACCACTATATGCATGGCCTATACTGTCAGTCCAGATCAGAATCAGAGTACCGAGAATTGAAAATAATGAACAAAAAGGCCAAGAATCAAAAGAATTTTCTCTTACAACATAGTTGTTTTAGAAGAACTATTAATGAACTAATCGCTCTGCTCCCTCAGTCACAAATCAATTTTTAAAAATCCTTGGCAATGCTTATTCAAGCTCTTTCCAACTTCTCAGACAATGGAAAAAAAAGATTCTCACAACTGTGGTTGACCAACCAGAACCATTTACAAAATATCCACTCTTGTACTCTTTTGAAAGAGGTCCTTAGCATGTTCTGTGCAGATGATGATATTTAGCAAATAAATTGATTCTGCACATGCACCCAGAACTCCATTAATTTTTCATAGGCAGATCACATATTGATAAAAAGTTTATTGTGCAAGGTAGTCTGAGATACTTGCCTAAGTCTAATTTCTGTCAGTTTTCCAGTTTGCTAGAAGTTCTTATCCAAGAGATAGTTATTTCTTAGGTGATTTATGTTTATATTTTGCATGGTTTTTTTGGGGGGAGATTATCAATACTGATTATTGAGTTCAATTATTTTGAAGTCTTCTTTGTTTAGTATGTTTTGTTCTTCTACTTTTCTGTTCTTTTTTTTTAAACCAGTATCAATTGGTTTGGATGATTGCTGTTTTATAATGTAGTTTAAAATGTGGAATTACTATTCTCCCTTTTTCCTACTTTCCACTCCCCTACAATTTTATCCTTGATATTCTAGAGAAATGATTTTTAACTATTTTTTTGTCTAATGGTCACCTTTGACAACTTGGTGATAACTTCTCAGAATAAGGATTTTAAAAGCAAAAAACCTAAAATACATAGAATTATAAAGGAAATTAATTATATTGAAATGTAGTTTTCAGAAAATATTTTTAAAAGATCATGAACACCAAATTAAGGACTATTATGTCTAGATATTTTATTACTCTGAATGAATTTAGTTATTATATTTTCTTGCTCCATTAAGTATCCTTTCAGTAGCTTCATTGGTACACCATCAAATAAGTAAAATGAGATTCCACAACATTATTATTTCTGGTATTCTCTAGAATAACTCTAATTATAGTAGAATCATTCCTTACATCATGACTGAATTTGTCTGTAAGTTATTTTGTTTGATTCAACAAAGATTTCTTAAGTGCCTACTTTTTAACATTGTATTTTTTTTCAAATGATAAGTATTTTCTTTCCCTCCTACCTCAATGGATGTTAATCAAATGAAAAAAAAAAAAGAAGGAAAACAAAACCCTACTAACATATGCCTAGTCATGAAAATCAAACTCCTGTATTAACAATATTCAAAAAAGCATGACTCCTTCCAAATCCTGAGTCCACCACTCTACGGCAAGAGAAAGGCAGCATGCTTTGTGATTATTCCTTTAGTATCATGATCAAGCAATGTGTTAATCAAAGTTCTTAACTCTTTCAAGGTTGTTTCTATTTATAATACTGCTGTTATTACATAAATTATTTCCTAGATCCTGCTCACTTTTCCCTCTATCAGTTCATAAAAGTCTTCCTAGATTTCTCTGACACTATGCCTTCTTTAATATTTTCTCATAACAAAGTAGTATCCCATTACATTCACATAATGTACTTATTTAGCCTTTCCCCAGTTGGTTAGAATACACTTACTCTGCAGTTCTTTGTCACAAGCAAAATAGCTGATATGATTATTTTTGTACACTGGGGTACTTTTTCATTATTCTTGATCTCTTTTAAGTATAGGCTTAGTAGGGATATCATTGGATGAACAATTATGAACTTTCCGATGACTTTTTGGACATAGTTCAAAATTTCTACCCACAATGATTAGACCAATTCATAGCTCCCCCAATACTTTGTTAATATGCCTATTTTCCAGTAGCCCCCCCCATATGTTTTCTTTTTATATTTTCTGTCATCTTCACCTATCTAATGTATGTTACATGGAGCCTCAGAGTTGCTTTGATTTACATTTCTTTAATTGTTAGTGATTTGGAGCATTTTTTTCTTCATATGTCTCTGCATATCTGACTCCTCCATTTATAAATGTATATTTGTATCCTTTGACCTCCTAATAATTGAAAAGTGACTCATTTATACATGCTTATATATCCTGGAAATGAGGCCTCTATCAGAGAACTTACTGCAACTGTTAACTATTTCCTTTCTAATTTTTGCTACAGTAGTCTTGAGAAATGTTGTAGTTTTACATTACTTATATCCCTAATTTGGTAATGGACTATTTTCCTATCTATAGAACTAAAAGGTAATTGTTTCTTCTTTGTTCTTTTAATTTTCTTATGATGTGACCTTTTATATCTCAGTTATTTATCTATTTTGAGCTCATGTTCATATATGGTATGAAGTGTTTGTCTAAAGCTAATTTCTACCAGACTATTTTCCAATTTTCCTGGTAATTTTTGTTAAATACTACATCCTTATCCCGGTAGCTAAAGTCTGTGGGTTTATTGAACACTAGGATATCAATTTCATTGCCTCAGTGTATGATGTACCTAATCTGTTCCACTGATCAATCTCTATTTTTTTTTACTAGTACCAACAAGTTTTGCAGAATAGTTTGTGATCTAGTACTGCTACACTCCTTAACTCACTATTTTTTCCTATTATCTTTTCCTATCATTTCCCTTGAGATTCCCTTTGATTCTTCCAGATAAATTTTTTTTTATTATTTTTTTCAAGCACTATAAAGTAATCTTTTTGGAGTTAATTGGTATTACACTCTATAAGTAAATTAATTTCTGCAGTATTCTCATTTCTGTTATATTTGCTTAATTTACCAAGGATTAATTAATTTTTCCACTTATTTAATTCTGTTTTATTTCTGTGAAGAGTATTTTGTGGTAGTATTCCTACAATTCCTATATGCATTTTAAGAAGTAGTCTCCCAAGTGCATTCAGTAATTATCTTACATGGAATTTTTTATCTCTTTCTGTTGGAATTTTATTAGTAATATACAAAAATACTATTGATCTATGTGTATTTACTTTATATTCAGTATCTTTGTTTAAGTTCTTAATTGCGTCAGTTAAATTCTCTAGGATTTCGTAAGTAAAACATCCATCAGATCATGTGTAAAAAGTGAGAATTTCTTTCCTTTTCTCTCAACCTTATTCCCTCATTTTCTTTTTTTTTTTTTCTTGTCTTAGTACCATATATTATATTTCTAGTATTTTTTCAACCTTTACTGCTAACTTCAGGAATTAAACAAATCAGGTCCAGTACCACTTTTTTCATGTCAACATCCTTCAAATACTTGAAGACAGCTATCATTATTGCCTCTTTGTAAATATTCTCTTCTTAAGAGTAAACATTTCCATTTCATGCAACTAGTTCATTTATTGACAACAAGGCCCTTCACCATTCTAATTTACCTCTTGTTGATTTCTGCCAGTTTATCAAAAAGTCCTTCCTAAAATGTAATGCCCAGAACCAAAAATAGTACTCAAAAATATGAAAATAGTCTTACTTGGTTAGAGTATACCAGCATTAGTACATCCTTAGTTCTAGACACTATGCAAGACGTATATCCAAAATTATATTCCCTTGGTTTGCTTTATTTTTTTTTATCTTCTACATTCACTTGGATTCGTCTAAAATATTAACACCAATTTTCAGATGAACTTCTTTTATCTTGTAATTCTGAAATTGATTTTTGGAAAAAAATGAAAAGCTTTATATTCACCCTTATAAAATATAATAATAGTTGATTTAGTCTAACATCATAGCCTATCTCAACCCTATTGAATCTAATTTTTATTCAAAGTGTTAGGCAGTTTTCTCTTACCTGCAGTCCATCATGTGAGCCATTGGAAAGAGTTAAAATGATATGATTAAGCATAGAAACCCCAGAACACTTTTCTAGAGATCTTAATCTAAGATGAAATTAAAGATTATTGACAACTCTTTCAATCTGGCCATCCAATAGCTATAAATCTATTTAACTGCTTTGCAATCAAAATTATGTCCTTCTATTTTGAAACATCTAGGCAAACTATTCTTCTGGTAATCTCTTTATGTACCAATCTGGCAAACCTGTTAAAAAGATATAAATATAATTTCTTGCAGCATACCCTTGAAAAATTCATGCAGCCTTATGTTCACTCTCTTTTCATTTTTCTACATTATTCTCCTCTGTTTCCTTTTATTTCATCCCATTCCATTCTATTCTGTCCCACTGTATTTATTAATTCAATTCATCAATAATTTGTTAAGAAGCTTTCAGGTTCAAGGCACCTAGGTGACACAATAGATAGAGCTCTGGCCTTGGAGTCAGGAGGACCTGAGTTCAAATCCAGTGTCAGACACATGACACTTACTAGCTTTGTGACCCTGGGCAAGCCACTTAACCCTGATTGCCTCACCAAAAAGAAAAAAGAAAAAGAAATAGCTTGGTTCTGTTTTCCCTCTCATTGAAATTAAATTAAACTGGAAGGGGGATACAAGCCATTCACAAATAAATGTATACAACATAAAATAATCATATTGGGTTCAGACTGTTAAACTATGGAGCATCCAGGTAATAGTAAAGTGGGAATTAGCATAGGAACTGAATCTTCAAGAGGAAAAAAAGATTAGAAGAGGTGAAGAGGAGAAGCAAAGCATTCCCTATTGGTAAAGTTGCTTCCACAAAGGAATGGAGTAAGGAAATGGAAAGTCAGGAAGATAAAAATAAAATAGCTTTTTTGTCTGGCTTATGGCATGAGTGAGAGGAAGTAGCATTTAAATAAAGTCTCAATGCAAACTGAAGAACCAAACTGAAGAATCTTTTATTTTATCCTAGAGCCAACAGAATGTTTTACAGCAATCTTTGATATTAGACATACAGATGGCACAGAATAGAGCATTGAATCAAGAATCAAAAAAGATCTAAGTTATCATCTCACCATAGGGATTTAGTAGCTGTGTAACCCAGAATGATTTACTTAATCTCAGTCTTCCTCAGTCTCCTAATCTGTAAAATGGGAAGATAATAATATGTGATTCACAATTGTACTATAAAATGCTAGCTATTATTATTAATGTTAATAAGTACTATCATACCAATGATTGTAAATTATCATTTCTAGAAAACAATTAGTTGCTTCTACCTCTTGTCTCTTTTGGAAGACTACTATTTGTTGCTTATTTCTAAGTATTCATCAATCTTTCATCTCTTTTTCTTCTTCAAGCCTTCAAACTCCTAACATAAATCAGGATATTCTTCTAGTCCTCAAACCTTTAATCTCCTTCACTCTCCCATCTTTCTTTTTTTAAAAAAGATTTGATTTTATTTGATGACCTAGAAAAGAAGAAAATATTTATTTCCTTTACCATCTTTTATTGGATGGGGATGACCCAGTAGTGGGAGCATAGATAGTAACTTACTTAGTCATAGAAAGAACATGTCATCCTCCGTGTAGGATACTAAAAAATTTCCCTTGTACTTAACATTTTTTGCTAGAAAGATTCTTGTCATGGAGGTCTTCCTACAATGATCAGTAGTCTCTATCTAAAACCAAGAGCAAGCATTACATATAATGAGTAAAAAGTAGAGGCCTTCCCAAAAAAACCAAGGTAAAGCAAGTATGTCTATTATCATCATTATTATTCAATATGGTACTAGAAATTATAGCTATGGCAATAATAAAAGAAAATGAAATAAAAGGAATAAGAATAGGCAATGAGAAAACAAAACTATCACTCTTTGAAAATAAAATGATAGTATACCTAGAGAACCCTAGAGAATCAACTAAAAACTACTTGAAAATTGACAAATTTAACATAGTTGTAGGATATAAAGTAAATCCATAGAACTCAGTGATGATTCTATACACTACCAACAAACCCCACAATAAGAGGTGAAAAGAGACATTCCGTTGAAAGTAACTACAGATAATATAAAATGCTTGGAAGTCTACCTGCCAAGAGAAACCCAGGGACTATATGAACAAAATTACAAAACACTTTTCACACAAATAAAGAGAAATCCAAACAATTGGAGAAATATTAATTGCTCGTGGGTAGGCTGAGCCAATGTAATAAAAAATAATTCTACTTAAATTTATTTATTCAGTGTCATATCAAATAAAGTACCAAAGAATTATTTCATGGAACTAGAAAACATAACAGCACAACTCATGTAGAAGTATAAATGTCAAGAATATTAAGGAAATGAAAAATATATTAAGTTAGGCGGCCTATAAATAACAGATTTCTTTATCTTATTAATAAACATTACATACCACTACTAAGTCTTTATCTCAAAGAGATCAAAGAAATTCTTTGCTAAACCCCCTTTTTAGTTTGAAACCCTACATATACAAAAATATTCATAACAGTTCTTTCTCTGGTGGGAAATTTTTGGCATTAAGGGAATGGCTACAGTTTGGAGATGGATGAACAAGATGTAGTATATTATTTTGATGGAATAGTTTTATGCTATAAGACATGATCAGGGGGAGAGTTTCAGAAAAACCTGAGAAAATTTAAGTGATCTGATGCAGAATGAAGTGGGTTGAATCAGGAGAACACTGTAACTAGAAACAGCAATATTTTCATGTTAATCAACTGTAAGTGACTTACATATTTTGAATATAATGATTCAAAACTATTCCAAAGGATTGTGATGAAAAATAGTATCCATCTCCAGAGAGAAAACTGACAAACTCTGAATGCAAATTAGGAGGTATTATTTTTCTCTTCATTTTTCTTTCTTTTTTACAACATAGCTAATTAGAAGTATTGTTTGCATGATTTTTACATCTTCTTGATGTGTTTTGGAGGTGCTAGAGTGAAAGAATGAATTTGAAACTCAACATTAAAAAAAATAAAGAATGTTTTAGATGAAACGGAAATTACACAAGATTTATTAACATGGAAACACACCTTGTTTAAATCCCATTGATAACTTATGGGTTACAATCAAGTCTAGGCTTAGAAAAATTCTTTTTTCCAGGGATCACTTAATATCCAATGTGATAGAAAAACAGTATTTTAATGAAAAACAAAAAAAAATCTTGTGGCATATTTTAATTAGATAAAGCAAATGATTACAGCAAAATTAGTATTCTATATTAAAAAAATTTTCAGGACATACAAAGATGTAAGGTTTATTGTGTTTGAGTCAATATAATTTAGATTGTCTCAGTTAAAAATAACAAAAAGTTTTTGGTACTTACAGAGATTTATTGAAAAATCTCAGATCATGAGGAGCTAGCATGAAGTAAATCATATGAAACAGAGGCATTCAGAGGGATGAGAATGACATCCAAATAAAATTACAGCCCTGTCACAAGATCATTGTCTAATGACAAGAAAGGCACAACAGTGTATTTACAACAAGATGCAAAGCCAACTGTTAAACAGACCCCACCACCATGATAGTCTTCAAAGAAAGCAGATACCCAACAAAGTTTCACTTTAAATGAGTCCACATATACCTGGCAGATTAAAGAAGTAATTGCTTTTCATCCCAAGCATCTGCTATTAACCTAATCCTCCATGTTCCTCCAACTAAACTTTAGTTTGGACAGCTCCCAGATACCACTGAGATATTCCTGATGGGAAATGGCTGCTGCTTAGCAGTGAAAGGAATCTTCATATAGATTTCTATTTGGTGGATTTGCTCAGTACCTTCTCTGGTAATGTCAGGTACTTAGAGGATTAGAAAGAATCACATCTGTATTCTAGCAGAAGAATATATTTTAGGATTCTACAATAATAATTTCCTAAAGCAAATCTTGTAAACAGTGATATCATAGGACTAGCACATAGAGTATATACCTGAATATACCTGCTTAGCAGCAGTGGAATAACTTAAGGTACCTATGTATTTATGGATTATAATAATATTTATATATTACATATCCATAGCTCATGATCAACAAATGACATTCTAAATAACCAGGAGTTCTCCTCCCCAAAGATTTTTAATTCTATTGCTGTGGTCAACCAATTTACTGAGTTTTTTCAGGAATATTCCAGTGTGAATTGGATTGATTTTGGCAGAGAAGTTTCCAATGTAATTCACAAGAAAGTGATTTGGTTTCCTCTCTGCACAGGTCTTATGATCCACCTTGTATTTTCTTAAATGTGTTTTCATGGCATGCCTTGGACTTCAGGCTTGGGGGTCCTATGTCTAAAATATGGCTAATTTGACCATGTCCTTCAGAAAGTACAGTTCCTTTGTGGGTTCTTCAAGAATGCCTGCTTGATTGTCTATTTTATTTATCTGATTATTACATTGTCATCTGCAGATGAAATAAGTTAATTTCACATGACTGCTACACAACTACATACTAAGGAAATATTACAGATGCTCTTCAATAACAGAAATTATATGATTATCTCAGTAGATGCAGAAAATCTTTTGACAAAATACAGCATGTATTCATATTAAAAACACTAAAGAGCATAGGAATGAGTGGTGTTTTCCTTAAAATGATAAGCAATATCTATCTAAAACTATCAACAAGCATTATATGTAATGGGAATGAGATATAAGCATTCCCAATAAGATCAGGGGTGAAAAAAAGGATGCTCTGGAAAGATGATATTTACAACTTATGAGACCTTTGTCCGTATTAGGGTAGTTGGAGGAAAAGAATTATATGGATGGATAGATAGATAGATAGATAGATAGATAGATAGATAGAGGGCACAGGGTGAGTTGAAGACTAAGGGGTCGTATTTGGAGAATAAAATTCAGCGATGAGAGAGGATTACACTGGGAGGAGAAAGGGAGAGGTAGAATGGGATAAATTATCTCACAAAAAAAGAAAAGGAAAGGCTTTTAAAGTGGAGGAGAAACTGAGGAAGGTGAGAGGGAATGAGTGAATCTTATTCTCATAGGATTTGGCTTAAGGAGGGAATAACATACACATTCAATTGAGTATGGAAATCTGTCTTACCCTACAGGAAAATAGGGGGAGAAGGGGACAAGAGAGCAGGGGGATGATAGAGAGGAGGGAAGATTGGGAAAGGGGGTAATCAGAAGCAAATACTTCTGGGGAGGGACAGGGTCAAAAGAAAGAATGGAATAAAAGGGAGAGCAGGATAGGATTAAGGGAAATAGAGTTAGTTTTTCACAACATGTCTACTAAGAAGTGTTTTGCATAACTGCACATGTATAACCTATATTGAGTTGCTTGCTTCTCAACGAGGACGGGTGGGGAGGGAGGAAGGGAGAAAATTTGAAACCTAAAGTTTTAAAAATATATGTTTAAAAAAAATGATTTCACCTGCTACTGGGAAATAAGAAATACAGGAAATGGGGTATAGAAGTCTATCCTGCCCTACAGGAAAATAGAAGGGGAAGGAAATAAGAGAAGGGGGGGAGATAGAAGAGAGGACAGACTAGGGGAAGGGATATTCAGAATGCATGCCATCTTGGGGTGGTGGGAAGGGTGAGATAGGGTGAAAATTTGGAACTCAAAATCTTGTGGAAGTAAATACTGAAAACTAAAAAAAAAATAGAGTAATAGGATGTGTATAGAGCATTACAAAAGAGTTTTGTATTGGGGAATGCCTGTGGACTATGACAGGGGTATCATTAAAAGGATATTGGTGACTTTTGTGGCTTCTTTGGGTGAATATAAAGAACTAGGGAATGTATTCAGGAGGAAGCACAATAGAGTCGTTGCTTCAAGTGAGGTGCCAGAAACTATTGAGCCTGACCAAGACTCTGGGAAAGGAGCTTTTACCATTTCTGTATCAGATCCTTCTGGAAACCTATTGAAGTCTGTGAATGACTTTTCAGAATAATGTTTTGTTGCCTACATTCATAATTTTTTAAATGCTAAATTTTAGTTACTAGTTAATGAAAAATAAAGATTTTTTTCCAATCCAAAAAAAAGAAGAAAAGGATGCTCATTATCACCACTATTACTCAATATTGTATTAGAAATGTTAGCTTTAGCAATAAGAGAAGAAAAATAAATTGAAGGAATTAGAATAGGAAATGAGGAAATAAAACTATCACACTTGGCAAATGATATGATAGTATACTTAGAGAATCAACTAAAAAAACCTACTTGAAACAATTCACAATATGAGCAAAGTTGCAGGATGTAAGATAAACACACATTAATCATCAGCTTTTCTATATATTACCAACAAAGCTAAGCTTCAAGAGATAGAAAGAGAAATTCCATTTTAGATAACTATAGATAATGTAAAATATGGGGGAGTCTACCTGCCAAGACAAACCCATGAACTACATGAATACAATTAAAAAAAACCACTTTTCACACAAATTGGAAAATAATATGGCAGAAACTATGCATAGATCAACATCTCACACTTTATACAAAGATAAGGTCAAAATGGGTATATGATTTAGACATAAAGTGTGATACTATAAGCAAGTTAAGGGAACAAGGAATAGTTTGCCTGTCAGATCTAAAAAATTGTAAAAATACATATTGCTCATGAGTAGGCCAAGCTAATATAATAAAAATGACAATTCTTCCTAAAATAATTTACTTACTGAGTGCCATACTATAAAACTACCAAAAATACTTTGTAGAGCTAGGAAAAATAAAATTAATCTGGAAGTAAAAAGGTCAAGAATATCAAAGGAATTCATGAAAAAATGCAAAGGAACATAGACTAGCTGTAACAAATCTAAAATTGTGTTATAAAGTGGCAATCATCAAAGCTATTTGGTACTGGCTGAGAAACAAGGTGGTAGATCAGTGAAATAGGTTAGGTACACAAGACATAGTAGTCAATGACTTAGTAATCTACTGTTTGATAAAAACCCAAAGACTCAAGCTTCTGAGATAAGAACTCACCACTTGACAAACTGCTGGGAAAATTGAAAATAGTGTGGCAGAAACAAGGCATAGACCAACATCTCACACCTTATACCAAGATAAGGTCAAAATTGGTACGTGATTTAGACATAAAGGGTGATATCATAAGAAAATTAGGAGAGCAAGGAAAAAGTTTACCTGTCAGATCTATGGAGAAGGGAAGAATTTATAACAAACAAGAGAGAGAACATTATAAAATGCAAAATGGGTAATTTTCATTATATTAAATTTTTAAAAAGTTTTTGTACGAACAAAGCCAATACAACCAAGATTAAAAGTGAAGAGAAAACTGGGAAGCAATTTTTATAGTCAGTGCTTCTGATAAAGGTCTCATTTCTAAAATATATAGAAAACTGAGTCAAATTTATAAGAATACAAGTCATTCCACAATTGATAAATGGCCAAAGAATATGAACAGGCAGTTTTCATAGGAAGAAATTAAAACCATCTATAGTCATATGAAAAACGCTCTAAATCACTATTGATTAGAGAAATGCAAATTAAAGCAACTCTGAGGTATGACCTCACACCTACCAGACTGGCTAATGTGACAGACAAAAAAAAAAAGATAAGTGTCGGAGATGTGGGAAACTTTGAACACTAATTCATTGTTGGTGGAGTTGTGAACTAATCCCAACCATTCCAGAGAACATTTTGGAACTATGCCCAAAGGGCAACCAAACTGTGCATACCCTTTAATCCAGCAATACCACAGCTAGGTCTGTATCCCAGAGAGATCATCAAGAAGGGAAAAGGACCCACATGTATAAAAATATTTACAACAGTTCTATTTGTGGTAGCCAAGAATTAGAAATTGAAGGGACGCCCATCAATTGGGGAAGGGCTGCACAAGTTGAGGTATGTAAATGTAATGGGACAATATTGTGCTATAAAAAAAAAAAACCTTAAGCAGGTAGATTTCAGAAAAAAACCTGGAAAGACTTATATGAACTGATGCTGAGTGAAGTGAGCAGAACCAGCAGAACATTGTACACAGGAATGGCAACATTGTGAAATGATCAACTGTGATAGACTTCACTCTTCTCAGCAATACAATGATCCAAGATAATTCCAAAAGACACATGATGGTTAATTCTATCCAAATCTAGAGAACGAACTATGGAGTCTGAATGCAGATTGAAGCATACTATTTTCATTTTTTTGTTTTGTTTTGTTTTTCTTTCTCACAGTTTTTCCATTTTGTTTTGATCCTTCTTCCACAACATGAATAATTCAGAAAAATGTTTAACATGATTGAGCATGTATAACCTATATCAGATTATTTGCTGTCTTCAGCAAGGGGGGGGAAGAAAGGAGGGAGAAAAATTTGGAACACAAAAGCTTACAAAAATGAATGTTGAAAACTATATTTACATGTAATTGGAAAAAATAAAGTACTATTAAGTGCAAAAAAAAAAAAAGAAAGAAAAAGAAAGAAAGAAAAAACAGGCAAGCCAGCAAATGCAGAGTGGATTGAGTCTAAAATCCAGTTTCTGCTCTATATAAATGAAGACATTGGGAGTACTCTGGTAGTCTATCCTACTATCCTTCAGAAGGTAGAGGAGGCTGAGGGAGATAGTGTCACTCAGGCCTTGAATTAGCAACATTGTGATGAGATTAGAAGTGATGAGCTTAATAGTAGCCCCAACCATGTGCCAGGAACTGTGCTAAGCACTTTACAAATGTTATCTTATTTGATCCTCACAACAACCTTGGGAGTCAGGTGCCCTTATTATCCCCATTTTTACAATTGAGAATATTGTCACACAGGTCAAGTGACTTGACCAAGGTCACAAGGTAGTGTTCTAGGTCAAATGTGAACTCAAATCTTTCAGACTAGCACCCTATCCATTGTGCCTCTTGGCTGCCTTTAAAGAAGAGCCAGGATTTGACTGTACTTCCGGATGATTTCCATTGCATCATACTGCTTCTCTTTTGTAAAGTGTTTGGTTTCAAGCTCTTAAGAAAACAAAGTTTACTGACTAGTATTTGGAGCTTTCAGACAACCAAGATCACTTTAAATTACAAAGTAAATTAAAAAATAGAGACTTTTCCTACTAAATAAAATAGAACCACTGCAACAAATTTCTAAGACAATATTAAAAATGGGTTTGGTTATGCCATATGTCACAGATTACTGCATTAATAACATTTCCCCCTTCTGTTTTGCAGTTGTGTTTCCCGCTTTTAGTTATCTCTTAGGCCTCAGTGCCAACTAATGAGGAAAGCAAATACTCCTCTCTTATTGTGAATCACCCAGCTGCAGCATTTTTGCCTTCATATGGTAGAGGGAGATAGGGCTGCCTTTTCATCTGGGAGATATCAGTACAGGAAAGCAGGTATAAAATCCACACTGCTAAAGTGAGAAAGTACAAAGGCATTGCATTATGGATATGGCTCAATCTCGGAGGGCAATCCATATAACACAGTACAATCGTAGCTACCATGGGAGGAACAGAAAGTTATGGTAAAAGAATATATGCTTTAGAGAGTATTTTTCATTAAAAAAAAAAAAGGAGCTTAAGAAGAATATAGGCTCATGTTTAAGGTAGCATAGGAAAGATTGCCCTGGGTTTGGAACCAGGAATACCCACATTCAACATCTCATCTCTAACACTTAAAAGTGATGTGACTCAGTCTAGGCCAAACACTTAATCTCTACAAGCCTCAGATATCCCCTGAAGACTTATTTACTGAGTCACAGATTTACTGAGATGCAGTTAGGGGAGAGATGTCCTTATAAGGAATTCCCCCCCATCAAAGATCCTTCAAATATTTGGGTATTCATATAATAATCTAGTTCTCTATTCAGTCATTTAACAAGTATTTTTGAAGTATCAATTGTATATCAAATTAGCAATTGACATGAAGTTATCATTTTGACTATCAATTGAACATCAAATATGTGGAGTACTGTGCTAGGGCCTGAGAAAATATAAAGAGAAATAGAAGATTTAAGGTCCTTAAAATGCTTGTATTCAAAATATGAAACACAAAAGTATAGTACAATTCAGTAGATTCAGGACTGGTAGGTATAGAAGATGCTGTATGGTAGAAGGAAAAAGTGAGATCCTTAAGCTGGGAGAAAAGTTTGAAAATAATACATACACATAAATTTGAGTGCAGGTTTGGAGATCTCAGAGCAAACTGGATGTGTGGGAAGGTTTATGAAAAAGATAGAAGCAGATAGCATTTCAGCTGGGACTTGAAGGAATTTCACAGGTCGGAGGTAGGAGTTCATATGGGATGGGGGAGGGTGGATATTTGCTTTCTTCAAATATTGACACAAATAGAAATATGCAACTGCACTTTTTTTTCTAGAAAAATAGATTTTAAAAATAAGGTCAAGGCTTCCTTAAAATTGTAACCGCTGTGTCAGAGGCCTTTAAGTGACATGAAGTTCTTACAGCTAGGATTATTTCTTACCTTTCTGCACATTTCCCACTCCCCCAAAATCTAGGGACCTCACTTTGTGGTACCACCCAGTGTGCTGTGAACAATCCCCCTTACAATAAAATGTGGCTCATAAAGAAAGTGCTAAGCTATGTTTGATTTTAAACTATGACATCATTAACTAGTGAGAAAGGAAAATTTATATACCTACTTATTGCCTGAATTTCCTCATTTATAAATGGAACAATAATACTTCAGTAGGTACTCCACAAGCTTGTTGTGACAAAAGGGGTTTGTAAACCTTAAAAAAAATGCATTCAAATATTAACTATTCCACTGTTTAACAAACATTTTGCTACAAGGGAATTTCTTGGGAATCTGTATTTATTTTTCATGCTAAATTAAAATGCAAATGTAATTTTTCTATGACCAATAGTTATTGAGTGATGCAAACCTTAATGAGCTTTGTAAATGCTAGCTAGTATTATGATCTGATACCCTAGATCAGAAGCCCCAGCCTAGTGAGTCATGAGTATTCTATAAGCCTCAGAATAGAAGCATTTGGATGTCATAGTGAATGGAATGCTGGATTTATAATCAGGAAGCTCAAATTCTCCCTCAAACATTTACTCTACTTGAGACCCTAGGCAATTCACTAAACCTCCTTCAGCCTCAGCTTTTTTTCCATCTATAGAACAGAAACCTTAAAGAATTGCTGTGAAAATCAAATTAAAATATTTCTAATGTGTTTTAGAAACACTAAAAGTGGTGAAGAAATGCTAGCTATCGTTATTACAGCTACTACTAATATTGTTGCTGTTCAGTCTTTTCATTCATGAATAACTCCTGGCAAAGATAATGTAGTGGTTTGTCATTCTCTTCTCCAGCTCATTTTACAGATAAAGAAACTGAGGTAAAAAGGGTTAAATGACTTTCCCAGTGTCACAGAGCTAGTAAGTGTCTGTTTTATGTCTGTTTCAAATTCAGGAAGATTTATCTTCCAACTCCAGGGCCTACACTCTATCTACTGCATTACCTAGCTGCACTACTAACATGTTTAATGACTAAATTTCAATTTTAGTAGTAATGTTTTGCTCAATAACCACCACACATCCCTGAGGGTTTGGGGTTTCCTATTTTTAAGGCAAACATCTCTTCACTTTTTTCATGTGGCTGAGTCTATGGGAAAAAAAAGATACAGATGAAAGCAAAGCCCAAGATACAGGTTTTTTTTGTCTCTGCTCCCTGTTCAACAGCATTTCTGGTGCCTTCAGAAGCAGAGGTAAGTTTATTCCTACACCCTCACACAGTGGCTTTTTCTGCAGTCCACTTACCATCTTAGCTTTCCTCTTTATATTTATTCCTCCTTCCTGAACTGTACAGCCAGAACTGAAAACAATATTCCAAATGTGGTCTGACCAGGGAAGAATACTATATCAATGTCACTTTTTTCATTGTAAACAGAATACTCTCAATACCATCTAAGATCTTATTACAGTTCTTGGTTGCTGCTTCATACTGATTCTTATTGAGCATACAATCCACTAAATCCTCTAACTGTGTCAGTCAATCAATAAACATTTATTTAGCACCTGCTCTGTATCAGGCACTGTGGTAAGCAGGGGGAACAGAATGAATTAAAAGAGACAAACCTTCCTCTCCTGAAACTCACAGTCTAAAGCGGAAGAGGTTCTTTTCATATAAACTATTGTCTAGGGCTAGGCATATCTTATCCATCCTGTACTTTTGTGTTTCACATTTTGAATACAAGCATTTTAAGGACCTTAAATTTATCAGCATTAAGTTTCATTCTCATTAGATTCAACCCATTTTTCTAGCTGATCAAAATATTTCTTAATCCCAATTCTGCCATCCAACATTTGGCTCCCAAATTCCTCTCATCCATAAATTTGAAGAGAATGTCATTTATACCCTTTATCAACGTCATTTCTAAAAATGTTGTGCAAAGTAGGTCCAAGGACAGAAGAGCCCTGTGTGCTTCGTTAGTGTCAATCTTCCCAAACTGACCTCAGTCCACTAATCAACCCTCTACCAGTTCTGAATCTGCTGAATTGTACTATAATCTAGCTAATGCATTTCTTTCTTGTTCAAGGAATATCATGAGACAATTTTTCAAAATGCCTTGATGAAATCTATGGCTTTCCACTGAGAATTATATTAATTCTGTAAAAAGCGGAAATGTTATTAGCATGGCTGATGGATTCCACATGATACAATGAAATAGAATAATTGATGCAGCTATGACTGTAAAGGCAAAGGATCAAAGAAGATTGGGGGTAAGAGAGATTTTGCAAACAATAAGTCTATAGGCTGGACTACATGCTATCTGAGGTCCTTTCCAAATCTGAGATTCAGTAATTATCTATCTTTTTCCTATGCTAATTTTGTCATCTGCTTTTAGAACTTGTCATCTAATACATCCAAGAATAGTTGCATCGGGAAAAAAAAGTATGCCTTTCCTTCCTCTCTTCTCACTGTGTTCTAAAACCCCTTGTAATTTTCCCTTCCTACATCATCATTCAAGTGAAGATAATCTCTCTAAATTTAGCAGTGATAGCTTAATTACTAAATCCATTTGCTTCTATTTAATCCTTATCCTTCTTGTGATTTGTATAGCTTTTGATGCTGTTGACCATCTTCTCCTCCTCCCTCCCTGGGTTTTCATGACTCTGCTCTCTCTTGGTTCTCCTCCTACTTATTTAATTTCTCCTTTTCCCTTTCTTTTATGAATCTTTATCTCTGTCCTGCCCCTTAAGTATGAGTACTTTTTCCCAGTTGTTCTTCCCTTTTGGCACTATACTTTTCCACTTGGTGATGATATTAGCTCCTATTTAATTGTGATCTCTATGCAGATATTTATCTAGTTTCTGCCTGTCTCCTGAGCTCCAGTCCTGCATGACCAATTGCTTGTTAGGCATTTTGAAGTGGATATTCCAGAAACATCTCAACTCATAATATGCAAAGTAAAACATATCATCTTTCCCCACAGAAAAACCTATTATTGAACTTTGCAGCTAGATCTTACAGGGGATGGTGGGCCTGGAGTCAGGAAGACTCATCTTCCTCAGTTCAACTCTGGCCTCAGACATTTACTAGTTGTGTGGCCCTGGGCAAGTCACTTCACCCTGTTTGTCTCTGTTTTCTTATCTGTAAAATGAACTGGAGAAGGAAATGGGAAACCACTCCAGTATCTTTACCAAAAACAAACAAACAAAAACAAACACCCTGAAGGGAAGTCATAAAGATTCAGACTGAAAAATGGCTCAACAACTATATGTTACTGAATTTTTCTATTACTGGGCACCACCGTACTTCTAATCCCACAGGATATCAATTATGATGTCATCCAGTTTCTCTTTCTCACTCATCCTATATATCCAGTCATTTGCCAAAATTGGTGACTATTTTTTCCACTGTCACTTTTGCATATATCCCTTTTCATTCACTCACATAGCCAAGACTCTAGTAAATGGCTCCATTTCCTCTATCCCATATCATTGTTATATTAACTAATTGTTCTCCCTGCTTCAAGTCTCCCCCCAATCCAGTCTATCCTCCATGCGGCTGCCAAAGTAACTTCCCTAAAGCATGGGTCCCACCATGTCATCCATTGATTTGATAAATTCTAGTAATTCCCCAATATGGGGAACTACAATTTTTTGGCAGTTAAAGCTCTTCACAACTTGGTCTTTTCCTTCCCTTCAAGTCTTCTTAAATTCTACTTCCCTCTACACACTCTATGATACAGTCATGCTGGTCTTCTTGCTTTCCCTCACATTCCTTCCATCTTCTATCTCTATGCCTTTGCACTGGCTGTTCCCCATGATCCAATGTTTTTTTTCCTGACAACCTTTGATTTACTTACTTCCTCATTCCTTTAAGATCCAGCTCAAGGGCCAGATTATCTCTGAGGCTTTTCTCGGTTTCCTCAGTTGATAGTTTCCTCCCCACTGAGGTTGCCTTCCATATAAATTATATTTACTTATATTTTCTAATAAATGTGTGCTGTCTTCTGCTAGAATGATATCTTCTAAAGGCAAAGTACTATGTCTTTTTTTTTTCTTTGTATTCCCAAGGTCTGGCACATAATCAAATTTTATTCATTATTTGCAGATCAAGGAATTGGAAAGATAAACTCTCCTTTAGTTGATGTCTTATTTTCTCCCTAATTATTCCTCACGTAAATGCTCTCAAGCGTAGTCTCTCCTCATCCTGGGTTTTGTTCCCCACATAGTAGCATATGTTTTGATACATGCTATTCTACCACCCCCCTTTTTTAATATTTTCCTTTTTAATAAGTTGTATAATTCCACTGGTATATTACAAAATTCACCCTACAAATTCCCAAATTTGCATTTGTTGTCATTTTGGGCCCCTAGGTATACAATCTCTAGGTTACTGTATTATCCATACTTTCTAAATTTGTGAAGAAATATGTGAAGCAATGTAATTTATTACTGCCCTTTTCCTTCATGTTGTGTCCAGTAAATCATGGGACATCAACACTGCCATTCCATTCCGTCTGTCCAATTTACTCCTATGTTTTATGGTAACTCTATAGTAGAATCACCTTAGATGGCAACAAAATCTAAGATCCCTTAGATGATTTGAAAGGACTCATGATGAAAAATGCCATCCACATCCAAAGAAAGAATTGGTGGAGTCTGAATGCAGAATGTAGCATCCTATTTTCACTTTCTATATTTTTGTCATGTTTTTTTTCTTTTAGTCTGTTTCTTCTTTCACATGACTAATATGCAAATATGTTTTACATGATTCCACAGATATAACCTGTATCAAATTGCTTACCTTCTCAAGGAAGGGGTAAGGGAGGGAGTGAGAAAATTTGGAACTCAATTTTTTAATGAATGTTAAAAATTTTCTTTACTTGTAATTAGGAAAAAATAAAGTATTACTTTAAAAAAAGATCCCTGCCATATAAGCTAAGCTAGATCCTGATTAAAAGGAAATTAATCCACATGATTAAGGCTTAAACTTTTGTTATGTCTTCTTGGCTTCTTAAGTAAAAAAGCCTAACACATGAGGAATTGGACACTCATCAAGACTGATGCAAGATTCTGACCAGCCATGTTCCCAAGCCCCTTTGGAAACAGGGATACTACACCCAAATGAATGAATGTTGTGCCTTTTCTGAGTATCCTCTCCATGACATTATTAAGTAATCTTTGTCTTGTTAAATGTTTGATTTTCTAAACATATCTTATTTTGTTACAATTCTGAACCTGAACCACTAGAATAACCTAAGTCAGACTTAGAAAAATAGTCCTCAGTTATTTTGTGTGACCAGTTTTCTTCACCCTCCATTTTCACTGCAACATTCCTGATCAGAACCACAAATCTCTTGGCAAACACATTCTTCCCAACCCTAATTAGATTCTGTCCATCTCTGACCAAGAGCCTGACGTTCCAATATCTTAATCAATGGTCCAGAAATACAAATTCTGTTCTCTGACAATGCGTCATAATCAGCCTTTTAAGCCTTATATCCTATTTTCTTTTCTAAAGTCCTTCCCTTCATTCCATTGTAATAATAGAAATATCACTTATAAACCTAAGGTCTTCCTTTCCTATTCTGAATTCCCACACCCCACAATTTGATATAACATATCAGAATGGATATCTTGTAGCAAAAACATGGAACCTACCACCCATTCAAATATGGCCAAACATATCTACCTCTCTATGAACTCCTCTTTTTAGTATTTAAATTCAATATAATATGGCTCCTTCCTACCTTTCCAGTCTTCTTAGTCATCACTCACCTCCAAGTGCTCTACAATATAGCTACACTGGCCTACTTATAGCTTCTTGAACATGATACTCTATCTTCCAACTCTATACCTTTGTAAAGGCTGTCCCCCTTATACCTGGATTGTGCTGCCTCCTCCTTTCTGCCTCTTAGTTTCTTTGCTTCAAGACTCAGCTCAAAGTCCACCACTTACACCAACCCTTTCCCTGCCCCACACCTGCTCATAATGCCTTACCCTCTGACACTAACTTTCATCTGCCCTGTGTATCTCTTGTGTTATAGCTAGTTATTTACTTGCTGTCTCAAACATTATGTATTCACCTTAAGGACAGTAACTGTTTGGGTTTTTTTGCCTTTATTTGAATCACTAGTGACAGGAAAGTTGCTTATGGTAAACCATAAATGTTTACTCACCGAATGACTTACCAGCATAGCCCTCAACAGGAAATTACCAAAAAGCAACATTCAGCTCTTGTTATTGTGGTTATCACTAGATTTTCTCTTTCCTGAGCAAATTTTCCAATCCTCATCATCATTTTGTTGTGCATGGGAAGATGCATCCTCACCAGAGAGTTGAAATAGACACTCTAAGAGAGCTTCAAATGTATTTTATAACTCTAAAGATTTAATGGAACTTCCCTTGGTTCTCTTTCTCATTCTTCTCCTATACAATCACCAGGCATAGTTTAGATTTCTCCATGCTTTCTTGGGTTTGTTTGTTTTCAAAAGAAAGAAGAAATTTCCCATCCCCTTCACCTCTTTTAGTAGGGAGTTCAAACTACCATTAACTAAGTTTATAATTTTCTTTAAATAAATCCAACCTTATAAAGTCCAATTGTTGTGATGTGTTGTTTTAGCCTCTTTGCTAATCTTTTATATAACCTTTTTGCATCAATGCTCGTTTTAGATATTGGTCAACAGTTTTCCTTTTTTTTTTTTCTATTTTGAGTCTCACTGGTTTTTACAACACTACTATGTTGTGTCAAGAAGGAATTTGGTATGCCCTTCCTTTACTATTTTTGCATATAGTTTATATAATATTGAAATTTATGGTTTTTTAAAAATGTTATATATATCACTTGTGATTTCATTTGTTCTTGTCCCCACTCCCTTTGGGAGTTCATTTATGGTTTATTTAATTTCTTCCTGGATTATTACTTTTTCTATTCTCAATTTTTGCTCAGTTAATTTGGACATTTTATATTTTGGTAAATATCCATTTATTAAAATTTAGTTATTGGTTTTATTGTCATATAGCTAGGAAATAATTTCTAATGAAATGTGTTGTTTCATTTTCATTTTTGCTGAATTCTTTTTCTGTTTTTGATGCTGATAATTTAGTTTTTGTGTTTGTTTAATAAAATTAGGAAATGGCTTATCTATTTTATCATTTTGAAAATGTCTCTAGTTTAATTTTTTTTCTTTTTTTCAATTTTGTGTACATATTTCCACATTTTCTGAATTTTTATTTCGGTGTTTATTTGTGGTATTTAAGTTTTTTTTGACAAAGTTTAAAAACAAACTTTTAAAAGTTTGTTTAAAGTTTTTAAACAAGTTTATTTGTCCCAGTTATTTCAGTTGTTTTCCCAATTCATTGATCTCTTCTTTTCCTGAAACAGTGTAAGACCCCTACAGCCTTCTCAACCTGGAATACTGCCCTCCAAGGCAACAAGCTGGTCACTCTCTTTTCATAATTTTCTAGCATTATTCTCATTTATTTTCACAATTTTTTTCTCTAAGACTCTTATTTGATTTATAAAATCACTTTTGTACTTTCTTTGGCTCTTTCAGGAATTCTTTTTGAGCTGGAGTACAATCTGCATTTTTTTTGAGGCTTTGCTTGTAACTATTTCCCGTCTCATCTTCTGTGTTTGTATCTTGATCTTCCCTGCTGCCATATTAGCTTTTTATGGTCAAGCTCTTTTTTGTTGTTTGTTTATTTTCCACCCTACTTCTTGACTTTGAACTTGACTTTTGTTAAAGATAGGCTCTGTTTGTTAGGTAAGGGCCATAATCTGAAGCATCGGGCTTTTTTGTGCTGCTGTTTTCAGAGCTAGTTCTGGGCATCTGGTAATTTTTAGGTGTTTAGTAGGTGGTATGATCTAGGGAGAGGTACGGTCACTGCTGTCCTGGTAAGTGTTATGGTACTTAATCAGGAAAGGTCTTTCCTCAATTGCAGCCAGAAGTCCCTCTTACCCTCTCTTATTATTCTCTGAAAGATGAGAAAATATTGCCCCAGGAAAACCCTTGGAACACCTAAACCAAAAAAAAAGATAGGGTACAGCAGACCAGTAGCCCAGGTAGCTTGAGGGATTAATGGGAAATTCCCCTCTTGCCCTGGGAGAAGGGGAGCAGTACAGAACAGGAGGCAACCCAGAAAGCTAGCAGAAAGCTCCCCCTCACCATACCAGAAGGAGATCCTGAAACCCAGGTGGTGGAGCAGGTAAACATCAACAGCAGGACCCTTGAGTGCCTCAATGAGGGTGGGGGAACCAGTGGTATTCTACAGTAATCTGTCTCCCAGTGCCTCAGCAAGACTAAGGGAAGCAGTGCACCAAGGGGCCCCAGGCCAATCTGAAAGGAGCTGAAGAAAGCAAAAGGAAGGAAAGGCCTGGATGAACAGGAAATCTCCAGAGGCCAATCTACCTAATCCTACCCCTAGAGTTCCAGTGTTGCTGATTCCAGCCCAACACCAGGTAACCTGCCAGAACCCTACAACCTCCAACTGCCAGAATTGGAGGCTCCAGCACACAAAGCCAATGATCAGACCCTAAGTTCCCAACACAAGAAGCTTGGGTCAGTGCCCTCTGCTCCCCAGCAGGAGAGCTCAATCTCTTTAAAGGCCAGGAAATAAGTAAACACCATGAGCAAAAAGAAATGTACAATAGAACCTTGTTATGGGAACAGTGAAGATCAAGGCAGAAATTCTGAAGAGGACAACTTTGTCAATAAGTTCACATCTGGAACCTCAAAAGGAATATGAGCTGGTCTGAAGCCCAAAAAGCTTTCTTAGAAGAGCTCAAGAAGGATTTAAAAGTCAAATGAGGGAGGTAGAAGGAAAAAAATGGGAAAAGAAATGAGAGGTATGCAAGAGAGGGTCAGTAGCTTGGAAAAAGGAAGAACAAAAATTAACTGTAGAAAACAAGTCCCTAAAAAATACAATTGGCCAAATGGGGAAGGAGGTACAAAATCTAACAGAAGAAAACAATTTGTTAAAAATTAGAAGTGGGCAAATGGAAGCTAATGATTCTATGAGAGAGCAAGAATCAGCTAAACAGAAACAAAAGAATGTAAAAGTAGATGAAAATGTAAAATACCTCATTGGTAAAAAAAAAAAAACTGACCTGGAAAATTGATCTAGGAGGGACAATTTAAAAATTATTGGTCTACCTGAAAATCACAATGGAAAAAAGAGCCTAGACAGCATCTTTCATGAAATCATAAAAGAAAACTGTCCTGACATCCTAGAACCAGAGAGTAAAATAGCCATAGAAAGAACTGATCACTTCCTCAAAGAGATCTCAAATTGAAAACACCAAGGAATACAGTAGCCAAATTCCAAAATTACCAGGTCAAAGAGAAAATACTGCAAACAGCCAGAAAGAAATTTAAATATCATGGAACCACAATCAAGAATACACAGGATCTTGCAGCTTCTACATTAAAAGACCATAGGGCATGGAAAATCATATTCCATAAGACAAAGGAGCTTGGATTACAACCAAGGATCAACTCCCTAGTGAAAATGAGCATGACTTTTCAGGGGAGGAGATGGATATTCAACAAAATAGAGGACTTCCAAACCTTCCTGATAAAAAGACCAGATTCAACAGAAAATTTGATCTTCAAATGCAAGATGGAAGAGAGACATAAAAAGGCAAACGGGACAGAAAGAAATAACATGTTATTAATAAGGGCAAACTGTTTACATCCCTACAAGGAAAGATGACACTTGTAACTCTTGAGAAGTGTGTTGTTACTGCACCATGTTAAACGGGTATACATACACACACACACACACACACACACACACACACACACACACACACACATATATATATATAATATATAAAATGATTTTAAAAAATCTAATCAGGTGAGTTAAAAAGGTCCAAGTAAGTGGATTAATCTGATCTAAGAAAATGTACTGAGAGAAAAGGAAAAGAGGAAGCAGACAAGGGTAAATTACATTACAGGAAAAGACACAAAAACCAATTACAGCAGAGGGAAAGAAGGGAGGGAGATGAGCATTGTTTGAACCTTACTCTCATCAGATATGGCTCAAGAAGGGAATAACATAATCAGGTGTAGAAATCTAACTTGTCCTATAGGCAGTAGGAGGGAAAAGGGGAAAGAAAAGGGAGGGGAGATAGAAGAGAGGGAAAAAGTAGTGAAAGTAAAGGGGAAGAAAAGGAAGGTGGCTAATAGAAGGGAGGCAGAACTGAGGGAGGTGGTGGTCAAAAGCGAGGAGGGAAAAGGAGAAAGGAGAAAGAAAAGCATAAACAGGGATGGGGTAGGATGGAGAGAAAGACACAGATAGTAATTATAACTGTGAATGTTATGAACTCTCCCATAAAATGGATATGTTGTTTACAGGAAACACATTAGAAACAGAGGGACACACATAGGGTAAAGGTAAAAGGGTGGAGTAAAATATATTATGCTTCAGCTGAAGTAGCAATCCTGATCTCAGACAAAGCAAAACCACAAATAGATGTTATCAAAAGAGATAAGGAAAGAAACTACATCCTGCTAAAAGGCACCATAGACAATGAAGTAATATTATTACTAAACATATATGCACCAAATGCTATAGCATCCAGATTCTTAGAGGAGAAGTTCAGGGAGTTACAGGAAGAAATAGACAGCGAAACAATACTAGTGGGGGACCTCAACCTCCCCCTCTCTGAACTAGATAAATCTAATCACAAAACAAACAAGAAAGAAGTTAAGGAGGTGAATAGAATATTAGAAAAGTTAGGTATGATAGATCTCTTGAGAAAATGGAATGGGGATGAAAAGGAGTATACTTTTTTCTTGGAGGTACATGGCACATACACAAAAACTGACCATGTACTAGGGCATAAAAACCTCACAATCCAATGCAGAAAGGCAGAAACATTAAATACATTCTTTTCAGATCATGATGCAATAAAAATTATGTTATAAAGGGCCATAGAAACATAGACTAAAAAATAATTAGAAACTAATAATCTAAAAGTTTTTGCACAAACAAAGCAAATGCAACCAAGATTAGAAGGAAAGTGGAAAATTGGGAAAGAGTTTTTACAATCAGTCTCTCTGATAAGGGCCTCATTTCTAAAATACATAGAGAATTAAGTCAAATTTATAAGAATATAAGTCATTTTCCAATTGATAAATGGTCAAAAGATATGAACAGACAGTTCCCTGATGAAGAAATTAAAGCCATCTATAATCATATGAAAAAATGCTCTAAATCACTGTTGATTAGAGAAATGCAAATCAAAACAACAAAAAACATGGACAGTTCCCTGATGAAGAAATTAAAGCCATCTATAGTCATGTGAAAAAATGCTCTAAATCACTGTTGATTAGAGAAATGCAAATCAAAACAACTCTGAGGCACCACATCACACCTATCAGATTGACCAACATGACAAAACAGGAAAAAGGATAAATGTTGGAGAAGATGTGGGAAAATTGGAATACTAATGCATTGTTGGTGGAGTTGCAAAATGATCCAACCATTTTGTAGAGCAATTTGAAACTATGCCCAAAGGGCTATAAAAATATGCATACCCTTTGACCCAGCTATAGCACTTCTAGGGCTGTATCCCAAAGAGATCATACAAATGGGAAAAGAGCCCACATGTACAAAAATATTTATAGGAGCTCTTTTTGTGGTAGCCAAGAATTGAAAATTAAGAGGATGCCCATCAGTTGGGGAATGTCTGAACAAATTGTGGTATATGAAGGTAATGGAATACTATTGTGCTTTAAGAAATGATGAACAACCACTAATGTAAAAATATGTTTAATAGGAATGTAAAATGTATAGCCTATATCAGATTGTGTGCCATCTTGGGGAGGGTGGTGGGGAGGAAGGGGGAGAAAAATTTTAAACTCAAAAGCATATAGAAGTGATTATTGATAAATCAAAATAAATTAATAAATTTTTTTTAAAAAGAAATGATCAACAGGCAAGGCAGACTTTAGAAAAATCTGGAAAGACTTGTATGGTCTGAAGTTGAGTGAAGTGAGAAGAACCAGGAGAATGTTGTGCATAGTAACAGCCACATTGTGCGATCACTAATATTGATAGACTTAACCTCTCTCAACAATACAAGGATCTAAAACATCTCCAAAGGCCTCATGATGGAAAATGCTACTCACATCCAAAGAAAGAACTATGGAGTTTGAATGCAGATTGAAGCATACTATTTGCTATTTTTTTTCTTCTGTTGTGTTTTGTTTTCTCTTTCTGGTAGTTCCTCTTATTGGTTCTAATTCTTACTTACAACATCACTAGTGCAAAAATATGTTTGATGGGAATGTATATGTATAACTTATATCAGATTTTGTGCCATCTTAGGGAGGGAGGTAGGAAGGGTGAGAAAAATTTAAAACTCAAAAGCTTATGAAAGTGACTGTTGATAAATCAAAATAAATGAATTAAATAAAAAAAGAATTAAAAATGTTGGTATCTTGGCTTATTGTTGTCATTAACTTAAAATAATTTGTCTATCATTTTTCTGATTTATTCTTTGACCCACTGATTCTGTAGGGTTGAGTTATTATTCTCCAATAGATTTGTAATACTTTTTATCAGTGGTCCTCTTTTAATGTAATTCTATTGCATTGTGATTATAAATATATACGTGTATATGTGTGTATATATATATGTATATATGTGTGTACATACATATGTGTGTGTATGTATGTGTATATGTGTGTACACACATATATATACATACATATATAAATATACATACATGAGTATATAAATAAACATGCACACACACACACACACGGAATGAGTTTACTCATAAAATGAAAGAGGATAGTAAAATTTTTAAAAAAAGCTAATAATATGTTCTTTACACCAAAAATGTACTTGAAACAGAAAGACTTCCACACATTTAATAAAAAGGGATTGAGGCAAAATGTATTATGCTTAAGTTGAACAGAAAAGAATAGGGATAATAATGATGATTTTAGATAAGGCAACAACAAAAAGCAAACAATAAAAAGATACTGAATAGGAAAAATACATTCTACTAAATGGTAACATGAAATAAATTAGTCCAATACTTGACATATACACACTGAATGGCATAGTATCCAAATAGTTAAGGGAAAAAAATTATTAAAAGGAGAAATAGACAATTGAATTATAACACTAGGGAACTTATTTGTCTCTCTTTTCAGCCATACATAAAGCTAACACTCATAGAGAGAAAACATTGAACAAGATAGAAGTTAAAGACCTAAATAGATTTTTTTAATTAACTCTGTGGATGTCTTTCTTTTGATTTTTAATTCTACTTTAATTCTGCTATCCTGTTTCATTTTATGAGCAAACACATTCCATTCATGTTCACAGGTATGATAGCTAGTTGTTTATTTTCCTTCTACCTATTTTTTATTCTTACACATTATGTTTTCTTTTTATTATAGTTTATTATAGTTCCTTACTTTTTCTTTCCTTTTAAGCCCCTCTTCATTATCCTTTCTTCAAGGTTAGGGTTTGTTTTACTTATTATGATCTAATCTGTCTCTGAATGTATACTCCATTTTATACTTCTCTTTCCTCTCTTTCTGTGCCTCTGTATCCTTGAAGTGTGTATGTTACTGTGTGTGTATTTGTTCTGCCTTCTTTTGAACAGTTTAGATTAAAGTAAAATTCAAATGATGCCTCTCTCACACTCCTTACATATTTGTATATACTTCTAATTGTGTTTATTGTTTATGTTAAATAATTTCCCTCATCTTTTCTCCAATTTTCCCTTCTAGTGTATCTTTCTGTCTTCCATTTGCTTTTTTTCTTTCAGCAACTTCAAACACAGTAAAACTATTTCTGTTTTTCTATTGCATTTGAATAACTCAATAACCTATTACAACATTAGGATTCTTAAAAAGACCCTTTTTGTCATCCCCCTCCATTAATAATTTCAATGATGGATCTTTATAAAGTATCCATAAAAACTATAAAAATATCTGTAAAAACTACAAAAAAATTTAAAAATAATTTTCAGCTCTAGCTTTTTTTTAATATCAAGAATGTTTGAAGTTTCTCCATTTCCCTGAAGTTACATTTTTCCTTTATTATATTATATTCCTTTTTTCTGGATGACTTATTTTTGGTTATAGAGCTTTATCTTTTTCCTTTTGGAAGATATTTCAATTTCTCAGCTCTTTTATAGTATATATAGTTTTTAACTCTCATGTGATCCTCAATGTAGTTCCAAAATATTTAAACCTTTTCTTTTCTTTATGTTTGCAGTGTTTTTTTTGGGGGGAGGGGCCTAAAGCTCTTGATTTTTGCAGTGACATTCCTGACGGTTTTCATTTTAAGGGTTTTTTCCAGAAGATATTTTGGAGATTCTTTGTGTTTTCATATTACTCTCTTGTTCTAATTGATCTGGACACATTTCTCTAATAATTTCTGGAAGTGTGATATCCAGCATTTTTTTTAATGAAGAATTTCAGGTTTCCAATGATTTTTAAGTCACCTCCTTTCTATTCATTTTCTAGATTAGTTGTTTTTGAAATGAAATGCCACAATGTTTTCTCTATTTTCTCAATTTAATGACTTTAATGATTATTACTTGTCTCTAGGATTGACTTCTATTTGATTTACTCTAGTTTTTAGGGGATTTGATATTATGGTAAAGTTTATACCTTATATTAAACTTTGAATTCTTTTTCCAAGTCTCTACTTCATAGCTCCCATTTCTTTTATAATATGATTAAACAAAAAAAAACTTGCATTATTTCTTCTATAAATTCTAATTTTTCTTTTGGGAGAGCTGTGGGGTTTTTTTAGAAATTAAAATTGTTTTTGAATCATCTTATGAGTTTGTGTCTTGATCAGAGATAAAATCATAAGAGCTCACCTCTGCTATCCTTCCTCCCTGCACACAAGAAAGCCTTCTTAGTCTTCTATAATATATTCAGGAGCAGCCAGTCATTTCTTTGTTATTTCCACTTCTTTGCCTCCTTCTCTTGCTAAGTATAGTGTCTAGACTGACCTGCCATATTTTGCCCTTCATATTTGTTTGCCTGAGCTTCACAATTGTTTACAAATAAGCCTTACTATGTGATGGAGTGATTCCTTGTGAAGAAATGAAACAATGAAAAATCTGAGGACATTTCAAAGAGCTCAGAGCTCAGAGATGGTGCAATTTCAGGAACCCAGTAATGGAAGATGAAGGGCAATAGCTCTGGAGTCAAAAGAATCTGAGTTCAAATCCAAGATTGCCCACATACCACCTGTGTAACTGTGGGTAAGTTACTCCCCCATTTGAGTTTCAGGGTCCTCATTTGTTAAAGTAATATAGTTAGATATCTATTCTTTCTTTCTCAGATCCCTTTCCATTATGAAATGCGTGATCCTACGATCCTTTACATGCACAAACACAATAAAACAAAGCACTATGTTTCCCCACATGTATGCTAATGTTTTATAGTCTATAATTGAAGTTCATTTGACTTCAGACTGACACCAAGAAAATGCAAATTGCCTTGAAAAAAGTAAAAGAGTAAGTTGTATCAGTTGTGCCTACCTTACTGTGAATCAGAGTTTTTTACAAGGAGGACAGTAGCTAAGTGCAAGGACATTCATGTTCTGAAATTTGCATGACAAAGGGCAAAAGCAGAACCCAGAGAGCCACAGAAGCCAAAGATACACTTGGCTACTTTATAATTTTGGTCATATGCTAGCCCCACTAGTGGCTGAGTAATAGCTCTGATAGACTAATTTTCTCTACTTGGACCATCATGTCCACCAGAACCTTAAACTCTGCCCCCGAACCTCCTTGCTTTGACAGGTAACTCTTTACCTTATCTCACCAGCAACCAAGCCTACCAGTTCCCTGTGTACTATACCACCAAATGCAAACAATCCATCCACTGTCCGCTTTCCCAATCCCCTTTATAATGTTGTTTTCCCACATTAGACTGTAGGCTCCTTGAGAGTAGGGACTGTTTTGATTTTTTTCTTGCATTTTTATCAGCACATTTAACAGAGTGCTTGAGCCATAGTAAGGATTTAGTATTCTATCTATATACCTCTGAATCTATATCTAATCATCTATCTGTCTGTCTATCTATCTATCTAATCTGATCTATCTATCTATCTATCTTTTTATCTCTATTCTGTTTTTCTATTCTATTTTCTGCATACAAAAAAGAGATCAGATTCCAACACAATTACTAGAGGGAATTCAAAATCTGAGTGTAAGTTAAAATGAACTATTAATAGTCTCTGTCTATATATTTATTGATATACTCCAGAAATTCATTGACTTTCAAATAATTTCCTTTTCAGTGAATGAAAAAGTTATTCATTTAGTCCATCTAAACCTAGCTAGAGAGACAAAGTTGGATTTTGTTGCAGTAGATATTTTAATCTTCTTAGAGAAAAGGAAGTGTTTCATCTACACATCACTTTGTTGACTTCTGGGCAGCATGCCTATGAAAATGGAGAAATTCCAAGACTTAGTAGAGAAGAAATGATTAGCTCTCCATATCCTCCAGAAATGTCTTCTAGAAAGCAACTATTTCTGAATGCTTCTACTCACACTCACTGGTTTTTGTAATATATATACATCTTAGAATGGGCTGAGCAAATTATGGTATGTGAATATAATGGGCCATTATTATGTCTTAAGAGATGATGGTGATAACTTAAAAGAAACCTTGGAAGACTTATTATATAAGGTGATATAGAGTGAGGTGAGCATAGCCAGGAGAATAATGTCTATAATAGCAAGAGAATGGAAAGAGAGTTTTGGAAGAGAATGAAATTACCAGAAATAAATCCAGACAACCAATGATAATGCAGGCTTCATACTTCCTGCAAGTGAAGTGAGAAGTAATGAACTTAAGGTGCACACACACACACACACACACACACACACACACACACACAAATAATATGCATATATATTTGAGTGTGTATGTGTGTACATGTATGTGTGTGTATTCATGTGTATATAGATAGATTTAGATCTAAATCTAGATCTAAATGCCAATGTGGGAGTTTACATCACTTGACTAGCATATTTGCTACATAATTTTTCTTCCATTTTTTTCAATGAGAGTGAAGGAACTTGGGAAGAAAAGAAAATTATTTTTGTTAATTTAAAAATATACAATTTCAAAAAGAAAAGCTATTATGAGAGTGGTAATCATCTCCTCCTTTATCTTCTCCATTTTCATTAACCTCTAATCTCTCCTTTTACTAGAGCCCAGTGAATAAAGTTAGGAAGACTTAAGCTTAAATAGGTCCTCAGGGGCTTACTAGCTGTGTGATCCTGGGCAAGTTATCCTCTGTATGCCTTAGATTTCTCATCTGCAAAATGGGACAATAATACAACTTACCTCTCAGGGTTCTTCTGAGGATCAAATGAGACAATTATTTGTAAAGCACTTATCGCAGTGTCTGATACATACTAGTGTTAGCTGTTGTTGTTGTTAAATCACAAGGTTGCATAGATGACATATTAGAGGCCCTTGAATGGTTTTGTTCTGAACAACCAAGGAATACCTACACCAAGAGATGAGGCATCAACTAGAAAATAGTAGTGAGGAATAGAGCAGATTCATGTAGAAGGAGAGACAAAGGGACATCCATTTCTAAAATATCAACAAACTAAAAAAGAGAGAAATATTTTTAAGGCCAAGATTTGAAAAGCCATTTTTTTCTTTTTTTCTTTCTGTAGGACATTTTATATTGAAGTAAACACTAGCCCTATTGAGACCCACAGGCCAGTGCTGTGGAAAGAGTGCTGATTTAGACTCAGGGAACCTGGGTTTATATCTTGCCTCTGTTGTTTGCTACTTTTCATCTTATATAACTCACAGGTCTCTTCTGTCTCTAAGACAGATTTTTGGAGAGGTACCTTGGGGAACAGAGTTGGATAAAATGATAATTATGAGGCTAATTTTTTTTTAAATTATAAAAGCCATCACTAATTTTATGTGCTCAGGGCTTACTCTCTGTGAAATGTGCATATAAAACAAATGAATATGTTTTTAGTCTCATTACATTTCCTAGGTATCGGAATTCTTCTAAATGATCTTAGAACTTAAAGGATCCTCTGAGTTAATCTAGTCCAAGGGTGTTACAACAATAACAACAATAGAAATAAAGAGCAATAAGAATAGCTAACATTTGTATAGTACTTTTGAGATTACAAAGCAGTTTACCTGTTATCTCATTTGATACAACAAACCTACGAAGTAGATGCTATTATTATTATTCCCATTTTACAGAGGTAGAAACAGAGGCTAAGTGGTTAAGTGACTTTCTTAAGTCATACAGCTAATAACTCTCTTAATAGCATTTGAACTCAGACCCTTCTGATTGAAAATCCAGTATAAAAATTGTCAATCTGCTTCTGTCTGAATACACTTAATGTCAGAAAATTCACTACTTCACAATCTTACTGATTGCAGTTTAAAATATCAAATATGGTAGAACTATTTCCTAAATATTCTCTCTGCTGTTACTTTTATCAAGTGTTCTTTGTTATATTATCTGGAAACTACCAGAATAAATAAAATACTTCTTCAACATGAAAGGTTATCACAGTAAAACCAATCTCCCCTGCAGTTTTCTCTCCTCTGGTTTCAGCACCCCTAGTTTTTTTCAATCCTTATTCATAAATATAATTTTTATTTTCTGCATTGTCCTGGTGACCCTCTTCTGGACACTTAGCTTACAAATGGCCCCTTAAAATTAAAAAGAAAACCTGAACACAATGCATTAGATTTAGTGGAAACCAGATATAATAGACCAGGAGTTCTTTAACTTTTTGTTTGTTTTTTCTGTGCTCCTTCCTGCTTCACATTAGAGAAATCTATGGTGGATGCCTTCTAGGAATAACATTTTGTTTTTTAATGTATAAAAATAAATACATAGAATTCAAAAGGAAACTAACTATGCTGAAATGCATTTATCATTTTTTTTCCAAAAAGTTCATGGACCCCAGGTTAAGAACCTCTGGCAGAGAGAAATCATCATCATGCTGTTCTCAATACTTCTTCAGTTAATGTAAATCTAATAACATTTTAGCTTTTTCAAGCTTTCCATTCTACCTTAGTGACTCATTGATTTTACATTGCACTAACTATACCCCCAGTTCTCTTTCACATATTACCCACTCTTCACACACACACACACACACACACACACACACACACACACACACACACACACATAATTTCCTACAACTTTTACCATTTTCTCTTTGGAATTACAATTTTCTGTCTTGCTGAATTTCTGCAATTTGTACTAGATTTCCCCAAATCTGCACTCATTTTTCTGACCTGGCTGCTTTGGGTCCCTAATTATTTCTACGAAAATTGCCCCCCCAAAGCAGAAAGTGATTTCTTCAAGCTGTTAATGAGTACTCAGCACTCTCTTTAGACATACATATCTCCCTTAAGTTAATTTTACGGGTTTCATGCTAGGTGTTGAGATATATACTTAGCAGCTATAGAATTGTCTCCTGAGCTAATGTCCAAGCTAACAATGAGGTAGGAGCTATAATAATCTGAGAAGACTGTGTTATTGCCTGGGAGGAGAAAAGTCCATAATAGCCACTTTATTCAGTACCTGCAATATGTGTCATTATTGTTGCTCATATTAAAGTACAAAATGCAATATCCCAGTCAATTTCTTAATTTCCCTCAATTTACACTTCCCTGCTGTTTGTAAAGTTTTCCCTCAGTCAACATTAAATTGTAAAAGAAATACTTCACAATACATTCCACCTGTCCTTTTTGCTGCCAATTTGATTTTCATTAGGAACCTAGGTTGGTAGCAGTAAGAGACTCTTAAGCTATGTGCCTACCTGAGGGCAAAAGAATTTATCACCTCATTATAGGGAAAGAACAGAATATTTATATCATATGTATCAAATATGGATCTAATAGATCATATGGATCTAATACCAAGCTGAATAAATATTTCATTGATTAGCTTGTTGTCATGGTGTGAGTATGTGGGACAAGAGCTTGTAATCCTTGCCTTGGAGATACAAATGTAGACTAGTAAGAGAAAGAGATAAAAAGGAAGGTATCGTGGACATGTACATGTGTGTGTAGGGGGCGTATAGATGTTGCTGGCACTAAGATAAAGTTGGACCCTTTGTGTTTGTTTTTAAGTAATGTGCGAAGCTTTGCTCAGAGACAACTACTGATTACGTGTATGCTCCTTCTGTGTATGTTATTTCTGCCTATGAAATGTAAGTTCCTTAAACTTAGGCATTGATTTGTATTCTCGGTTCCTGGTACATAACAGGTGTACAATAAATGTCTATGTATTTGCTGATTAATGTAGTAGGGCGCATTTTTTTTTGGTTCATAATATTATTGTTGTTTCTCAATCATTCTTTATCGAAGCCAAAACTCTTTTGAGTAAATCCTATTTGGATATGGTTTTAATTCCTCCTACATCATATAGTATGCAAGTAAGTTAGTTATGGATAATTTCTGGTCAAAGTATCCATTTGGAAGCTTCCCTGTATCCATGATGGGAATGTATATAACCTTTTCAACTCAGAGAGGTTATGTGATTTGACAGGCTAACTCCTCAAACTCTGTTCCACCAATGACTCTACAGCAACCCTTACCTTTTGTTAAATCACATTTGGCAGATACCCTGCTAAACGTCTTTGAGAATATCAGGAAACAGAGAAGCTAGGTTACCAATTAAGTAAGACTTCACAGTAAAAAGGATACCAATTTCCCCCAAAGCCAAAAGATTAATAGTTAACTGTTCAAAAATGTATCTCCAATTCCCTGATTCTACTGACATGGATTATTATCTTCCTTTTCTTCTTTTCTTATGCTTTTGCTCATCAATATATAGCATTTAATTCAACCAGTATTTATCATTATGGAATATTATTTTTATGTAATTTAATCCCAAATATTTTACATGCAAAATATTGCTTTAGGAGCTAGGAGAAAGCAAATACAATTTGATCTCTCATTAGAGAGTTTGCTGTTTACTGGGGAACATGACACATGCATGTATGTCACTTACAAACTACATGATAAGTAGGTAATACCGTTATCAACTTGCCTGCTCTTCCCCCTACTATGCAGGGCTTTGGGACTTAAATAAATAGTTTCTAGGAAAAGTATACAAGCTAAGATGATGAGATATGGTAGAAGGGGGAGGTGGTACAAACACAATCACTAGAGCTAGATGTGAGGGAAATACAGAAAAATAGCAAGAGACAGAGAATATCTCCCCATATCAGTTCTGTTCCTTTCTATATCCTTGTCTAATAAACATCGAACTAGCTAGTCACCATGAAACATGATCAAGCTTTCTGCTAATATTATGATACCAAGTAGAAAGTAACAAAATCCTGGCTCCATGCTCCGTTTCATGAGGATCCCAGTCCCAGGTTCAGTGCTTCTGAATCTTCATCTAATAACCAAATCTAGTACATAATAGAAATTGTAAATCTTGAGGTGAGCTATTGTGCAGGGACAGACAAGCCTTTCTCGAGAAGGTGGTCTCCTACTGTGTAAATTATCCCCAAATTAAACCCATGATAAAGATCTTCACTCTTTCTGAAGATGTTACATACACATACACATATATATGCATATACGCACAGATACATGCACACATATATGTATGTATGTGTATATGTATTTGGATAGGTGGATGCATTTCCCCATGGTAATGTTTTTTAGTGGTATACTCTTTCCCCTTCTGGAGTGAAATGTCCTCTTCTACTCCTCCAAATTCTATCATTCACCTTCATTGCTTTTATCCTGTTATCACACTATACTGCCTTCTTCAAAGAAAAGTATCCCCCACCCCATTGTGTATACTTAGCATGTGTGCAGCACTTATTTCTCTCTGCTCCTTTTATACCTTCTCCACTTTTGGATAATGTTCCACTTAATTATTCACTTTCATAGAAGCTATTAATTGACTTATAAAGAGATAGAGAATTCAATGCATGAGCTTTTGTTTTACTCTTCCACTTACCCTTCTCATGAATTTTTTAATTCCCCTTAACTATTTAGCTCCTAAGGTTATTTTGATTTTTTGATTATCCCTCTTTTCTTCTTTTACCCTAGGTAGCTGTCTCTACAACTACATTTCTATCTATATCTATAATATATCATCTATCTCTATCACCTAAACAAACTTTAAACAGGAGAGAATTCATTTCAGTACTAAATCTTGTCTTGGTAATTAGTGGTTTATATCCCACACCAGGAATTCACCATTCATGGAATTCTCTCCCTCCTCATCTCTACCTCCTAGCTTCCCTGGTTTCCTTTTAATTTAATCTAAAGCCCCACCTTCTGCCAGAAGGCTTTCTCAGTCTTTCTTAAACTTAATGCCTGTCCTTTGATACTATCCTCAAATTTATGCTGTGTGTACATTTTTTGTTGCATACTGTTTTGACCATTAAATTGTAAGCTCTTTGAGACTAAAGATTTCTCTATTTCTATATATTCACAGACCTTTTCTCACATTGCTGGAAATATGCCAGTAAGCATTTAATAAATGCTAATTGATTGATTTACCTTGGAGAGATTCTTAGTCCTGTATACAATTTTTCTACTTAGCTTATTTTTGTATTTTAAATTCAACATTGGGAGCTCTGGATTTTTACCTAAATCCATATCTAATACCTTATTTTAATAGGTTAATTTATTTTAATCATTTTAAAGATATTTATTAATTGATCTTTTGATTCCTTTTTTTTTTCTTGCAATAACAAGGAAGCAGAACCCTTGAGAAGCAGTATTGCTATCAATCACAAGGGATCATAGATCCTGAGAAGTAGTATCACTTGAAGCTGGAAGGGGTCAGAAGCTCTTCCTGGCTAGGGGCAAGAGGAGAGACCAGTAAAGCAGCAACCACACCTCTCTCCAGATCACATCACCTTGGAGACACCAAAAACTTTCAGCCCTCCTGAACTACCTCTGAAAAGAGCAGTGCCAAAAAACAAACAAACAATAACAACAAAAAAAACCCCTGAAGCTTGAAACAATGCCTTCACAAACTTACCCAAGGAACAGATCCTAACTTTCTACATAAAGTTCAAAGTCTAGGCTAAAAACTGAGCAAATAACAAAGGAACCAGATCATAAAAAGGTTTTGTGGTAAAAGGGAAGACTAAAACACAAACTCGGAAGGCAATGTCAAAACAGCTACAAACAAAGCCTCAAAGAAAAAAATGCAGATTGGACATAGGCTCAATAACAATATCTGAAAGAGTTAAAAATTGAGTTAAATTTTTAGCATAACACTTATTTTATTTTTGTTAATTTATAAGCATTATTTTTATATTTCTCCCATCATTAACCCTACTGAGAAAAAGGAAAATTAAACTTCCATATTTAAATTACATATTTAACACATACGTATATCCAAGAAAAAACAAATTCCCACATTGTTTGGGTTTAAAAATATATATCATTTTCACCCTGTGTCCATCACCTCTATGTCAGGAGGTAAGTGGGTGGCATGCTTCATCATGTGACTTCTTGAACCATGGATGGTTATTTAATTGATCAGAGTCCTTAAGTCTTTACTGGAACTTAAGAATAATTAATTTTTCTCTAGGCCGTTACTTTAACCCTTTATGAATCTTTGCCCCACTTTGTAAAAAAGAAGGTAGTTAGTGAACAGTGTACTCAGCATCAATATTCAGGTTTGGTGCCCTCTGCTTCTACTCCTCTGACTTTCTTTTTTTTTTTTAATTTATTTATTTATTTTTAGTTTTCAACATTTACTTCCACAAGATTTTCACACTTCCAAATTTCTCTCCATCTCATCCCTCCTCCCACCCCAAAATAGCATGCATTCTGAGTACCTCTTCTCTTAACCTGCCCTCCCTTCTATCTCTAGCCCCTTCTCTTATCCCCTTCCCCTTCAAATTTCTTGTAGGACAGGATAGATTCCTATACCCCATTTCCTGTATATCTCTTTTCCCAGTTGCATGTGAAAACAATATTTTTTAACTTTTGTTTTTAAAATTTTGCTTAACAAATTTTCTCCCTTCCTCCCTTCCCACCCATCCTCATTGAGAAGGCAAGCAACTAGATACAGATTATAAATGTATAGCCATGCAAAATACTTCCATAGTAGTCATGTTGTGAAAAACTAAGTATATTTCCTGCCCCCCATTTATTCTACTCTCTCTTTTGGCTCTGTCCCTCCTCAAAAGTGTTTGCTTTTGATTACCCCCTGCCTGTTACTCTGTTGTCCCCTTCCCCCCTCCATTTTCCTGTAAAGTAAGACAGATTTCCATACCTACTTGAATATGTATGTTATTCCTTCCTTAAGCCAAATCCTGTGAGAATAAGATTCACTCATTCCCTCTAACCTACCTGTGTTTTCCCTCCACTGTAAAAGCCTTTTCTTGTCTGTTTCATGTGAGATAATTTACCCCATTCTCCCTTTCTCCTTCTTTCCATATAATCCTCTGTCAAAACTCAATTTTATCCTCCACATATCACCCCTTCAACTTCAACTCACCCTTTGCCCTCTATCTATCTATCTATCTATCTATCTATCTATCTATCTATCTATCTATCCATATATCTATATCTATATCTATATCTATATCTATATCTATATCTATATCTATATCTATATCTATGTATCTATATATACACATACATATAATTTTTTTCCCTCAACTACTCTATGTCTGACAGAGGACTTGTGAGTTACAAATGTCATCTTTCCATGCAGAATGTAAACAGTCTCTTATGATTTCTCTATCCTGTTTACCTCTTCATGTTTCACTTCAGTCTTGTATCTGAAAGTCAAATTTTCTATTCAGCTCTAGTCTTTTCATCAAGAATGTTTGAAAGTCCTCTATTTCACTGAATTTCCATTTTTTCCCCTGAAGGATTATACTCAGTTTTGTTGGGTAGGTGATTCTTGGTTGTAATCTTATCTCCTTTGGCCTCCTGAATATCATATTCCAAGAACTCAGAGCCCTTAATATAGAAGCTGCTAAATTTTGTGTTATACCAATTGTGTTTCCAGAATACTCAAATTGTTTCTTTCTGGAGGCTTGCAATATTTTCTCCTTGACCTGGCAACTCTGGAATTTGGCTATAATATTCCTAAGAGTTTTTCTTTGGAGATCTGTTTCAGGAGGTGATTGGTAGATTCTTTCCATTTCTATTTTGCCCTCTGGTTCTAAAATATCTGGGCAATTTTCTTTGATAATTTCTTGAAAGCTTGTGTCTAGGCTTTTTTTTTTAATCATGGCTTTCAGATAGTCCAATAATTTTAAAATTTTCTCTCCTGGATCTATTTCCCAGGTCAATTGTTTTCCAATAAGATATTTCACATCAATTTCTATTTTTTCATCTTTGGAATTTGTTTTACAGTATCTTGTTTCTCATAAAGTCACTAGCTTCCAATTGCTCTCCTCTAATTTTTAAGGAAGTATTTTCTTCAGTAAGCTTTTGCACTTCCTTTTCCATTTGGCCAATTTTGCTTTTGAAGGCATTCTTCTCCTCATTGGCTTTCTGGACCTCTTTTGCCACTTGGGTTAGGCTATTTTTTAAGATGTTATTTTCTTCAGTATTTTTTGGGGGGTCTCCTTTAGCAAGCTGTTGACTTGTTTTTCATGATTTTCTTGTATCACTTAATTTTTCCTCTACTTCTCTTACTTGCTTCTCAAAATACTTTTTGAGCTCTTCCTTGACCTGGGGACAATTCATATTTTTCTTGGAGGCTTTGGATGTAGGAGCTTTGACTTTGTTGCCTTCTTCTGTTGTATGTTTTGATCTTCTTTGTCACCAAACTAAGAATCTATTATCTGACTCTTTTTGTGCTGCTTGCTCATGATCCCAGCCAATTATTTGAGTTATAAACTCTTTATTATGGTAAGGGTCTGCTTCCAGTGTGGAGAATGTACTGACCCAAGCTTTGAGGGTTTTGTGCAGCTGTTTTCAGAGATACTTCTAGGGACCTGTAACTTTTCAGTTCTTCCAAGGTGCTATGATCAAGGATGAGGTGTTTACTCCTTTTCTGGCCTGTGTGCTGGTCTATGAGTTACCACAAGCACTCTTTTCTGTTTAAGGTCTTGGAACCATGAGGATGATTCTCTCTCTACTGCAAGTTCCACCATGCTAGTGCTCCTCCTTGCCCCAGGACTGCCACCCAGAACTGTGACCCAGATCCAAGCACAGGCAAAGCAAGAGAATCCTGCACCAGCAAAGAGATCCCTGTAATCCCCATCTGATCAGCTACTGTATTTCCCCTCAACCTGTGGGCTGTAAGTTCTGGAGTCACCTGCCCTGGGCTGTACTCGGGGACTGGGGTTGGGACCCCGTGCTTCTATCTCACCACCACAGACACAGACTTTTCCTACTGACCTTCTAATTGTCTTTGCTGTTCGTGGGTTGAGAAGTCTGGAAATGGCACAGCTGCCCATGAGTCAGTCCTCTGAGGCCTGCTTAGGTTTGCTGAGGCCTGTGCTCCCATGCTGAACTGTGTTCCTCTACCAGCCTGGTGCATTATACCTTTCTTATCAACCATCCAGATTGTCTTGGGCTGGAAATTTGTTTCACTTTTTCTTTTGTGGGTTTTGCTGCTTTAGAACTTGTTTAGAGCCATTTTTTACAGGTATTTGGAAGAGAACTCAAGCAAGTCATTGCTTTTACTCCACCATCTTGGCTCCACTCTTCTCCCCTCACTTTATTTTCTTTCCCTCATGCAGACCCTTATCACAGGCTTTATCCTTTCTTCCTTTTATTTCCTCTTCTTAAGATACACTCCTCTTAGAGTTTGCTTTGTTTAGGAAAAATCCTTTCCTTAATCCACCCTCCTTCTTATTCACCATCCTCCTTCATTTTCCACTTTTGCTCCTCTTTTTGTTTTTTAAATTTAGTGAAATGCATTTCTGTGCACACTGTGTTCATGTATGTTCTTTTCCACTTTGATCAGTTTAAATGAGAGTAAGGTTCAAATGTTGCTCTCTCTCCCCACTCCCCACAGTATTTCTTTTAAGAGTTTTCTACTTGAGCACTAGAATTATATGAGATAATTTTCCCCAACCTTGTTCTCCCCTTCTACCCTGGGTGCATTCCTTTCTATTTTAATTCCACCTCATTAAAACATAACAAAATCACCCCCATATCCTCTGTATTATCAGACTTCTTCTATAATCCCTAAGAGTGCTAGCAATACTAAGGGAAAACATTTATCACCTCCCAATTTTAAAATACAAAGACCTTTTTTAAATGATTTTAAAGATCAGAGTGATATAAGAAAAATTAGGAAAAGAAATGAAATGATGCAAAAAAATATAACAAGACAATTAGAAGCTTAGAAAAAAGGCATAAAAATACTGAGGACAATAACAACTTAAAAAACAGAATTGCCCTGATATCCTAGAACCAAAGGGAAAAACAGAAATTGAAGGAAGCCAATGACCTACTCCTGAAAAAAGAAAACTACCAAAATAAAAACTCCCAGAAATATTATAGCCAAATTCCAGAGTTCTTTGGTCTTAGAGAAAATACTACAAGCACCCAAAAAGGAGCCACAGTTGGAATCACACCAGATTTAGCAGTTACCAGATTAAAAGGATAGAGGGCTTAGGATATGATATTCCAGAAGGTGAAGGAGCTAAGATTACAACCAAGAACAATCTACCCAGCAAAACTGAGTATAATCCTTCTAGGGAAAAATGAACACTTAATGAAATAAAGGAATTTCAAACATTACTGATGAGAAGACCAGAGATGAAAAGATTTGACTTTCAAGTATGAGAATGAAGAGACAAACATAAAAAAGAGAAACATGAAGGAGAAATCATAATAAACTTGATAAGGTTAAACTGTTTACATTCCTGTGAGAAACAGAAGAATAGATTAAGGGAAGTAGTGGTGACAAGTAAAACAGATTTGTGGGAAGGGAAGGGACAAAGAGAGAAAGAGAAGGATAAATGAAAGAAAATAGGATAGAGGGAAATGTACAGTTAGTAACCATAACTATGAATGGGAATGGAATGAAATCAACCATAAAATGGAAGTAAATAACATAATGGATTAGAAATAAGAATCCAACAATATGTTATTTATAAGAAGCATGCTTGACACAGAAAGATATACACAGAGGGGCTGGAGCAGAATCAATTATGCTTCAGCTGAATAAAATCATTAGAGGTAGAAATTATGAACTCAAATAAAACAAAAGAAAAAATATACATAATTAAAAGAGATAAGCAGGGAAATAATATCTTGCTAAAACATTATACACAATGAAGTAATATCACTATGAAATATATGAGCACTAAGTGTCATAGTATCCAAATCCTTGAAGGAAAAGTTACACGAGTTACAGGAAGATATTTACACTAAAACTATACAAGTGGGGGAACCTCAATTTTCCTCTCTCAGAGCTACCTAAATTTGACATAAAATAAATAAAAAAAAGTTAAGAAGATAAATAGAATTTTTTAAAAGTTAGATATGATAAACTTCTGAAACTTGATTGATAATAGAAAGGAAAACCAGTATCGAAGCTCACCTTCATAAAAATTGACCATGTATTAGAGTCATAATGTAATAAAATATTACATTCAGTAAAAGGCCTTGGAAAACAGATTAAAATTAATTGGAAACTAACTAATCTAATCCTAAAGAATGACTGGGTGAAAGAATAAATCACAGAAATGATCCATAATTTACTAAAAGAGAATAACAATAATAAAACAACATGCCAAAATGTGTGTGATACATTCAAAGACATACTGAGGAGAAAACGTATATCTCTAATTTCATACATCAACAAAAGAGAAAAAGAATAAATCAGTGAATTGGGCATGTAACTAAAAAACTAGAAAAAGAAAAATTAAAAATCTTTAATTTAACACCAAAATGGTAATCCTAAAAATCAAAGGATTATATTAATGAAATTGAAAGTAATAATAATAATGAAAGTAATAATAATAATAAAAGTAGGAGCTGCTTTTATGGGAAAAAAAAATGGATAAATCATTGGTTAATTTGGTTAAAAAAAGAAGAAAACATAATTACTCACACCAAAAATGAAAATGATGTATGCACAAAGAATGAAAATAAATTAAAAGCAATTACTAGGAATTATTTTGTCCAATTTTATGCCAGTAAAAGTGAAATCCATGTGAAATGGATGGATATTTACAAAAATGTAAAATATACAGGTTAATAGAAGATGAAACAGAATACTTAAATAACCTTATCTTAGAAAAAATCATTTGGACAAGCCATAAATGAGCTCCCCAAGAAAAAATTCCCAGGACCAGATAGATTTACAGTTAAATGCTACCAAATATTTGAGGAACAATTAATCCCATTACTATATATACATATTTTTTAATGGGTAAAGGAGTGCTACCAAATTTATTTTATTTTACATATATGATTTGATATATAAATCAAGGAAAAGAAAGCCAAATAAAGAAGGCAATAGATCAATTTCCCTAATGAGTATCAATGCAAAAAAAAATTAAATACATTACTAGCAAGGGGACTAAAGAAATATATTACAAAGATCATACGCTATGAACAGTTGGGATTTATACCAAGAATGTAGGGCTGGCTAACTATTTGGGAAACTATAAGCATCATTGATTGTATCAATGATAAAAAGAACAAAAATCATATAATATAAACATGCAGAAAATGCCTTAGACAATACAAAACCCATTTCTATTAAAAACACTAGGAAGCATAGGAATCATGGAAGTCTTTCTTAAAATGATAAGTAGTATCTATCTAAAACTAAAGGCAAGCAATATCCATCATGAGGATGAAGTAGAAGTCTTCCCAATAAGATTAGGGGCAAAGCAAAAATATCTATTGTCACCACTATTATTCTCTATTGTACTAGAAATGCTAATAAATAAATAACAAAAGAAAAAGAAATTGAAAGAATAAGACTAGGCAAAGTGGAAACAAAACTATCACTCTTTGCAAGCAGTATGATGGTATACTTAACCCTTGAGACAACTAAAAATGTAGTTAAAAATATTAACAATTTAGCAAAGATTTAGGATATTAAAAAAACCTAGAAAATCATCAGCGTTTATATATTTTGCCAACCAAACCCAGTAGGAAGAGATAGAAGGAGAATTTCCATTTAAAGTAATTGCAATCATTATGATATGCTTGTGAGTCTACATTTCAAGACATACCCAGGAATTTTATGAGCAAAATTACAGAACACTTTTCACACAATTAAAGACAAATCTAAACAATTATAGAAATATTAATTGTTTGTGGATCAGCTGAGCCAATCAATATAACCAAAGTGATATTTCTACCTAAATTAATTTACTTATTCAGCACCATACCAATAAAATTGCCAGTGAATTGTTTTATAGATATAGAAAATAATGATAAAATTCATGTGGAAAAACAAAAGTTCAAGAATATCAGGGACATCAATTAAAATATTTTGAAGGAAATTATCTAGACTTAAAGGGTGCTGTAATAAGTAAATTACGGGAGAATGGAAATTTTCACTTCTCAGATCTTTAACAAACTGTTATCCATCCTCTGCATACTTTTCCTACAATGTAAATAGGATTCATGATTTGGATAGGCATTGAATTAATGAGCTTTCTCTTTGTGGTTTTATTTATTCTTCTTTCTACGTCTAGTATAGCTTCTGTTACTTCACTAACCTGTGAAGGAAACTTTTTTTTTTTGATGTCTGAATTTTCTCTTATGCTCCTTGTCACTTATCTTTGAGAAATATTGTTCCCTTTTAATTGCTGCACAGACTTGTTAGGTTCATCTACTTTGTGGCCTCAGGCTCCTTACACTGAAGGATAATAGGATTATTTAGACCCAGATTTCTCCAAATGAAGATAAGTCACAAAGGGCTATCATTCTCCCTTCCCCTCAGACCTGATTCTAGTTTTCCTCTACCCTATGTTTCTGAGCACTATTATTGTCATGAAGCAAAACTGACTCTTTTCTTCCTTCAATCCTTCATGATTTCCTTCTTTTTTTTTCTATGACTGTGCAAATCATGCTCTACTATATCTTCTATTGTCAAGAGTTCTGAGAAATAAATTGCTACACAAGGGATCTCTAAAACAAGAACATAATTCCCAAGGCTATGAATATACTTATAATCAGTTTCTCAAGTGATTGCAGTCATTTCAGGGGTAGAAATATTGAATGAATGCTCAAAGTGGCAGTTTTCTAAGGTTATATCATGAAATATTTACCCTATAAAGGGAGTCTGTCATTTTATGTTATTGATTCAATTTTTATCATAGCACAATAATATTCCATCACAATAATATACCACAACTTGTTCAGTCATTCCCTCAACTTTTCATTCTTTGTCACAAGAAAAAAGCTGCTATAAATATTTTTGTATATATAGGTCCTTTTCCCTTTTTAAATTTCTTTTAGGACACAGATTTAGTAGTGGTATTGCTAGGTCAAAGAGTATGCATGGTTTATAGCCCTTTGGGCAGAGTTTCAAATTCCTCCACATAATTAATCCATTCACAATTTCACCAAAAATGTTTTAATTTGCATTTCTCCAATCAATAGTAATTTAGAGCATTTTTATATAGTTATAGATAGCTTTGATTCCTTCATCTGAAAACTATTAATATCTTTTGATTATATGTCAATTGAGGAATGGCTTCTATTTATTTATTTATGTATTTATTTTGGATAGGCAATGGGGTTAAGTGACTTGCCTAGAGTCACACACTGGTAAGTGTTATGTGTCTGAGGCCATATTTGAACTCAGATCCTCCTGAATCCAGGGCCAGTGCTCTATCTACTGCACCACATAGCTGTCCCTGGAATGGCTTTTATTATAATAAATTTGACTCATTTATATATTTGAGAAATGAAGTTTTTTTCAGAACTTTCTTCAAAATTTTTTTTCACAGTTATGATTGTTAACAGTGTTTTTCTCCATCCTATTTCCCCATTTATTCTATTCTCCCTAACCTTTCACCCTGCTCCTCCTCAAAAATGTTTTGCTTCTGATCACCACCTCCTCCAATCCACCCTCCCTTCTAGCAGCACCCCTCTTCTCCTATCCCTTTTCCCTCCTACTTCCTTATAGAGTAAGCTAAATTTTTATACCCACTTGAGAGTGTGCTATTCCCTCTTTGAGCCAATTCTGATGAGAGTAAGATTCAATGTTGCCCACAGCATTCTTATTTTCCTCTTCATTGTAAAAGCTCTTTCTCCTTTCCTTTATGTGAGATAATTTATCCCATTATAACCCTCCCTTTCCCTTTCTCCCAGGGCATTACCCTTTTTTCACCCTTATATTTTATTTTTTAGATACCATTCCATTAATTATATTCAACTTAGAACTGTGCCTCTCTCTCTCTCTCTGTCTCTGTCTCTCTGCCTCTCTCTCTCTCTCTGCCTCTCTCTCTAGATATAGATATAGATATAGATATAGATATAGATATAGATATAGATATAGATATAGATATAGATATGGATATAGATATATACACCTACACATGCATATACATATGCATATACACACATATATGTATGTACATATATATGTATGTATATATGTGTGTTTGTGTATGTATCTCCTCCAATAACTAGAAGGTTCTTAAGAGTTACAAGTCTTTTCTTACAGGTATGTAAACAGTTTAGCCTTATTAATCCCCTTATTATTCCCTTTGCTGTTTATGTTTTCATGCTTCTCTTCAGTCTTGTATTCAGAAGTCAAATTTTCTACTCAGCTTTGGTCTTTTCATCAGAAATTCTTGAAAATCCTCTATTTCATTGAATTTATATCCCCCCCCAAAGGATTATACTCTTTTTTTTCTGGGTAGGTGATTCTTGATTGTAATCCTACTCCCTTTGCCCTCTGGAATTTCATATTCCAAAACCTCTGATCCTTTAATGTAGAACCTGTTAAATCTTGTGTTATCCTGTGGCTCTAAATACTTGATTTTTTTTTCTATCTCACTGCTTGCAATATTTTCTTCTTGGACTGGGAGCTCCAAAATTTGGCTATAATATCCCTGTGTGTTTTCATTTTGGGAACTCTTTCAGGAGATGATCAGTGAATTCTTTCAATTTTCATTTTTGCCCTCTGGTTCTAGAATAGCAGGACAATTTTCCTTGATAATTTCTTGAAAGATGATGTCTAGGCTATTTGTTTTTACCATGGCTTTCAATCCAATATTTTAAAATTATTTCTCCTGGGTCTATTTTCCAGGTCAGTTGTTTTTCCAATGGGATATTTCACATTATCTTCTATTTTTTTCATCCTTTTGGTTTTGTTTTATTGTTTCTTGATGCCTCATAAAATTATTAGCTTCAACATGCTCAATTTTAAATTTTCAAGGAATTATTTACTTCAGTAAACTTTTGTACCTCCTTTTCCATTTGACCAATTTTACTTTTTAAGGAGTTCACTTCTTCAGTGAATTTTTATATATCATTTTTTTTTCCCATTTGGCCAATTTGGCTTTTTAAGCCATTGTATTTTTGTACCTTTTTCACCATTTGGCCTACACTGTTTGTGAAGATTAACCGCTAAGGAAGAGGAAATTAAAACAATAATTAGGAATTATTTTTCCCAACTGTCTGTGAATAAATTTGATGATTTTAGTGAAATGGATAAATATTTACAAAAGTCTAAATTGCCCAGATTAACAGAAGAGGAAGTAAAATACTTAAATAACCCCATCTCTGAAAAAGAAATTGAACAAGCCATTGATGAACTCCCTAGGAAAAAATCTCCAGGGCCAGATGGATTTACAATGAATTCTATCAAACATTTAAATAACAATTAATTCCAATACTATATAGATTATTTGGGAAAATAGGTGTAGAAGGAGTCTTACCAAATTTGTTTTATGATACAAATATCGTGCTGATACCTAAACCGAGAAGAGTCAAAACAGAGAATGAAAATTAAAGACCAATTTCCCTAATAAATATAGATAGAAAAATTTTAAATAAAATATAACAAATATATTACAGCAACTTATCACAAGAGTAATACACAACGACCAGGAAGGATTTATATCAGGAATGTAGGGCTGGTTCAATATTAGGAAAACTATCAGCATAATTGATCATATCAACAACAAAACTAACAAACCACATGATCATCTCAATAGATGTAGAAAAAGCTTTTGACAAAATACAACACCCATTCCTATTAAAAACACTAGAAAGCATAGGAATAAATGGAGTCTTCCTTAAAACAACAAATAGCATCTGTGTAAACCTTTCAGCAAGCATCATATGTAATGGGGACAAGCTGGAAGCATTTCCAATAAGATCGGGGTGAAACAAGGATGTCCATTATCACCACAGTTTTTTCAGTATTGTACTGGAAACGTTAACTTTAGCAATAGGAGAAGAAAAAGAAATTGAACTTTTAGAATAGGCAAAGAAGAAACAAAGCTATCACTCTTTGCAGATGATATAATGATATGCTTAGAGAATCCTAGAGAATCAAGTAAAAAGTGACTTGAAATAATAAACAACTTTGGCAAACTTTCAGGCTGTAAAACAAACACACATAAATCACTGCCATTTTGATATATTACCAACAAAGCCCAACAGCAAAGTTAGAAAGAGAAATTCCATTTAAAGTTACTGTGGACATTACAAAATATTTAGGAGTCTGCCTCCTGAAACAAACCCAGGAACTCTATGAACACAATTACAAAACACTTTTCATGCAAATAAAGTCAGATCTAAATAATTGGAAAAACATCAGTTTCTCATGGGTAGGCCCAGCTAATATAATAAAAATGACAATTCTACTTAAGCTAATTTACTTATTCAATGCCATACCAATCACATTACCAAAAAATATTTTATAGAGTTAGAAAAATAATAAAATTCATTTGGAAGAGAAAAAAGTCCAGAATATCAAGGAAACTAGTGAAAAGAAATGCAGGGGGAAGGTATTCTAGCCATTCTAGATCTTAAATTGTATTATAAAGCAGTAATCATCAAAACTACTTGGTACTGGCTAAGAAATAGAGTGGTGGATCAGTGGAACAGGTTAAGTATGCAAGACACAGTAGTCAATGACTATGTAATCTATTATTTGATAAACCCAAAGACCCCAGCTTCTGGATAAGAACCCTCTTTGAAAAAACTGCTGGGAAAACTGGAAAAGAGTATGGCAGAAACTAGGCATAGACAAATCTCACACTATATGCCAAAATAAAGTCAAAATGTGTCCAATATTTAGATATAAAGGCTGATACCATAAGTAAACTGGGAGAACAAGGAATAGTTTACCTATCAGATCTATGGAGAACAGAAGAATTCATGACCAAACAGGAGATAGAGAACATTATGAAAAACAAAATGGATCATTTTGATTACATTAAATTGAAAAGTTTTTGCACAAACAAAGCCAATGCAACTAAGATTAGAAGGAAGGTAGAAAATTGGGAAAGAATTTTTACAACCAGTCTTTCTGACAAAGGCCTCATTTCTAAAATATATAGAGAATTAAGACAAATTTATAAGAACACAAGCCATTCCCCAATTGATAAATGCTCAAAGGATATGAACAGACAGTTCTCAGATGAAGAAATTAAAGCCATCTATAGTCATATGAAAAAATGCTCTAAATCGTTCTTGATTAGAGAAATGCAAATCAAAACAACTCTGAGGTGCCACATCACACCTATCAGATCGGCAAACACGACAAAACAGGAAAATGATAAATGTTGGAGAGGATGTGGGAAAATTGGAACGCTAATACATTGTTCATGGAGTTGTGAAATGATCCAACCATTTTGGAGAACAATTTGGAACTATGCCCAAAGGGCTACAAAAATGTACATACCCTTTGATCCAGCAATAGCACTTCTAGGGCTATATCCCAAAGAGATCAAACAAATGGGAAAAGGACCCACATGTACAAAAATATTTATAGCAGCTCATTTTGTGGTGGCAAAGAATTGGAAATGGAAGGTATGCCTATCAATTGAGGAATGGCTGAACAAGTTGTGGTATATGAATGTAATGGAATACTGTTGTGCTATAACAAATGATGAACAGGCAGATTTCAAAAAAACCTGGAAAGACTTGTATGGTCTGATGCTGAGTAAAGTGAGCAGAACAAGGAGAACATTGTCCCCAGTAACAGCCACATTGAGCAATGACTAATATTGATAAACTTAACCCTTCTCAGCAATAGTAGGATCTAATACATCTCCAAAGGCTTCATGATGGCAAATACTATCCACATCCAGAGAAAGAACTATGAAGTTTGAATGCAGATCAAAGCATACTATTTTCTATTTTTTTCTTCTGTTGTGTTTTGTTTCTTCTTTCTGGTGGTTCCTCCTATTGGTTCTAATTCTTACTTACAACATCACTAATGTGAAAATATGCTTTTTAGGAATGTATATGTATAGCCTAAATCAGATTGCATGTTGTCTTGGGAAGGGAGGAGAGGAGAGAGGGGGAGAAAATTTTAAAATTCAAAAGATTACGGAAGTGATTGTTGATAATTCAAAATAAATTAATTAATAAAAATAATTTAAATGAATTACCACAGACCTTTACATGTAATTGGAACTGTGAAAATAGAATGTTGGCTATATCAGAGGAGAGAAAGGGACACATACAAAATATGCTGCAATGGTAGAATTGACTGAATTTGACAAAACATTCACTATGAGGAGGTGATAGAGTAAGGAGTTTTTGCAGTGGTATATTCACCCACAGGTCACTGGAAAAGGATTTTAAAATGAGAGCATTAAAGCAATGCTTATGTTTATGATCTAAAACTGCTCTGATTCTTAATATCTCTTATCTCTTTTTCTTTTATTCTGCTACTGCCACTGTAGTAGGAGAAAAGGTCCGAATGGGCCTGAGGGCTGCTTTGTATTTTTTCTTTATTTTATATGTTCCATGGCAAAATAATTTACCAGTAAGTACTCAAATTTAAGCCTCTCTGTGCTTTGCTATGTTTTCTCCAGAAATCAGGAACAATGCAAAAGGAGGCAGGAAAGCAGTGGTTCCTTGAATAAAAATAGGAAATGTAGAAAAAGGGATAGGTTTGCCAGAGGGGTGTGTGTGTGTGTGTGTGTGTGTGTGGTGTGTGTGGAGAGATGGGAGTGGTAGAGGAGTGATGTTGGTATTTTGGGTTTGAGATGTTCAGTGACACTTGATAATGCAACTTTGGTGCTTAGGAAGAAGGCTGTGGATAAGTATATGGAAATTTGGGATCTTTTACATGGAGAGGATCTTTAAATGCATGGAAACTGATGAAAACATCAAAAGAGTAGGTTACAGAGAACGTGTAAAGAGAGAAAAGAAGAGGATCCAGAGCAAAGCCTTGGAGTACATATACTTGGAGTACTTGGAGTACAGGATATGAATGATGATCCAGAAAAGAAACAATTAGAAAAGTTTCATAAAAACCCAGGAGGAAATAGTATTTATGATTATATTAGTAGAAGTAGTAGTAGCAAAAGTAGTAATAGCTAGCTTTGCATAGCACTTTGAGATTTGTGAGGACCTTTACATATATTATCCCATTTGATCCTCATAACAATCCTGTAAGGTAGGTGCTATTATCTCCATTTTAAATATTAGGAAACTGAAATTGAGAGAGGCTAATTGACTTTCCCAGGGTCACATAGTTAATAAGTGAGGCATGACTCAAACCAAGGTCTTCTTTATTCTAAGTCTAGCACAGTGTCAAGGAGGAGTGAGGTAATCAAAACTGGTAAATGTTATATTTGAAAACTGTCAAATATAGGGTTCAAATAGGATGAGTGCTGAGAAAAAAATAAGAGTTGCCAATTAAGAGATGGTTGCTAATTTTAGTGAAATTGGTTTCTGTTTACTTATGAAATCTGAAGACAAATTGCAAGGAATCAAGATATGAGTGAGGAAAGGAGTGAAGACCCTATGTATAGAGAGCTTTTCTTTTTCCTTTTTGTTTCTAGGAGTTTGTTTATAAAAGGCAAGACAGATGTAGGATGATAGCTTCAAGGGAAGGTAATATTGTTAGATAATTTTTTTAAAGGATGTGGAGACTTGGACATACTTAGATAGCAGAAAAGGAACTAGGGGAGAGAAGAAAGAGAAGGAAGTGAGAGAAAGTGAAAGGAATTTCAAGGGACTTAGTAACTGATTGTTCTGAAAAAGAGTTGAAATGGTAAGAAAATAAGTCATCTTTTGCTAATCAATCACTAGTATGCAAATGAAGTTTCTACTAATGTTTTTCTTCCTATCTGCATGTGTGAAGAGATTACAAGGCAATAACATAGGTAACATAATTAGGACTACCAGTTCCTTAGTAGAAAATTATATATGGAACTGATCCTGAAGATTCCTATTAGAAAGAAAGTTTCATCTGCAGCAGTGGAGCAGCATTGAAGTACTCTATTCATGGACTAGGAGGTTCTGGAATTGCTCTCCACCAAAATGGGCCTCATTTTTCTTTCAATTTTTTTTTTAACTTCCCAGTAAGATCTTAGTATAGGTAGGGTTTGTATAGGGAACCAGTATGTATTAAATTCCTATTATTTGTCAGACTAGGTGCTGAGTGATTTAGAAATAGCACATTTGGTAATATTTTCATAATAATTTGATAATATTTGAAAGTCAAGGGGTTTGTCTTTGTCCTCACTGAAAACTCTGAACAACTTTGTGAAGGACTAAAATGACAGCTCCTCCATGTAAATGAAAGTAAAGAGAAAGTGTTTGGGTTTTTTTTTTTTAGTTTTCAAGGATGGAGATTATATTGAAGAAAAGTGAGGAGGAAGATGCTTGCAGAAATATTTTTATCCATTTTCATCAGCTTGGCTAAATGAATTTCCCAAAGAAAATGTCTTTCATCATAATTAAATGGCCAAAAATATAACAATTAATGGGACGCTTAAACTGCTGCAAATACTAATGACTAATTCACTGGGAATTGGTCATTAATTAATGATACTAATATGCAGTTATAACAGGGTTATAACCAAACTGAGGATTATTCCATTTGGAAATATCCAGGCCTTATTCAGAAGTTCTTCTAATCAATTATTTATATGTTTATGTGTTCTCTTTCTCAGATTTCTCCCAGGAACAAATATTTATATATGTCCTATTTCATACCAAAACTATATGACTTATTACTCCTAATCATCCAGGTATTCCCTGTCCATATACATGATAGTATTTTCTTTTTTTCAATTTATTTTATTTTATTATTTATTTATTTATTTTTAGTTTTTAACATTCACTTCCACAAGATTTTCAGTTCCAAATTTTCTTACCATCTTGTCCCTCCCCCCACCCCAAATGGCGTGCATTCTGAATACCCTTTACCCTAATCTGCACTCCTTTCTATCTCCCTCCCTCCTTCTCTTCAACCCCTTCTCCTTCTATTTTCCTGTAGGGCAGGATAGATTTCTATATCCCATTGCCTGTATATCATATTTCCCAGTTGCATGTAAAAACAATTTTTAACATTTGTTTTTAGAACTTTGGTTCCAAATTTTCTCCCTTCTTCCCTCCCCACCCACCCGCATTGAGAAGGCAAGCAACTCCACATAGGTTATACATGTGTAATCATGCAAAACACTTCCACAGCAGTCATGTTGTAGAAAACAATTTTTCTTCATCCTATTCCACCTCCCATTTATTCTATTCTCTCTTTTGACCTTGTCCCTCCTTAGAAGTATTTGCTTCTGATTACCCCCTTCCCCAATCTCCCCTCCCATTTCTCATCCCCCTGCTCTCTTATCCCCTTCCTCCCTTTTTCCTGTAGGGTAACACAGATTTCCATAACCAATTGAGTGTGTATGGTCTTCCTGCCTTAAGCCAAATGCAATGAGAATAAGATTCACTCATTTCCTCTCACATTCCCCCACTTCCCATCCACTGTAAAAGCCTTTTCTTGTCATTTTATGTGAGATAATTTACCCCATTCTACCTCTTTCTTCCTCCTTCTCCCAGTATAATCCTCTCTCACACCTTACTTTTATTCTCCAGATATCACCCTTTCATTTTCAACTCACTCTGTGCTCTCCATCTATCTACCCATATATACATATATAGTTTCCCTCCAACTACCCTAATACTGACAAAGGTCTCATCAGTTACAAATGTCATCTTTCAGTGTAGGAAGGTAAACAGTTCAACATTAATAAATTCCTTATGATTTCTCTTTCCTGTTTACCTCTTCATGTTTCTCTTGTGTCTGGTATTTGAAAGTCAAATTTTCTATTCAGCTCTGGTCTTTTCATCAAGAATGCTTGAAAGTCCTCTTTTTCACTGAATGTTTATTTTTCCCCCTGAAGGATTATACTTAGTTTTGCTGGGTAGGTGATTCTTGGTTTTAATCCTATCTCCTTTGGCCTCCTGAATATCATATTCCAAGACCTTAGATCCCTTAATGTAGAAGCTGCTAAATTTTGTGTTATCTTGATTGTGTTTCCACAATACTTGAATTGTTTCTTCCTGGCTGCTTGCAAAATCTTCTCCTTGACCTGGGAACTCTGGAATTTGGCTACAATATTCCTGGGAGTTTTCCTTTGGGGATCTCTTTCAGGAAGTGATTGGTAGATTCTTTCCATTTCTATTTTACCCTCTGGTTCTAAAATATCAGGGCAGTTTTCCTCGATCCTTTCTTGAAAGATGATGTCTAGGCTCTTTTTTGATCATGGCTTTCAGATAGTCCAATAATTCTTAAATTATTTCTCCTGGATCTATTTTCCAGGTCACTTGTTTTTCCAATGAGATATTTCACATTGTCCTCTATTTTTTTCATTCTTTTTTTTTACAATGTCTTGATTTCTCATAAAGTCACTAGCTTCCAATTGCTCTATTCTAATTTTAAAAAGTATTTTCTTCAGTGAACTGTTGGACTTCCTTTTCCATTCACCAATTCTGCTTTTGAAGACATTCTTCTCCTCATTGGCTTTTTGGATCTCTTTTGCCATTTAGGTTAGTCTATTTTTTAAGGTATGATTTTCTTCAGTATTTTTCGAGTCTCCTTTAGCAAGCTGTTAACTTGTTTTTCATGATTTTCTTGCATCACTTTCATTTCTCTTCCCAGTTTTTCCTCTACTTCACTTGCTTCTCAAAATCCCTGTTGAGCTCTTCCAAGGTCTGGGACTGATTCATATTTTTCCTGGAGGCTTTGGATGTAGGAGTTTTAACTTTGTTGTCTTCTTCTGGTTGTATGTTTTGATCTTCTTTGTTACCAAAGAAAGATTCTATGGTCTGGCATTTTTGTTTTTTTTTATAGTTTGCTCATGATCCCAGCCACTTTTGAGTTTTAAACTCTTTGTTAAGGTAGGGGTCTGCCTGTAGTGTGGAGAATGTGCTGTCCCAAACTTCAAGTGGTTTTGTGCAACTGTTTTCAGAGATATTTCTAGGGATCTGTAAATTTTCAGTTTTTCCAAGGTGGTATGACAAGGGGCAAGATGTTTACTCCTTTCCTGGACTGTACCCTGGTCTCTGAGTGACCACAAGCACTTTTTTCTGCCTTGGAACTGTGAGTACAATTCTCTCTGTACCACCACTACAAGTGCCACCATGCCAGCACTCCTCCTTGCTCCAGTACTGCCACCCAGAACTATGACCCAGATCTAAGCAAGGGCAAAGCAAGAGAATCCTGCCTCAGCACCAGCAAAGAGATCCCTGCAATTCCCTTCTTATCAGCTACTTGATTCCCCATCAGTCTGTGGGCCAGAAGCTGCCAGACGCTCCCAGAAGCAGCCACCACCAAGGGGCTGTGCTGGAACTGGAACTGGGACCAAGTTTCTCTCCTACCAAGGTTGCAGACCTTTCCTACTGACCTTCTAAGTTGTCTTTGGCATTTGTGGTTTCAGAAGTCCCAAAACTGCCACAGCTGCCTCAGTCCTCTGAGGCCTACTCCATGTTCACTGAGGCCTGGTCTTTGCCTGCACACACGCCCAAGCTGAACTGTATTCCTCTCCCAGCCTGGCACAACAGACCTTTCCAATCAACCATCCAGGTTGTCTTAGGCTGGAAATTTGTTCCACTCTGTCTTTTTGTGGGTTCTGCTGCTCGAGAATTTGTTTAGAGCCATTTTTACAGGTATTTGGAGTCACTGCTTTCACTCTGCCATCTTGGCTCTGCCCCCTACGCGATAATATTTTCCAAGGTTCATTTCTTTATATCTACCTAGGTAACAGCAATAGATCTCAGAGACCAGCTGACAACATCCCCAATCACAACTCAGGAATTTTTTTTCCCACAATGATTTGTAAATCTTTTGAAATGTCTTTTGTTTCTCAATGGAAGATATTTCTACTATAGACATCAAGTGAGGCAGCCATGATATAGTAGACAGTCCAGATTGGAGTCAGGACGACCTAGATTCAAGTCAAACTTGAGGACTCAAAAAGCATAAGGAAGGCATTGAAACTACCAGTTCTTTCCCCCATTCCCCTAGAAATTATTCTAAGTCTATACTACAAAGAGGAATTGATGATCTACTTTGATGGAAGGAACTTCAATTTTGAGTCTTCCCTTCATTGGTTAAATTATAGGTTTGGACTCTGTGTGTGTGTTGTGTGTGTGTGTGTAATGTGTCTATGTATATTCATGTGCATTATATATATGTATACAAACATACATAAATGATGCAATATATTTAATTATGCATTTTATATGACTGTATACTTGTATGTATATATGCTGTATATCATATATTATTATATATGACATATTACAATCAAATGGTAAAATTGTTTTCCCCAGTATTAACTTGATTTGAAACAAAGTAAATATTTTAATCCTTTTCCCTAAGATTTCATTATCTTTACTGTCACAAAAGGCATAATTTTATAGCATAAAAGGACATTTTCGGCACTAGAAAATCAATTCCTCATAACAAGTGACTTTCATTGAAATCGCTGGTTTGAAAAGTGTAGGTTTGATTTATTTTTGAATAGTTATAAAATTTGAAGTTGCCTTCACAGACTGAGAACATGAATTTACAGCCATGAGCCCCCTTAGAATCTATCTAATCCACATTTTTCTTTTTACACATGGGGCTTAGAGAGATAAAATGACTTGCACAAGGTGACACAAGTGGTAAGCATAATGGGTTACATTTTACATTGCAGAATCAATGTTCTTTAGACTTTACTAGATGATATGACCTTCTGCCTACTCCTCAAGAGCTCTAAGTAGTGAAAATTAACTTCAAATAGTTTAATTTAACCATTTGCTCAGAGGTGCCATGGTAGTTTAATCATTCCTTATTTCTGTGATGCAATTATTTGTAGTAGAATTTAGAAATCAAAACTAACATTTCAGAAGCTGTCTTTTATATTCTAGGAACTATAATTAAATTGTTACCTCAATTCTTCAGTTCTAGGATCTCAGAGCTCAGTATAGAAAGATTTGAATGGTGAGATTCCAATTCTCAAGCACAAGTGTTTCCTTCCTTGTCTTCATAAGAATGAAGCATATCAGAGGCTCATCCTGTGGGGAACCTTCAGATATCAAGCAAGCTAATAGAAGACAATTGCATTTCCTTTATTAAAGAATCTGACTAATAGGATGAGTTTCTGCAAAGGGAGGAAAATGGTGAAACCCCTTCAAAGAAAGATAGAAATGATGATAAGTCAGCATTTCATTATGGTAAATTGATTGCTGGCACCATGCCACAGCATAAGGATATCATAGAACCTCCATGAAATATGAGCTCCATAATTTTCTTGTTTAAATAAGGAGGAATCTTGTAAACTAGAAGACTCAGGGATGAGGAGACAAGATCCAAATCCTAGCTCTGGTTTTTGCTTTTTATGTGGTTATAGGTCAATCATTTAACCTAGTTCAGTGAAAAGAATAGTCAGTTTAGAGTCAGAGTACCCGGATTGTTTGTATACTACCTTTACCACTTGCTACCTTTGTTACCTTGAATAAATCATTTAAATGTTTAAAACCTCAATTTACTTGTCCATAAAATGGGAACAATACTATTTTATACATAATGGGTTGGTTTAGAGGAAAATGTTTTGAAAACCCCAAATAATTGTAGAAGTGAAAGTTTTCATAAATTTTAATAAATACTTCAGAGAACAAAATTTGAAAGATTTTTTTTCAATAACATTTTCTCCATCTTCACTTATAATTCCATCACCTTAAGGAAATCCCTGTGAGGAAATTCCTTCTTCAAATACAGATCAGCAACTTGTCTGCAACATATTTTTAGAGAATTGCTAGGAGCGTTGAGAGGTTAAGTGACTTGCCCACATTCATAAAGCCCATAGTCATAGGCAGAACTTGAAACTAGATCATCCTGAGTCCAAAAGCTGGAAGATATCTCCATTCTATGTTGTTTCTCTTGAAATCATTAATGAAAATCAAATGGCATCTTATTTATATTCATATGATAGGAAGTATGGTGTAATGAATATGGATCTAGCCTCTGCATGCATACACACATGTATATAACATGTATACATGCACATATCTAGGTATACATGGGCACATATATTTGCATGTGTACATATACTACAGCTATTATTTGCACACTATAAATATAATTAATGTATGTATATATACATATAAACATGGTAATACAGGTATACACATATATGTACATGGCAGCATATATTATATACACGTGTATATATGAATACAAGTGTGCATGTGTGTGTTGTACACACATGCACATATATGTATATCTAAATATCACCAAGTAATACATGTATATATTTGCCTGTGTGTGTATATATCACCATCTAGAATGGTGCAGTGCTCAAGAACTATTTCAGTCCTAATCATGCCCAGTGAATCTAAGCAATGGCTATGAGGATCATTGGCAGGTGTACCTAGAAAAGCAGTGGGTAAAAAGTTAAATGGAAAAATGGAAGTGAAGGAACAAGTATGAAAGTCTTGAAAGTCTTCACTTCTCTCTGTGGATATTAAGATAGAAGGATACAGAGTAACTTCTGAAATCATTTGCAACATTTCCTATAGCTAAGGATAGCCCTTCAGAAAATATCTTTAGTATTTTATCTTGATATGTTTCTTGAATTTCAGTTAAACTCAATCTAGGTAGCTAAGTGTTCAGTTATGTTCCATTGCATTGTATTTAAATGAACTAAGTTTAATAGTGATGGAGGGCAATTTTGCCCCCTTCCAGCAAAACAGCATCTCACTAGAACCAAGCATTCATAGTAAATAACTGTAGATTTGAGAAGGTTTTAAAAAAATTGAATGTCTTCATGTTCCCTGATCCCAAACCCCCATCTGTACTGCTTGTATCAGAACTCAAAAGGAAAGTCACACTTTGAAGCTGAATCATAAGCAGATTGTTACACAAAATGTGTCTCAACCTTAACTGCAGGGAGGGATTTGAATTCCTTTAGCAAAAAATAGGTTTTTTTTTTCCTTCTCCTTCAAATACCTCCTATCTGTGTGACTGTTTATTCCAAAGGGCATAAGAAGACTTTACCGACATCTTGGCACTGATCTTCCCAGTGGGGCAAGGGCTACAACCGTGTTTTCATTTGCAGCTCAGCAGATTTAAATCACTTGAGAAAAATCAGGTCAATTCTGCTGCATAAAATGTGGGGGATCCCAGTAGTTAGCCTGGTAAGGGTAGGTTCAGCGAAAAAATAATAAAAAGTAAGAATAGTTAAGTAAATAAAATTTGCCTTTAATGCCCCTTCTATATCCTCAAATAATTGTGGCTAACACAAGCCTCCTACATCCTATAACCCATTTATTTAATTTCACCCTTCTTGCATACCTGAGTTTGAACTGATCTCTCTTTCAAGATGTCACCAATGCCCCTAATTTACAGCAGGTTCCCTGCCCTTTTGGCTTCCTAGAGTAAATATATATATATATATATATATATATATATATATATATATATATATATATATATATGTATAAAATTTAACGCACACACACATGCACACACACACACACACACACACACACACACATACACGTATACATACTCATACTTGACTGACCAAAACAACCATTCCTGGTCCTTCAGAATTTGCTTTTCCAGCCCTCAAGTGACATATAGGAGTCTGAGACAGGTGATTCTCATCCATCCTACCACCTCAATTATCTTGGAAGTCATCTTGATGACCAACTGACTACGACTTAGGCAAATCCATCCTACTTTTTTCCTTCCAATCTGAAGTGAAAAATGACTCCTCTATATCTGGCAAGTTACCTTCAGTTGATGGAAGACAAGGATTAACTGAATAGGATAGAATGTATGATATTATGTGATATAATTTGATGGTATGATATGATGTGTGATATATGATGTAAGATTAAGTGTGATATGATATGGCATATGACGTGATATGATAAGATATATGAAGTAATATGGCATAATATGAAATGATAGGATGGGATTGGATGGGATGGAATATGATATAATATATTTGCCTGCCTATCATTTCCCTACATTTTATAAAGAAATATAAATTAAGAATTTAAGAATATAAATTCTTAACATGGAATAAAAAATTTCAAATATATTTTGATAAATATATTTCAAATGTGATTAGTGTCCTTTGTAATTACATGTATATAATTTTATGGACCTTATAGTAGGTGATTAGTGAATGCTTCTATAGTTGGAGAGTCTCAAATTAAACACACATATAGCCTATTCTACCAACTTTGCAGGGCCCCTATCTTCTACTCATATGTAGATCTATGTGGGACTTATAAATACTTTTTATGTCATAAATCTTTTTGTAATTCTGGTGAAGATTTGGAATCATTTTTATAATATAGTTTTGATTCATAAACAAGGAGCATCTCAATTGCAACATATCTACAAAGCAACTCATCATTTTATGATCTCCTAGCTTTTGGAGGGAGAAGGTGGTAGATAAAAGAGCGATGGGGGGAAAAAAAGAGCTTGAACCAAATGAGGAGAAGAAAACCAGGCAGATGGCTTGGAAGGATTGAAAGCAGTAAAGATCTGAGATTGAATCTAAAGGAAATAAATCTAGCAATTTGGGAGAAACTAAGGAAAATTTAAAGGAAAAAATTTGAGGCCTAGACATTGGTAAGTATTCTACTTCTACATAGAAAAAGAAGGAACAAGAAAAAAATAAGGTTATATATAATAACCAAGTAGAAATAAGGCTGATTAAGAGAAATTAGGGAATGATTTTCAAGAAGTCATCTTTAGAAGGAAAAGAAAGTGTTTGGTAATCCAAGTGAAGAAAAATAAGAAAACAAAAGTATGGTAATTAGTGGGTTAGACAAATGTAAATAGTGATGAGTAGGAAAAATTTGTGAAACAGAGAAGTGTCTGATAAAATGCTGAAGGACAGTTGAGTGTGGCCATAACTACTGAGTTGCTGAGAGGTTATGGACCTAATATGTAGAGTGAAATGCATAATTTTTGAAATTGCCAATGTTGGAATTAGTTTTGCTTAACTAAGTATATTTATTGCAATAATTCTGTTTTTCTCCCTCCTCACTTCCCCAACTGCATAGTAGAGGAAAAACAATTACTGTTGTTTTAAAATTTAAAACAAAATATTTAGTTAAAAACAAATATTTATTTGGACAAAATGAGGGATCAAAGAAGGTATGAAATCTTTCTTGAGTGGATAGGATAATAACTGAAACAGAGGAAGTACAGCTGTTCAGCTTTTACTTTGTTTCTATTTTTCTGCAAAGGAGGATGATGTTCAAAATGGAAATGGTAAAATAAAAGGAATTAATAGGGAGTTGATAATTGAGATGATAAAAAGAAAATAAGAAAACATATAACTGCCCTTGATAAATTCAAGTTATCTGTCTTACAGGAATGCAATACACTTCATGAAATGCACTGTTAAAAAGATTATGATATTCCAGAAGTAGTCAGAACAGACTTCTGACTACATATTTTTGCAATGTGCAAGAACGCTGGGGTAACTAGCACAAAGTGCACATTCAATTGAAAGAAAGGTGTTAAAGACCTCAGGATATCAGCATGAGACTTATTTAAAGAAAAATGCTATTAAAGGAGGAGGAGGCACAGGACAAGGAAGGATCTTACCATCTGCTATATTCCTATTTTAAGCAGGTATTTATCTTCTTGGAGCATGGAATATTAAGCAACAGCACATGTTATCAGAATGCTTTACATTCAGTACCCTGGAGAAAGCTCCAGCTGCTCTGTCCCTATGTGTCTGGACCAAGGTAGAATACAGTGGATCTGTTACCTCTGCCATTCTGAATATTTTAAAATGATTCTTTCAAGGAAAACTTCATGGAGGATCTTGAACTTTTGCTGGTTCTATTCTTTAAGAATTGGTTCTCTGATCAGCAGAGAGGACGGAAAATAGCATTAGCCCAGGCACAAATTGGGTAGCAGCATGGAAAGGAAGCAAGGTGATAAAGGGGAGAAGGGAAGTTTAGGTGACAAAATAGGGAAACAGAAATAAAGGGAAAGTGTGCCAACTTTATTTACTTTGGCTCAGGTACAATATTGCTAGTTATGTCCAGTAAAGTGAAAGTTCCAATGACAGTTTTGTTTTATTTTATTTTGTTTTGTTTTGTTTTATTTTTTCCTGGCTTAATGCTGTATTGAATATTCCTGACTCTGGTGAAATAAATTTAATGGCTGACCATGTAAAAAAAATTAAAAATCTTAAGTCACCTGAAAATTGGATGATTGACTTGGTACAAATTTGGCCAAGTTTCAGATGTTACATAAAACTGTACAAAGTGATTTGATTGATTTCATTAAAATTGCCAAATAGAAATTTCACAGGAATAGAATTTATCACTTCCCCACCAAAGCATTAAAATTAATCAGTACTTAGACATATCTCATGTTACTCAATTAGCATAAAGCTCATGCTCTAGAATCTCATTTAGGAAATTTTTACCCTAGAAAAATAGATGTAGAATAAAGTAGGTTCTATATTTGTGTAACATAAGTTCTGGGCTAATAATCCAATTTATATGTACATTGGAATGTGAAGAACCAGAAGGAGCTTCTTCCTTCAGGATCTGAGAGATTTCTGAAGTATTAGTGTTTTTTTTCTTTCACATAGTATAGCTAACAGACCCCAAATGATATGTTCTCCATTGATTACCTGCCAATTTAACTTAATTAGCTTTTTAAAAATAGGTACATATTGGTGGTATTTTTAAAATAGTTTGTACCACGACCTCTTCTTCAAATGGTACCATACCTTCCCCAAGGTATATATATGAGATACAGGGGAAAATGGACTCCAGGTTATGTGGTAAAGGGTAAATCCATAATGAACTTCTTTTCTTCCTTTGTGAAAACATTCTGACTTTTTGCTTAGCTTTACGTTTCTGTGGCTCCTTGAAGAATCTTGAACATGCCTTTCCATAAGGTTTCTAGTTTGTCCTGGACCCCCAGTGCAGATGCTTCCATTCTTGGGATGTTGCTAGGAAATCAGTGGTAAGTCCAAATATTCTTAGTTTCTAAAGTTCACAAGCTCATTCTCTTGTAAAGGTGGAGGAGGGGAGAGGAGACAGAGACTCTCTCCTTCTCCTTCCCTGATTAATTTCTTGACAAGGGTCTGGTTGAAGTGATTCTCTCACTAGGCTGGCCTACCGTTGGATTTCTGGAAACTAAACTGGTTTGCTGTTTTTTATCCAAACTCTACAAGTTGTGACCAACTCTTTCTTTTCAACCACCTAAAAGGAATTTTAGGCATTTTCTGTGTGACACCATTTGCTTTCATCCATTAGTCTTAAGACACTTCACTAATCTTTTAACTGTTTGCACTCTGGCTAATACTTTTATTCATTAGAAGTATATAGACCTTATTCATACTTTATCATCCCTTTGATTTATTGATTGCTTCAGTTGAGAAATATTGTGGGCCCTCCATAATTATTGAGAAAGATGCATGGAACACCCCTCTCACACTTGTATAAGATGCTTCTGAAAGCATATTGGGTGAGACGAATTTAGAAGCAGGTAAAATTTGCATTAGGTCCCCATTTAATAGTCCTTGTACTTTCTCTTTGTCCTTTTTCATACTTTGACACCCCTGAAAATGAAGTTCCATACCAGTTCTTCCCTGTAGCTCTAGATCCTAGACAATATCTTTTGGTCTTGACTCTTTGTCTCTCAACACTGTCATGCTGTATTCTGTTCATTTTAGACCCTCTATTCTGCTAGTTGACAGGGTACCATATTTAGGACCTGTTAATAATGTGCTACCACCTCCTATGTAAAATAATGGTGTCACCAAGTCAAAATGCGCAGCTCCATAAAGAGCTTTTTTTCTTAGAAATTGTTTTTCTTAGAAATTCCCCTCATGTTTCTATATTTTCATGATTCAGAGTTCCATATTGTGAACATTCTTTCTACTGAGTCAGATTGAAACCCATCCATATCTTCTCATCCTGTGCAATTCTTATGTATGTCCTTCCATTAGTCCTCAAGAATGTCTTCAATGCAATAGGGAAATCCCTCTAGGTATTTTAATATTTTATTTATATAAATACAATACTTTTATTTTCTATGTCTCTTGTGTGCTTCATAACTAACACAATGACATCCCCAAGCATATATGTGATAGACGTTGTTATTGTTGCTGTTTTATAATATATACATGCAAATTATCATTGGCATTGAGCTACAATCTACTTCTAAACACCTTTTGTTTCTCTACATAATTATTATACTGACCCTTTAGAGAATTTCATAGATCAATGAAGAGAGATTGGAGGGTCAAAGAAGGGGGCAGGATTTCAGAATTGGCTCAAAGAGTGAATAACATGCACACTCACTTGGGTATAGAAATCTATCTTATCCTGCAGGAAAGTTGGAGGGTAAGAAGATAAGAGAAGGGAGAGTGATACAAGGGAGGGCAGTTTGGGGGAGGGTGTAGTAAGAAGCAAAAAAAAACTTTGAGAATGGGCAGGGTAGAAAGTGAGAGAAAATAGAATGAATGTGGCTGAGCAGAATAGGTTGGAGGGAAATAGTTAGCAATAGTAACTGTGAAGAAAAAAATGAAGCAAGTTTCTTTGATAAAGGTCTCATTTCTCAAATATATAGAGAACTAAGTCAAATTTATAAAAATAAGACCCATTCCCCAATTAATAAATGATCAAATGATATGATCAGTTTTCAGATGAAGCAATCATAGCTATCTATAACCATATGAAAATATACTCTAACTCACTATTGATTGAAGAAATGCTAATTAAAAAAAAATTCTGAGGTACCATGTCATACCTATTAGATTGGCTAATAGGTTAGGAAAAAAATGACATATGTGGAAGGGGATATGGGGAAAATGAGACATTCATGCATTGTCAGTGGAGTTGTGAACTGATTCAACCATTCTGTAGAACATCTTGGAATTATGCAGAAAGGGCTATAAAACTATGCCTAACCTTTGACCTACACTAGTAGGTCTCTATCCCAAAACAGATAAAAACAAAATAGGTGAAGTGTTCATACATACAAAAATATTCACAGCATCTCTTTTCTTGGGGCAAAGAATTAGAAATTGAGGGGGTGCCCATCAACCAGGGAATGGCTGAACAAGTTATGATATGTCATTATGATAGAATACTATTTTACTATAAGATATGATGAGCAGTATGCTCTCAGAAAAACCTGGAAAGACTTGCATGGGCTGATGCAAAGTGAAATGTACTGTGTACAAAGTAACAGCATTATTGTATGATGATCAGCTGTGAATGACTTAGCTATTTAAGCAGTACAACAATCCAAGGTAACTCTGAAGGACTAATGATGAAAAATGCTATTCAACCCCAGAGAAAGAACTAATGGTGTCTGAATACAGATTGAAGCATACTTTTTTTTTGCTTTCTTTATTTTTCTTGAGTTTTTTTGTTGTTTATGTTTTCTCCCACAACATGACTATTATGGGTATATTTTCCATGACTACGCATGTATAACCTAAATCAAATTGCTTGCCTTCTCAGTGAAGGTGGGGTGGGGAGGGAGGAAAGGAGATAACTGGGAACTCAAAGTTTTAAAAATGAATGTTAAAAATTATTTTTCTATGTAACTGGGGGGGAATTTAAAAATAAATATATGAAAAAAATAAATAAAAATACAATTTTCCCTAAGAAGGGTTAATGTAATTAATTGTCATCATTTTAGTAGAAACAAGATTATCAGATTGCTTTCCTCCCTGATTAAAGTTGTGAATTCTAAAGGGGGAAAAGGGTCTAGTTTAAAAGACTGGGAATTCCCAGAGGATTAGAGGCCATGATGAGGCAAGATAGTGCAGGACATTATTGGGACACTGGGTGCCTAGGAGAGGGCAATAGCAAGAAGACAGTGGAGAGAGGATTATAAAAAGGAAAGATGGAAACCATTATTTCTAAGGTTGTTTTTTTTGGTCTATTTGTCTAGAATTGTGCGTAAGTAAGTGTGACTTTAAAAGTGAGTCAGCCACTTTTGCAATTGGAAACAACACCATAATACTCACACAGAGTATAGCTTCTACCAATTTATTTACATCACTTTTCCTACATCCAATTGAATTGTAGTTACACCAACTCTGCCCTTGTTAGAATCTGGGCCAGAACCAGAATAGGGGCCATCAAACTCTATAACCAGGTTTCGTCTCTGGTGTTAATTGAGTCTTCTTTGTTTTTAGGAGATCAGGGAGGAGGAGCAAGAACACTGTTTGTAACCCACAAATTCCTTCAGGGGTAGTGGTCAGAATCTTAGTGAAAGCAAATGAATATCAAAGTACAAATAGATGGGTCATGGAGGGAAAGGGGCCAGAAGGGGGAGGCATTGCCTGAAGAGGAGGCAAAGTCAAGAAGCACACCAGTTGAAATACATCAAGAGAGAAATAAAGCTGTAATAAAGGGGTAAGTTCAGACTGTAATAGCTGATGACACACAAATCATAGAATTTAACGTTGTAAGGGAACTTAATGATAATTTCATCTAAATATGATATATTATAGATGTTAGTACTGAGAACTATTGAGGTACAGTTACTTGTCCTAGGTCAAATAATGAATTACTGACATAGCTTAGATATGAATTTAGGTCTTAAGATTGCCCATCCAGTACTCTTTCTCTGAGTACGACAGCATGTCAACCTCCAGGAAGAGTTCTCTTGATTTACATTTTGTTGTATCTGTTGTCATAAACCCCAGACTTTAGCAACTTCTGAAGTCCTTTCAGTTGGAGAGCTCCCACCATTTCACCTCTAATGGTTCTCTGTGTTAGGTACTGAATCTGAAGAGCATCAGACATTATCTATTCTATTACTGCCCTTCTCCCCTCATCCCTTTATCTTTATCCTGTTACAATGTCATAATTTCTGTAACTTAATGCAAACTAATATTCTTAAAGTCAAACCACTTTCTACCTTCTAGTTTACAACCCATGGTCCCATAAGCCTACGTTAGAAACATGTCTGCAAATATTATTAAAAGTGGGATGTCCTCATATAGGATGTGTTGGCATTAACGGCTTGAGATCCATATCACCTTAAGGAATAATCACATTAAAGAGATATCAGATTACAGATCTATCAAAATATTGAACTAAAAGTGAACATAGCAGAACAGACCTGAATTCTGCTCGTGAAATCTACTAAAAACTCAATGATCTCTGGTAAGCAAATTCACATCAGACCCAAATTCTGCCCCATTCCTCAAAGAAATGTGACATATTAAGACTTCTTCTGTTCAATGTATTTCTTGGCATATACTAGCTACTATTTTGTGTTTTTGTAATTTAATTATCATTTGATCTACAAGATGCCAACCATGTAGGTACATGGAAATGCTTCTATGGTGTCTGACTATGAAACTAGATTGTTTAGAGCACATTGTTAATGAATCCAAGATCACAGAGTCATTTCCCATGTGGGTCAATTAATTTTACTCTCTTCCCATAATAATAGAATGCACTTTAAACACCAGTCATTCATCTCAGAAATGAGAATCAGATGAGATAGCGAACAGGTCTCCCATAAATCTGCCATCATGACCAACAAGGTAAATAAAAATATATGCCCTAGTGACTATCAATCAGTCATGCCATATTTGTATATATAAAGAAAAATAACCATAAGTTTGAGGGAGAGAGGAGAGGCATCTTAATTTTAAATGTGTTGATACAGCACATCTATCTCTGACCCTGTCTCAATCTTTGTTTTTCTGACTCTGTTTCTCTCTCTACCTTTCTCTCTCCTATCTACCTATCTACATATTAAATGTCTAATTGAAATCAAAATTAATTATAAAATAGGCTCTAAAGACTGTCTTTAGAAAAATGCATAAAATGAGTTGATCCAACATGTGTAATCAACTGTTTTGCAATAATTAATATACTTCATCTTGATTGCTCTTTTATGGCTACATGATATCATATAATCTTTCTCCCTTCTTGATTTTATTAGATCATCAGGAGACCTGAGTAGAACTAAAAATCTCGCCTCTGTCTCTAAATTATTTATAGCCTTGACTATGTCAATTCATTATACTGAGTCTCATTTTCTGCATATATAACATGAGAATATGAGTTTAGACTAAATGAGTTTAGAAATCCCTTCTTTCTCTAACATCTTATGCCTCTAGTCCTCATTTAAATGGATATAACACTAAGGTTGTAATACAATATTGCAAAATGTTAAGAAAGCATTTGGGGCTATAAATTCTAGATCTTATGTTTGGGTTGAAAGCTTTTCATTGTTTGTAGGTATATATTACCTACAATATTGATTGTTAGTTGATAGTAATAATAACATTGATCTTGGTGATGTTGACGGTGGTGGTTAGAATTGTCATCACATAATGCAATAAATATTTTTTACCTAATAGACTTCTTCTACAAATTAAATTGAGAGACCTTGTGCTGAATATATACACATAAATATAAATATATATATATACACACATCTATATACACACACACTATATGTATAAATACATACATACATGTGTACACACATACACCCTGTAAATACTCTATACTTCAGCCATATTACACATATGCCTCTCTCTCTCTCTCTCTCTCTCTCTCTCTCTCTCTCTCTCTCTCTCTCTCTCTCTCTCTCTCTCTCTCTCTCTCTCTCTTTTCAAGGCAGTTGGGGTTAAGTGACTTGGCCAGAGTCACACAGCTAATGAGTATCAAGTCATCAAGTATATGAGGCTGGATTTGAACTCAGGTGTTTCTGATTCCAGAGCCAGTGCTCTATCCACAGTCACCTAGCTGCCCCTAATGTATGCCTCTCTTCACAACATTATTCACATCTGGAATGTATCTCCACCTGTATTGCCTGGTCAAAACATAGCTGTGTTTCAGAGCCCAAGTTAAATGCTCCCCATTTCATGACCACTGCCTTCCCCACTGGAAATGAGTTTTCCTTCCTTGGACCTCTTAAGCCACTTTACAGGGTCATATAATCACACACATATACATACACACATATAAACACACACACAAACATATATATATATATACACATATACATATGGTAGTATTAACTATTAGAATTGAATGATAATCATAGTTTAATTTTGAAAGATAATTTCTCATATTTAGGACCATAAAACCTCAAAAGATACTTCCCCTCTTTTTTTGGCAGAATAAACAACAGCTGCAGTCAATATGACAAAGCCCTGAATTAAAATAAACAACATAGAGACTTCATCTTGATAAGGACATATTCACTGATGTGCATACAAAAAAATGCATTGTTTCAAAATAAATTTTATTGAAAAGGATATTTTTTCCTTTGCTTCAATGTTACTTTTTAAAAAATAGAAAAGTAATGGTATTTTTCAAAGTGCAAGGTCTTACCATAATCTTCTTCAAGGTCATTGCAAAAATAATTATTTTTTCTACCCAAGCTCTTCTTTGCAGTGTTTTTTAAGACATGGAAGAATAAAAAAAAATACAAAGGAAATTGCTCCTATTGTCAATCAACAAAAAAAGCACCTACTATGTGACACACTACACTAAGCTCTATGGATAAAACAACAGAAGTGAAATATAGAGAAAAGGCTATTTCTGGTCTTAAGAAATTTGCAGTCAGTTATATAATATACAAACTACTTAGCCTGACATTCATGGATCACCACAATTATGTACCTCCTTACTTTTCCAAGTGTATCATGTCAATGCTCTCTAAATACAATATACTTCAGCCACAATGAAAAATAACTGGCCCCCTTACACAGATGGAGTATCTTTCCTACATTCCTATCTTTGTTCACAGGATTACTCATATATAGAATGCACCTCCATTCATATTGCCTGTTGAAATCACACCTGTCCAGAGCCCAAATCAAATGCTTCCCCTTCCATGACCCCTGCCTTCTCCATTGGAATTGAGTTGTCTTTCCTTGAACCTCATAATTTACTTTAGAGGTGTACAGATCATAGTCTACAGAAGAGAGGATGGGCCTTAGAGACAATTGAGCCCAAAGCTCTAATTTTACACATCATGAAATTCAGACTTGTAAAATTTAAAGGATTTCCCCAAGGTCACATAACTATTTTAAGAATTATAGTAGTCTGAATTAAACCTATAGCCTCTACCTGAAGATCCAGGGATCCTTCTACTACATTTATGTATCTCTCATAAAGACATTCTCTTTTTATTCTAATTATTTGTGCATGAGTTATATGAAACTATAATACTATGAACTCCAGAAGAAGCAGATAATATTTTTTGCCGCTTTTTCTCTATTTAGCATAGTTCTCTGAACATAGATGTTAATAAAGGTTTATTGACATCTCCCCTACTCCATAAAGAGGCAGAAGATGATAAACACAGAACAGTTCATACTTTATCTTTGTTGCAGCTATTTTACTTTGTTACAAGGAAGTGTTCAAAATGACAGTATGAGGATATGATTAGGGTATAACATATAATACAATTCATCCATAAATTTTTATCATAAAATAAAGATGGAACAAGTATTTCTTCTATAGAATTAACTTCTTTCATTTAATATTCATTTAATACTGGGAGAATTCTAGTTGTTATCTTTCAGTTGTTTTTCAGTCCTGTCCAACTCTTCATGACCCCTTTGAGTTTTCTTGGCAAAAATACTGGAGTGGTTTGCCATTTCCTTCTACAATTCATTTTATAAATGAAGAAATTGAGGCAAAAAGGGTTAAATGACTTGCCCAGGGTCATACAGCTATGCAGTATCTGAGGCTGGATTTAAACTCATGGAAATGAGTCTTCCTGACTCTAGGCCTGGCATTCTATCCAATTCATCACTTCACTGCCCCATGAGAATTCTAGTGGGGAAGCTTCAATGGCTGTGTGGCCCTTGGTAAATCATTTAACTTCTCAGTGTCCTAGGCAACTTCCTAGGGCTATAGGTTGTATAGAAGGTACTACTTTACATTGGTAAATGGAATCCCCTCAACTGGGAGTTTCCTACCCCAGTGAAATCACATCTAGCTCATATCCTTATATATGAAACATTATGATGGGTGCCAAGGATACATAGATAAAATCAAAATCAATCCCTACCCTCAAAGAACTTGCTTTATATTTCACAGAACGATAAGTAAGCTTATAGTTAGACATATCAGTAAATAAAGGAAAAACATCACCTTTCTCTAGTAAGCAAGGTGGCCCAGGGTGGCCAGAGAAATCTGTGCTCACATAGACCAGATTCTATTCTGGGATGACTGACCCATAAGGAGTAGGTTATTCTTATTGGCTATTCCCTCACCCCAGAGTAAAACTGTAGGGAAATCTTCTTTCAAAAATTTGCATGTGACTTATATTTAGGTTTTCCTCAAACCCAGGTCATAGAGTCTCCTCCTACAAAGATACTGCAAGGGGGCAGATCTGTTCTGCCCTGACTATGCCAACTGTAGTGTGGCATGCCCTCTAAGAGAACACTGAGATACCAAAGAAAGAGGGGTTCATACCAACTTGGTTATTAACAATTTTTATTAGGTTAATTGGGGGAGTCCACTCACAAAAGGTCAGTGGCTCTGGGTGGCAGCAAGACAAAGGGACTTTGTGGATCCCTGCAACAAATTCAGGCCAGTACAAGTATTACACAGAAACAGAGCAGAGAAAGTATATTGCTAGGAATGGCCCAAGGTCACATGCAAATTTTCCTATGGGAAAGTTGGATTGCCTTTTGCTATTTACATTTACTCAAGGTAGTTTACATTCTCTGTGATACTTGAGGTCACGTCCCTAAGTTCTGGCTACTACCATACAGTCAATGTATAACGTGGTTAACAACAACTAGAATTGTCCTAGTATAGTTCATATGTAAATACTAACTAAACGTTGAATAAAAGAAGTTAATTCTATTGAAGAGATACTTGTTCTGTCTTTATTTTATGGTGAAATTTTATGAATTAATTTTATTACATATTGTATCCTAATCATATCCTCAAGTATAATAGGGCAAGGATAGCATTCTTTCAACCCACCACAGAAAACACATTAGATGAAAAGGATACACAGGAAAACAAAGTCCAAAAATGTCCAGTTATACTCATTATAGTCCCCAGGGAGAGAGAGAGATTTTATGTGTCTAAGTAATGGATATTTCCTTTCACTTTCAAATCTTTAACAACTGAATACTTTGGCTGGTAAGGCCCAGATCTTCTAGCTCCTTTGTGCCATAGCACTAAAGGATTCTTCTTTTGGCAGGTGTCCCCTCCTACCACTCACAGGAAATATATTGTCAAGAAATCTCTCCCATTCACAGAGGCAAAAGTCGTATGTTTGAACTCAGGTACTCTCCAATCCAGATATTCATGATCAAGTTCACACATGGGGTAATGTACAAAACTGGAAATATCCATTTACAGAATTGAAAATCATTTAAATGTGCCCAGAAAAGGAGGCAGAAAGACAGAAGATAGGAGCTGGAATTTCCAAGAACTACTTATATTCAAACATATCTCCCATTGTCATCATCTTTTAATATCTCTTATCCCTGCTAAATATTCATTGTCCCAGCAAATCAAATTGGAGAACTTTTAATCACATTGGTCCTTATCTTTAATTCTACATTATTTTCTGAGTCCCAGGGAAGGTCAAGCTCCTCAGTGTTCTCCTTGATCTTCTCCCCAGCTCTGTGAATTGAAGAACCAAAACAAAATCTACATGGCAGTTCTTAATTGACTCCTATGTGCACTGAAGTCCATCCGGGTCCATTCGGTATGGTTCTTAAACATCCCTCCTACCAAATTAACAAACTTTGAAGAAAGCCTAGGCCTATAACAGCTTGTGGGCTAAGAGATTATACTCACCCCAATACAGTTTTGCAAATTCAACATAGAAGTAATATTTTAAAGATTTTTCATGGGTTATCACTGCTGTGGTGGTGGGAAAGGCTAATTTCAATTAAAAAAATTAAGAAAACAAATTTAAAATAAAATCACTAACAATAGCAATTAAATATATAAAGAAGAAAGTTATAAAAATATAAAATATAAATATATTTTATCATGTGATGACTTTATCCATAGAAAATGTTGAAGAAGACACAGAAGAAACATTTTAAGAGGTAGGAAAGCAGAAATACTAGGCAAAAATATTTAGCTTATTCCATAAAAATAACAACAAAAAACTAATTAATACAAAGAATACAAGAAAAGGATACAGGGCTAATTGGAGGCAATAATGAATTCTTAAATAATTAGTGAATAAATTATGAAGTCATAGAAAAAGTAATACTTGATAGAGAAAATCATGATAATAATAGAACAATGTACAAATTTTGTTACGTTTGTATATATAATCCATTTATAGAGATGATAAAAACTAAGAAACTTAATAAAACATCATGTGTGTTTATATATATATATATATATATATATATATATATATATATATATATCTGGGTGTATACACATATTGTTCAGTTGTTTCAGTCATGGCCAACTCTTCATCACCATTGGTAAAGATACTGCAGTGGTTTGCCATTTCTTTCTCCAGCTCATTCCACTGATGAGGACACTGAGGCAAACAGGATTAAGTGACTTGCCCAGGGTCACATAGCTAATAAATGTCTGAGGCCAGATTTGAATTTAGGAAGATGAGTCTTCCTGATTCCAAGCCCCATGCTCTATCCACTGCACCTCCTAACTGCGCGCACACACACACACATACACATATATATATACATATATGTGTGTGTATAACACGTACATAATATATGAATACAAATATAAACATACAAATTTATATATAAAACAAATGAAAAGTCCTGAGTTAAAGATAAAAATGATTACAGTTGTCAAATCAAAATGGATATAAAATAGCTGGCTATTAACTGGGAAATGGCTAAACAAATCATTATATATTAATGTGATGGAATATTACATTGCCAAAAGAAAGGATGAATCTCAAAAATTAAGAGAAGTGTAAGATGAATAATATGTGATTATTAATAGCAAATTACATTTAAAATCAAAGTATTATACATAATTACTACAGCAATATAAATGGAAAGTGTTTTTTTTTGATCAACCACTGTAAAGCAAAGTACCAAGCATTTATTTTTAAGCACTTCCTGTAATCTCTGTGCTACCTGAGTGCTAGAAATACAAAAAAGGAGCAAGAGAAAGCCTCTGCCCTTAAGAAGCTAACACTCTAATGGAAAATGTCAACGGTGCACAAAAAAGCTGGAAAAAAAATAGGATGGAGAAGGCAAAGAAAGAGAAGTTGTCATGTGGTTGCATGGTATCGAAGACAAGAAAGTCAGAAACAGATTCAGGAGAGGCATAAAGCTTGACCAAACTGGCATTCTCCCTACAGTGGAGGCCCCAGGAGGAACATGTTAGTGGGAGAAGGGGTCTAACATTGAGAAGGAGTGTTTCAGTATGAAAAGGCCACAGAGAAAGAAAGGTGTTCCACGGTAATGAGGCACCATGCACAAAGGAAAATTCCAGGATGTCTTGAAAGCTAAAATGTAACAAAACCCAGAAAGTCAGAAAGAGAATCAGGAGGGGATGCAGTATCATGCAAACTAACCTCTGAAGAAGAGATCTGATAAATGTGTCATCCACTTGGTTCTTCCAATGTAGCTTGGTAGCAGGACCTAGCTTACTTCCTATTTCTAGATCCCTATAGACTCTTTTAAATTGAAGCTAATGGAAATGTATGATTGGATTCTCATATAGAGACGTTTTTTTCTGAATGAATGTAAGATCAATAAGATTTTCTGAAGTGGACACTGTGCTGTGATCACAAAACTTACTTTTGGATTTTTCGTACACATGTACTATATAAGAATGAAATAAGATAGTACTTTAAAAAACAATCTCCAGGAAAAAAAGTCCTAGATTTTATGTAATAAGAATAAAAATAAAATATATGAGTCATTGATTTCCAACTTGGCCTCGCTTCCATATTTTAAATTTTTTTATCAGCCTCAAAAGTAGAGTTAAACAGCTGAATAAAGACAAATGTGTCTGTGTGTAAGCTTTCACTCAGGTATGACTGATTGATTGCAGCCTGAGAATGTGCAGCTGCTATAAATATGCAATACTCAGCTTTTGCTGTTTCATCAAACTGTTTACCAAACTCTCAAACTCTTATGAAGAGAGCCCTCAGAATTTGTGACCTCATTTACCATGAGCATATATATATATATATATAAACACACATGATGTTTTATCACGTTTCTTAGTTTTTTATCATCTCTATAAATGGATTATATACAAATGTAACAAAATTTGTACCATGAGCATATAAAGTGCAGCAACAAAAGAACTGACTTTCTACTTCCAGAAAATGCTGTAGAAAATGTCTAACATCCAAGGAGCCAAGAGTGGTAGAGAATAACTATGCTTAAATATAGTATCATGATATATACCAGTAAGACATGAAAGAGCAGAGCCAAGATGGTAGAGTGAAAGCAATGAATTACTTGAGCTCTCCCCCAAATCCCTCCAAATACCTGTAAAAAAAGGCTCTAAACAAATTCTAAAGCAGCAGAACCCACAAAAAGACAGAATGAAGCAAATTTCCAGCTCAAGACAACTTGAATGGTTGATCAGAAAGGTATATCATGCCGTGCTGGTAGAAGAGCACAGTGTGGTGTGGGCACGCAGGCCACAGCAAACCTAGAGCAGGCCTCAGAGGACTGAATCATGGGCAGCTGTGGAGGTTTCCAGACTTCTCAACCCATGAACACCAAAGATGACTGAGAAGGTCAGTGGGAAAAGTCTATTTCTGCAGTACTAGAGTGGAGCACAGGGTCTCATCTCTAATTCCCCAAGAGCACAGAGCACGGGCCCCAGAGGCAGTGGCTGCCTCCTAAGCAAGAGAAGTAGAAGAAAAACTGGGAAGAGAAATGAGAGTGATGCAAGAAAATCATGAAAACAAGTCAACAGCTTGCTAAAGGAGACCCAAAAAAATACTGAAGAAAATAACACCTTAAAAAATAGCCTAACCCAAATGGCAAAAGAGGTCCAAAAAGCCAATGAGGAGAAGAATGCCCTAAAAAGAAAAATTGGCCAAATGGAAAAGGAAGTCCAAAAGATTACTGAAGAAAATACTTCCTTAAAAATTAGAGTAGAGCAATTGGAAGCTAGTGACTTTATGAGAAATCAAGACACTATAAAACAAATCCAAAAGAATGAAAAAATAGAAGAGAATGTGAAATATCTCATTGGAAAAACAACTGACCTGGAAAATAGATCCAGGAGAGAGAATTTAAAAATTATTGGACTATCTGAAAGCCATGATCAAAAAAGAGCCTAGACATCATCTTTCAAGAAATTATCAAGGAAAACTGCCCTGATATTTTAGAACCAGAGGGCAAATAGAAATTGAAAGAATCCACTGATCTCTCCTGAAAGAGATCCCCAAAGGAAAACTCCTAGGAATATTGTAGCCAAATTCCAGAGTTCCCAGGTCAAGGAGAAAATATTACAAGCTGCCAGAAAGAAACAATTCAAGTATCGTGGAAACACAATCAGGATAACACAAGATTTAGCAGCTTCTACATTAAAGGACCACAGGGCATGGAATATAATATTGCAGAGGGCAAAGGAGATAGGATTACAACCAAGAATCACCTACCCAGCAAAACTGAGTATAATCCTTCAGGGGAAAAAATAGTCATTCAGTGAAACAGAGGACTTTCAAGCATTCTTGATGAAAAGACCAGAGCTGAATAGAAAATTTGGCTTTCAAATACAAGACTCAAGTGGAACATGAAGTAAACAGGAAAGAGAAATCATAAGAGACTTATTAAGGTTGAACTGTTTACATTCCTGCATGGAAAGATGATATTTATAACTCATGAGACCTTTGTCAGTATTAGGGTAGTTGGAGGGAAAAAATTGTATGTATGTATGGATAGATAGATAGATAGATAGATAGATAGATAGATAGATAGATAGATAGATGAGGGCAGGAGGTGAGTTGAAGTTTAAGGGGTCATATCTGGAGAATAAAATTAAGGGATGAGAGAGGATTATACTCGGAGAAGAAGAAAGGGAGAGGTAGAATGGGGTAAATTATGTCACAAAAAAAACAGAAAAGAAAAGGCTCTTAAAGTGGAGGGGAAAAGGGGGGGAAGCTGAGAGGAAGTGAGTGAATCTTATTCTCATCAGATTTGGCTTAAGAAGGGAATAACATACATGTTCAATTGGGTATGGAAATCTGTCTTACCTACAGGAAAATAGTCTTACCCTACAGGAAAATAGGGGGAGAAGGGATCAAGAGAGCAGGGGGATGATAGAGAGGAGGGCAGATTGGGAAAGGGGGTAATCAGAAGCAAATATTTCTGAGGAGGGAGAGGGTCAAAAGAAAGAATGGAATAAATGGGGGGCAGGATAGGATTAAGGGAAATAGAGTTAGTTTTTCACATGTCTACTATGGAAGTGTTTTTCATAACTGCACATGTATAACCTATATTGAGTTGATTGCCTTTTCAACGAGGGTGGGTGGGGAGGGAGGAAGGGAGAAAATTTGTAACCTAAAGTTTTAAAAACACATGTTTAAAAAAAATGTTTTCACATGCAACCGGGAAATAAGAAATACAGGAAATGGGGTATAGAAGTCTGTCTTGCCTATAGGAAAATAGAAGGGGAAGGGGATAAGAGAAGAGGGGGGAGAGATAGAAGAGAGGGCAGACTAGGGGAAGGGGTATTCAGAATGCATGCCATCTTGGGGTGGTGGGAGGGGTGAGATGGGGAGAAAAAGTGGAACTCAAAATCTTGTGGAAGTAAATGTTGAAAACTAAAAATAAACAAATTTATGTTAAAAAATAAAAGTAAAAAAAAAGCCATGAAAGGAATATATTCCCCAATCTCTGGACAGGTGAAGAATTAATAGAATAAGCTTTCTCATGCATAAACTTGATCATATCACTCCCCTATTGAAAAATTTTCCATGGCTCCCCATTAGAGGCCAAGAAGAATTAAAATTGTCTTTTGGAATCCAAAGCTGTTACAAAATGGAGCACCATACTTCTTGCCTTTTATGACTTATTTCTTATTATTCCTTGTGTAAATTCAACAACTGAGCTGCTCTTTGTTTCCAAAATAAACTTTCCTAGCTTTGTGTGTTTACTCATGTTTCCCACAGTGAAAATATCTTTCCCCTCCCAGTTTTCCTATTGAATTTTACCATTCCTTAAAGTCGACCTTAAATGCTACCTCTTTGGCAAAGTCTTCCCTCATTTCCCTTCAGTGTCCAGCCTCCTCAGACACCTCATAGAATGCTTTTTTTTTTGCTTCTCTCCATCCTACCTTTCTAGACTTCACATTAATCTTCTTCGTATAGCATGCACTAACCTGCTTGCTGTCCCATATATACACCATTCTAAAGCCACTCTCAATGTCTTTGCTCAGGTTGTCCTCCATGCATGGAAAGCTCAGCCTCAGTTCCTATTGGAAACCATTCCTGATTGCTGCATTTTTTTTATTCTCTCCTAATAAGGTTTTGTTTTAGTTTTAGTTTTGATTTATTTTTGTTTTTGATACATGCTTTGTTTTACTTCGATGTGCATATGCAATAATGCTTGATTGGAACATTAACTTCTGAAGGGCTGAATCTACATTATATCTTTGGGGGACCTATAGCAATTAAGATACACAGAGAACATGGTACATTGTAGGCTTTAAATATATTTGTTGACACTGAAAATACCAAAGTTATCTCTAAAATCTTACAACTCTTTTAGTGAGTCCATTGTTAAGAAAGGGGAGAAAGAGGTAGAGAAAGAGAGACAGAGAGACAGAGAGAGAGATAGAGAGACACAGAGAGAAGGAGGGAGGGGGAGAGAGGGAAAGACAGCAAGAGAGAGAGAGAAGGAAGAATGAATGGATAGATAGATTAGACAGATAGATGATAGAAAGATTAGACAGAAAAAATAAATAGATTAGACAGGTACAAAGATAGATTAAATAGTTAGAGAGATAGTCATAAAGGTAAGTAAATAGGTAGGTAGATAGGTAAGTAGATATCCCAGTAGGGTATCCTAGATGATGGGGAAAATAGTTATTGAGTTTTCTAAGAGTTAGGGAGTCAAAGTTGCTAAAAGTGTCATGGCGTAACACAGAATTTGTTCTGCTACCATAATCCAATTAATATGGATTTTATAGAAATGAACCATTCATTGTATTGTCATTTGCTTTTCCATTCATTTATGAACCTCTAGGCATGATTCTTCAGTGACTGTATGAAAAAGTCTAGTCTTCTTGTAGCTGTTAATTTTCTCTTGCATTAGCATTAGTCCCGAGTGGAGGCTGCAGAGGGCAGGTCAACATGGGGGGAAATAGAGTAATCCTCTACACCAGGATCCTGAGTCTTACCTCTGGTTCTGTAACCGGGGTAATCTCAACTCCTTTGGCCTTGGTTTCCCCATCTATGCACTAAAGAATATGAATTAGGTCATCGTAAAGGTCCCTTCAATCTCTCGAATTTTCATCTAGTCTTAGATAACACTTATTCTCCTGAGGGGAACATGATTGGAGATGAGGACTTTAGAATGGAGGCCTTCCAAAGGACTCTTTCTATTATACCGTGTTACCTAATGGAGAGTTTCATATGCCTTCACCGCAGGCATCACCCATCCTTAACTCAAATGGTTGATGCACTATCCCAAATTTGAATATAAATGACTCAAAGGTGAGGTTGCCTTTTATGAGCAAATGGCCATACCCAACTAGAACATAAGCCCATTGGGATGGGGAACTTTTGTTTTGTCATTGTCCAATCTTTGGGCCTCGAGAGTCTAGAACAGTACAAAATTTGCTTTGTAAATGCTTTTTGAATTAAACACCAGCTTTACTCAACCCAACTCTATTACCCTTTGACACATGGTTAATGCAAATAATAGAGGTGAAGGCCTTTTATTGTGAGCCTTTTAACAGTAAAGTTGTGTCCATTTTTTGATGTTAAATATCCCAGCTCTCTCTAATGCTGGGCATAAAAATGGGTACTTTGGGAGTATTTAATACTTGTGTTGTAAATGATTGACACATTTGTTCCTTTTGTAAAATTACAAAAGTTCTTGCATCATCAAGACTAGATTGTTTATTTAACATTTTTCTCTTCCCAGTAAGAGAAGGCATTGTATGTTTGTGAACAGAGAGAAGATGAAAGTTTCAGTGATAAACAGAAGCTTCAAAAGCATCTTCTGATTTTGAAGAAGAATTATATTTAGAGTAGAGAAAACATTCAAAGAGCAAATATTTTATGTGGCAAACCACAGAGTATCCTAAACACTAAATTTCTACTTCCATAAGAGGTTTAAAAAATAATACAGTAAACAGGTCAGTGCCTTTTAAAGAGATGGTATACAACTTTTTCAGAACCTCAGACTCTTTCTCCACTAGCAGACAAAAAGCTGATATTTGCAAAGCATTCTACTAACAGTGTGCACCATTACCAGTCCCAGGAACTGACTTTTTAAGATTTTTTTTTTGCTTTCTTGGTCTTCATATATTTATACCACTACTCATGGGAAATTGAGTTGACTGCTTGAAATCCAAAAAGTATCAATGAGTTCAGCCAGTCTTGAACAAGCTAAGTCATCTCCAAACTAGGTTTTACCTTAGGAATAGCTTGGTGACACAGTAGATAGACTGCTGGGATTGGAGTATAGAAGATTCATCTTCATGAATTCAAATCTGGCCTCAGACACTTCTCTGTTCAAAGAGAACCTCAGTGTCTCCTCCTTCAGGACACCATTCTTGAGCTCCTCCTTCCCATGGGTATTTATATTTTATAAATCTTTTTTTTTCTTTGAACTCATTGTTCCCTCCCCCAGTAGAATGAAGCACCTTGAGCATAAGTTCATTTCATCTCTGTCCTTGCATCTCTAGTATCTAGAACAATACTTTTCACATAGCAATTAACAAGTTTTTGTTGAATTGAATTGTCTCATTCTATAGAGTGTTATAGGTTTTTTTTATGTACATGTTTATCTCCCATCTAATTGTGAGAGCCTTTGGGACAATTTTGTTGTTGTTATTTCTGTATCCCCAATGCCCTGCACAAAGTAGGAATTTCATGATTATTTATTGAATGGAATTGAATTCAACCTGAGTATCCCCACTGTCTCACATCCTGAAAGTTGAAAAGGGTTTACCAGAGATATTTGATGAAAAAAAGTTAACATATGGGAATGTGGAAGAAGGGTAAACAAGTATAATTTAATCCTTATAGTCTGAGTTAAAACTTTTTTTATAAAGATAAATTGACCTTGAAAGAAATTTTCAATAGTGTATACCAAATTACACTATAGTATATACCAAATAATATATACCAAATTTTCAATAGTATATACCAAATTACAGTGACTCCAAGTACTATATCTTTTAACTACTCTTTGCCTTTACAAATGAAACATTCATTTGCCAGTAGCAGCCATAAAATAACCTTGCTAGAGGCCATTAGGTATCAGAGGGGATGGACCCTGGACCTAAAGCCAAGATGACTTTTAAGTTTATATTGGGCCTGAGACACTTTATCAGCTATTACCCTGGATATATCACTTAACCACTATCTGCCTCAGTTCCTCAAGTGAAAAAATGGCATGATAATAGCACCCATCTATCTCTCAGGGTTATTTTGAGGATCAAGTTAGATGATATTTGGAAAGCATTTAGCACAATGCCTGGAACATAGTAGGTACTTAATAAATGATTATTTCCTTAATTCTAGTTTATCTCTGATATATTTTTTTAAATGATAGCATCATAGGTGGAGTAGAAAATGCATAAGACCTGCAAGTTGAAGGGCCATGTTTGAATTTCAGTTTCATAATTTTTGTCTTTCTTAGAATTTGAACCCATTTTTAACTTGATTTTTCCAATCACATGTAAAAACAATTTTAAACATTTGTTGAAATTGTTTTGACTTCCAAACTCTCTCCCTTCTCTCCCTTTCTCAACCCTCCTTGAAAAGGTAAGCAATTTCATATAAATTATACATGTTTGGTCATACAAAACATATTTCCATATTAGCCATGTTGCAAAAGAAAACACAGACTAAACAGTAAAACAAAATCAAGTTTTTTCTAAAAAGTATGCTTTGATCTGCATTCAGACTCCATCAGTTTTTCCTTAAACCTATTTTGAATAGAGATTGTTTCATTGTTTGTACTTTTATCCCAAGCATCTAGCCCCACGGCTGACAGAGTAGGCACTTGATAACTACTTGTTAATTGATTGGCACTCAGTTTTCCTCCCTTCTTCAGAAAAAAAAAACTTTCAGTGAACTCCCAATTCTCCCTCAGAAATACTAGAAAAAGTTTCCTCCTACTGAGGATAAACACGGGATGGGAATTGGAACTGAAATAGAGATGGGGATAGGAACAAGGATCAGATTGAATTCATTGTTACAGGATACAATACCCAAGATGAAGAATCTGGGTTTGGAAAAATCATGCAACAAGACTTCTAGAAAGAATCAACTTTATTTTTTCCTGCCTCCTCTTATTCATTATCTGCTCATACCTTGTTCTGGGTTCAAGTGAATAATTTTAATGACTGGGGAAGTGACAATCTCTCTTGCTCTTCTCACAACATTTAGCGATAAATATCACGTAAATGGAATGGATGGTTATGTAGTTATACATAATGCATAATTTTACCACCATAATACTGAAAGACAAAAGCAGGGTCCAACACAAAATCTCCATATTCAAATAGTGTTTAATGATGTAAGGCTTTCCAAATTTATTGTAGCATGGCTTGCCTCTTTACCTAAAGACTGCTCCCTTGTGCCTTTAACTGTTTCACACAACTTCCATTTCATCTGAAAACAAGCCATTTTCCAACAACACCACACATTTATCCTTGAAGTCCTCCCTGGGAATGAGCTGTCTAGTGATCATTGGGCACTATACTGGCAGTGTGATGGAGTGGATCCATTGGTTTCAGATTATAGGAAGGAAAGGGCTATATAGGTTCTCCCTTTCCTGCTCTCCTATTCCAGTGCCCACTCCATTTGGGGTCATCATTGCTACTCATTGCCACTATGGTTCAAATTGTTGAATACTCCACTGCCTGCAACCTATGGAGCCTCTCCACTGTCTACTGTAATGGAGGCAACATCTGGCTCTCTATAGAAGGTTGAACACTCCCTTCATCTTCATGGCCTAGCAATGCCATAGTCTTTGCCCTTACTGGAGCCTGAGCACCACCTGCCCTGTGCCAGATCATGGAATTATTGCTGATCCTTTGTCCTTCCTACTCCAATGTTGTTGTTTATGCTGGCCCACCTATTACTAGAAGCAACAGCTTCAATAGCACAAGCTATCAGACCTTTGAATTAAGCAACAACTTTGGGCAGATTTTGTCCATAGTAATTATTGCTACTCCTGGAAAAGACTTCACAATGTCCTATGACTGTAATCAAAATTCCCTCAGATACCCTCATCCAAAACACTACCCTGCTATCACCACTCTTTTATATGTATTGTTTTCCCCTATTAGAGTATAATAAGCTCTAGAGAGCAGGGATGATCATGCTTGCTAAAATCTGCATCTTAATAGTTTAGTATACATAGCAAACATGGTAAACACATACTTTTTTTCTTCTATCCATCCATCCATCATCTCTAGTTGCTGAATATCCACCAACATTTTACTTTCTAGTCCCCCTGAAATTACAGGAATGCTTCAGAGTATGTGTCTAACACTGCCAGAAGGAACATCAGAAGAGCAGAGGCTCACTGAGACTCATCTTCCTCACCACCTCCCTTCTTCCACTTCATGAGACCACTGAGCTCAAACACCGATGTTGTTATCTGGCACTGATTCAAGCTGACCTTCAGGCCCAGAACTGAAATTAAAAGAAGTATTTGTGGACCATTTAACAGTTAACAAAAAAAAGTTTCCTAAGTTATTGAATGGAAAGAATGCTCAATAAGGATAAAACACTGATTTAATTGAGTTCATCTTCTCTGTCTCTGCCTTGATCACACTGCCACGGAGGGTAAGGCTGAGGAAAACAAATTCTGCCTTCTCATTAGTTAGCTTGGTCCAAGCTTTGGTCTTCTTAGCCAATTCAATTGTTAGGACAGTTTCAATATCTTTTAAGGAAAAAAATAAGGCTGGCTTTCATGGAGTATATTTTATCTACCATAGTTACAAGTGGTCAGTTCTAATGGCCTTTCTGTGACTGCATTCTCATTGAACTTTAGGAAAAGAACTGGAAGTATAAATGATCTTTACAAATACTTTCTGCTCCTCTGAATTCTCTGAAACTGAGCTCACTTCTTATTCTTCTTCATTGAGCAACCATCATCTCCCCATTCCCTAAATACAGATTTGACTCGTTCAAGGCTATGCTGTACCCCCCTTTTATTTTCTATACTTTTTAAATATGATGTAAATAGCTTGGCTGACAGTCCCATTAATTTTAGACAAAGCAGAGATATAAACAAATCTGTTTTATTGATAAAATTGAGGAATAAGTTATTTTAGATTAGAAAAGTGAACTGTGCTATTCATATAACTTCTCTGGAATACAATATTTTATATAAGTATGGAGGCTGGTTTATTAAAATTCTGGGAAAGATGCAGGGACATTTCACATAATGTAGAATGCTTGTGTAGAGAGGACCAAATTCTTCAATATTTCTGCACATAATAAATACATTATGCTTTGTCCCCATAGTGATAGTTACAAATAGGTTTTTTCCCCAACATCACAGGACAAATTGATGGCTGGAGCCAGCATGGAATGCAGGTTTCTTGCTTCCAGAGAAAACCGCTTAGCCACATGGCCTCTCTTTTTAAATTCCAGTGAGTCCAGATGATTTGTTCCATAGCACTCTATACAAATAGGAACGTTTACTGGTTACATCATGCTTACTAATTTCAAAGACTTATGCTTTTGGAGATGTATAAAACATGCTTCTAAACATCTGTTTGGTTAACTGGATAATGGTCCCTATTTTCTGTCTAAAGATTCAATGACTTATTATTCATATTTTCCCCATTTCATATGCACATTTTTTTAAACTTTTTTTCCCTGGTAGGTGAGGACCCAAAATTGAGATGCAGTTAGAACATATTATTAGGGTAAGGCCATTCAAAGTATTCTGATATCCACATTTAGATGTCTCTGTTCATCAGCTCACTTAACTCCAAGCTTCTGCTATTCATATCACTCCTCAGTACCATCATCTTTAATATGTAACCTGGTTTGGTTGGGGGAAGAAAGGAAAAGACTGGATAACAGGGTGCTGTTTATAGATTTTACCCAAACAAACATGAAAACATCTGTATTTCACTGCTACTGCTGTTTTTATGCATTAGTGCTCAAAGGTATCTTAATTTTGAATAGGCTCAGATATTATTAAAATTTTAGAAATTCCCTCTCTAATCAGTTCATTCATATTTCAGCATGAGTCAAGGAAAATGTTCTCTCTTTTTTGTACTGTCTTTTCTTCTCTTAATCTAAAATAACAAATTAATTAGCATAGACTGAATTAATCGCATGTGGCCAACTATTCAAATAGTAGTCAAAGTTGTTTGTTTTTTAATATTGTTGTTATTGTATAAATGTTTTCTTGGTTCTGCTCACTTTACTTTGCATTAGTTCCTACAAGTCTTCTCCGGTTTCTTGGAAGGCATCTGCTTCATCATTTTACATCTCTATAGTATTACATCACATTTACATACCATAACTTATTCAGTCATTCCCCAAATGACGGGCATCTCTTCTGTTTCCAATTCTTTGTCACCACAAGAAGAACTATTAAAATACTTTTATGAAACTTCACAGCTTAAGACCAATTCTTTTTCTTTTCCCTAATTACCTTCTGGTTCCCTATTGAAAAAGATATATTTTTGTACCCAACTATGTGTTTTTTCTCTTTAACCAGTTCAGATAAAAATGAGGTCCAAGCGTCAGCTTGAACTCTTTCCTCACCTTGCCAGAGAAATCTTACCCTTTCCTTCATATTTGTATAGACTTCTTTTTGAGCACACCAATTATGTAAGATAATTTCTTTTAACATTCATCTCCATTTCTGCCCTCTTGTGAATTTTTTCTTCCACCTTTCCAATCTTCATTTGAGAGTAACAAAACAAAAGTAGCATTTCCAGGCCTTCTGTTCATTTAGATTTCCTCATGACACTTGCTCTTGCTAGGATTCTGAGGGGACAAGTTTAATTGACTGTATTAGAATGTAGATATGCTTACCGTTTTATATTTCTCTTCACTCCTGTATGTTCATTTCTAAGTTTCTGTGCCACTCCAGTGTCTTTTATCAGGAATGAATAGAGTATTTCTATTTCATTGAGCATCAGTTTTTCTTTTGTAAGACTATACTTAATTTTGGTAGGAATTTCATTGTTTGTTATATGATTATATCTTTGCTTTGTGGGATGTTGTATTACAATCTTTCTGCTCCTTTATAGTAGGAATTGTCAAATCACTTTTATTCTGACTCCTTAGTAATTGAATTGCTTCTTTTTGGCTCAGTATTTTTCTTTGACCTGGAAGTTCTGGATTTTGGCTATAATGTTCTTGGGAGTTTTCATTTTGTGTTTTGTTTTTCTTTCAGGAAGTAACCAGTGTATTCTTTCTATTTCTCCTTTGTCCTTTGATTTTTAAGAGATCTTAATAGATTTCTATATTGATTTTCTGAAATTTGATGTGCAGGCTCTTTTTTTGGTAATGAATTTTTGTATGTTTCTATTGACATTTTCTGTTTCTTACATCATCATATCATTTCATATTTCCCTCACCTAGCCCTCATTTGAGAACCATCCCTTATGAAAAAAGAGTATTTTTTAGAAAGGAAAAAAAAATCAGAACAATTGATCAATTCATTATAAAAGTCTGAAAACATGTGTAGTGGGGAACCTGTTTTGGCCTTCCACTTCCATGAATGGGGAGGATAGAATTGTCTTCTCACATTTCTTCATTAAAGTACTAATTGATCTTTATAATTTGGTTTATTATTTTTTTAATTTTGGATGTGTTGTTGTTCTTTCTACTTACATTTTTGTTGCTACTTTGCATATTATTTTCTTGGCTCTGCTTACTTCATTCTGCATCAGTACATAATGTTCTTTCTATGTTTTTCTGTATTCTATGATTTTTCTTATAGCAGAATAGTGTTTCCTATATTAATGTGACACAATGTGTTTAATTATTCCTGAATTGATGAGCATCTACTTTGTTTGATATTCTTTGTGATAACAAAAAATGTTGCTATAAATTTTGTTATCTATGACTTCCTTGGAATACAAGCCCAATAATAGATTCTGTGGTTCATCCCTTTATTTGTATAATTCTAATGTTTTTCAAGATGGCTGAGTGACTTCACAGCTCCATCAATAATGACTTAATATGCTTATCTCTCCACAACTCCTCCAAGATTAACTGCTATCATTTTTTCCCTCATTTTTCCAACTTACAAAGTATGAGGTAAAGCCTCAGGTTTGTTTTGATTTGTATTTCTCTTATGAATAATTTCAGACTTTTTCATGTAGTAGTTAATATTTTGTAGTTTTTTGAGAAATTTTTTTTCACATCTGTGTGTGTATACACGCATACATATATACATATGTATGTGTGTACATATATATATAATATACATATATATGTGTGTATACATGCATACATATATACATATGTATGTGTGTACATATATATATATAATATACATATATATATGTCTGTAACTCTTGAATATGAAACATTTTTTCAGAGAAATATGATACAATTTTTCCCCATTAAATCACTTCCCTCCTTATCTTATATGCATTGTTTCTATTCATCAGCTTTTCTGTTTCAAATAATCAAAGTTATTGGCTTTAACTTTTGTGATTGCTTTTATGCCTTCTTTCAGTAAGTATATATATGGCCTCCTTCCTGCCCTTAGCACAAGGCACTCTTCCTCCCCATTCTGGGCATTTTCACTTGTTTCTCATGCTAGGAATGCTCTCTATCCTTGTGTCTACTTCTTGGCTTCACTGGCTTCCTTTCAATGTCAGCTAAAGTCCCACTTTCTTTCAAAAGCTTTTTCTGGTCCCTTTGAATGGTGGTAACATCCATCTCTGATTATGTCAAATTTGTCCTTTATATATCTTGTTTGTGTACAGTTATTTTTGTGTTTCTCTCAGTAAATTGTGATCACTCTTAGGACAGGGAGTGGTTTTGCCTTTCTTTGTAACCTCAATATTTAGTGCAGTGCCTGGCACCTAACAGGTACTTAATAAACTGTATGACTCACATACAATGCTAGATTCTTTCAGTATGTTGAGCAGTATTTCTTCTTTTAAAAACTTCTTCATTAAAAGGCATAGTTCTTTGAGAAGGGTATTGGTAAAGGTAGAAGTGGAAATCTAGGCAATGTAATAGCAAAATAGCTGAATATATATATATATATATATATATATATATATATATCATATATATATATATATATATATATATCATATATATATATATATATATATGATATATAATGCCAGGAAAATGAATTGCTTCCATTTGAATTGTCTTAGGAAGATTTTGAAGATCATCTGGCAGGATAAGATATCAGATACTGAGGTCTTTTCTTGAACTAAACTGCCAAACATTCAAATTTTACTTCAGAGAGCACAACTATGACAGGCTGGCCACATTATTCAAATGCCAAACACATGTTTACCTAAAAGACTATTTTATGGAGAACTCACATTGGACAAAATCTCAGATGGTGGTCAGAAGAAGGACAAGGACAGTCTCAAGGTCTCTCTTAAGAACTTTGGGATTGATTGTGTGACACGGGAGATGCTGGCACAGGACCATTCAGCATGGCCATGCCCCCATCAAAGAAGGTGCTATGATCTACGAGCAAAGCAGAATTGAAACTGCTCAAAGGAAATGAAGGATGTGCAAATTTAGAGAATCCACCCCAAATGTTCACATGGATTATTTGTGCCCAATCTGTGTAGAGTATTCTGAGCTTGTTTTGGTCTGATCAGCCACAGTCGGACACACTGAAACTTGACTTTAGCATAATGATGTCATTTTGGTCCTCTTCGAGAATGAAGGACAACAGCCAATGATCCAACCATATATAGATATAGATATATAGATATATAGAGAGAAATACATATACAAAGAAATATATATAATAGAACTCTATATAAAACTATATAACTATATATATGGATAACTACGTATAATTATATATAACTATATAACTATAACTCTCTCTCTCTCTCTCTCTCTCTCTCTCTCTATATATATATATATATATATATATATACACATACACACACACACACACATACACACACACACATACACACACACATACACATATACACATACATATATGTCTTGGAACAATAACCAAAGAGAAACTACTGAGGACTCTCCATGCCCATCCTGCCTAGGGTGTCAAAATTAGGCCTAATAAAACTAAAGTGTTTGGTTGCTCTACTCTGATCCATATAACCATTACTTTATTTAGGACCACTTCACCATCCCCATTTGTTCCTCTACATTGTTGCCTGACATTACATCTGAGCTGAACTGTTGTCTCTGAGATGCAAGATAAAGTAATTTCCATTGTTTCAAGCTACTAGGCAGAGTTTCTCAGGAGCTACTTCCTGGAGAGAGAGTAGGGAGAAAGCATCTTACACAACTTTACTAGCTAGCTAGCAAGTTTCTTACAAGGCCTAAATATAATCATATCAAAAATATTCAGTATCTCTACTATGAGTAAAGCACTATATTCACATTTTCTTTTTCCTTTTCTTTTTGTGAAATGGCAGTCTTCCCAAACATTTGCCCAAATTCTGAGGGAGAAAGAGGCAGAGAGAGCCAGAGATACAAAGATAGAGACAGAGGCACAAAGAGACAGAGACCAAGATAGAGACAGAGAAATAGGGAGCTTTATTAAGTGCTTACTATATGCCAGATACTGTACTAAGGATAGAGGTTACAATGGTACTTTTCAGATTCAGATTTTTTTTGAAAAAATTACATTTTCCCAACTTCTGGACTCCCTCCCCTTCTCCTGTTTCATCATCATTAAAACCTGTTGTAGTAGAATTGCCAGAACCAATTTGGCACATAAGTAAGTAGCTGCCGCCAACTTTCTCACCCTCATAGGAAAGAGCCAAGCATACAGCCAGTGTAACAGACTTACCTTGCCCACTGGGGATAAATCTCCCTGGCCCCTGTTCTTGGAGCAGCTGGAATCTGAGGTGATTAGCAACTGGATTTCAAGGAGCAGGAATATAGAGCAGAATGAGGAAAGCAGCTCTTACTCAGCTTTTTTGCCCCTAGCATATATCTCTTGCTCCATCCCACTCTCCTTTAATTGATTACTAGAATTTAAACATCTGGAGGATTGTGAATGGATTAGATAAGGCTTTCTACAAAGAGAGTAACACTAATAATAGCTAGCATTAATATAGCCCTTTACAATTTTCAAAGCACTTTACAAATATTATCTCATTTTGTCCTCACAATAGCCTCAGTACATTGGTGCTATTATTATCCCCAATTTACAGATAAGAAAACTAAGTCTGAGAGAGGTTAAGTGGTCACACAGAGGTTCACACCACTAAGAAGAAGATAGGATATGAACTTAGGTCTTCCTGACTCCAAATTCAACACTTTTTTCTCTGTGGCATCTAGATAAGGGACCCGAAAACCCGGATCTGGACAGGACTTCAATGACCATCTCGTCCAATTTCATAATCTTACAAATGAGGAAAATGAGGTCAAAGGAGTTTAAGTTATTTGCCCAAGGTCACACGAGAAGTAAGTACTAGACAGAAGATTTAAACTCAGGTTCTCTCTTACAAACACCATTTCACCTGGTATAATGTTGCATACAGAATATTGACTTCTCCTAATTATCTGCTATTCATGGAGTGATAGCTACTTGGGCATGTGCCCTTTTGTGCAATTAAACGGATGGCATTTTGATGGCAAACTTTGATTCAGAAAGGTTTGTATATGCAAAAATTCTCATAATCACTATCATAATTCAAGCAAATTATACTTCTCATTCATTTCTGTGTGAATCCCAATCATTCCAACCTGTACCTGCTCCTGCTTTTTACCATCCCTACCTTCTCTGGCTCTTCTCTGGTGCTCTTTCCACTGCTCCACCTAGCTACTCCTTTTTACCATCACTATCTTCTCTGGTCCAACCTACTCCTATCCCAGGCCACTGAACTGTCAGTGAAGTGCAGCAGTAGAGATGTTTCTAACAGCAATGAGTACCCACAGTAACCCTTTCTCTGCATTATCATCAAGGTCATAACAGACTGGGGACAAGACATTAAGGTTGCTGTTGCTCTGTTGGGGAGTGAATTGGCAGGCTCCATCCCACATTAATTAGAGTAGAGGAAATAGAATGGAGAAGGAGATTGGGATTGACTCAAGATATCCCTTCATTCTAAAGCCAACCAAAAGTGCAATATCTGCAGAAAAAATAGCAAAGGGAAAATAGTGTCTATACCACAACAACGTTTTCAACAAACTAAAAAAAAGAAAAAAAACATGCACACACAGAAAATCTAAAGGGAATGAATAAAAGGAGCAAAATGAGAATGAAATGGGAAATTGAGCTAAGAGGAAATGGGGTTAGGAAAATACCAAAATGTGATGAAAAAAGCAGTCCACTAGAGGTATCTGGAGAGCATATGACCTCCAAGATGCATTTAACCTTCAGTTTCTGGTTTTCTCTGAGTTTCTTCCTCATATTTACCTTTGGTTTCTCACAGTTATCCCTCTGTATAAAAAGAGAGTGTAAAAGTGCTTTGGGAAGTAATCTTTTTTCCTATTTTAGAAGAAAACATATAGGGAAGAGAGAGCAAGGGTCATTTTATTTCATTTCCAGGAAAAAAAACCTATTAACATGTTCTCAAGAGTAATATTCATTTCCAGTAGAATCTAAACATTACATTTTAATCTACTGCAGCTCAATGTAATTTTTCTGAAGGAAAAAAAATAATTTAAGGCTACACATCTCATTCATTCTTCCATCTGCAATAGCTGCCACAACAAAGAACATTTCAGACGTTGATGCAAAATCAGCATTTCCTTGGAGTCTAATTCATCTTCCACTCTCTTACCTACTTGCCACCCCCATCTTGATTTCATTTTGTTATGTTGTTCTCACCACCTCTTTGACTATATCTTCATGTGGAAAGCACTAAAATTATAGGCAACAGGAAGAGTAATTCTAGGAGAGTGAGCCCAGCAGCTTCTGGCACTAGTGCTCAGAGATAGCAAACACAGCTCTGCTGCAGCTGGCATTTCCAGTTGGCAGTCTGCTCTGGTGCCCTTGCCTGGGCTTCTAAACCCTTTTTATTTTTCACTCCAACACTAACAGTTCTATTTGTTTCCTTTGATAAGGTCATTCCATTCATGTGTGTATATATTTGGTGCACAACATTTCACGGGATACTCAGAATGGTAATAAGGTGATGACAGGTTTCCTGTATAGAGTTCTTTACAGTAGGCAATGTGTTTTCTTTATACAACCCAAGTGGGGCAGATGGTATGAGGATTAGTGCATCCTATATCATTGATGAGGATACTGAGGTTAGTAAGTAGCAGATCCAGGTCTCAAATCACAGAATTATCACATCTAGGACATCTCAGCAGCCACTGAGTCCAACTCATACCTGGAAAAGAATCACATAACCATCATCTAGTGGTCCAGCCTTTGCTCAAGGACCTTCAATGAAACATAACTCACTACTGACGCAAGTCCATTTCTCTGTGTGGATAGCTCTAACTGTTACTAAACTCTTACTGCTCTCAAGTCTAAATTTGCCTCTGTGAAATTTCCATCTCTTGCTTCTAGTTCTAATCCCCAGGGGCAAGCAGAAAAAAAAAAATCTAACACTTTTCCACATACTGCCTTTCAAGGGCTTGAAGATAGTAATGATGTACCTTCTGTGTCTTCTCTTCTCCAGGAGAAACACAACCAGGTTATGTGACTCTTGGCCCAGCATGCTTTCCATTACATGACACAAAGAATACAAAAGAATTCTAAGAAAGGAGTCTTACCATCCTATACTCAAGATCAACAAGTGGCTGGAGGAGGGGTCAAAAAGCTCATTAAGTTACACTAAAATTCTGAGAAAACATAATCCCACCTCTGCCTATAGTTATTTGACAGAAACCATGGCAAAAAAAAAAAAGACGTATAACTGGTCATGGAGGCTGGATGACTAGGGTTCAAATCCTACCTGAAAACATACCACTTCTCTCTATGCAAGTAACTTATACTCAGCTTCGGTTTCCTAATCTATAAAATGAGGGGACTGACCTCAGTATCCTGTGAGGCCACTTCCAGTTCTAAATATATGATGCTCTGATCAAAGATCCCATAAGATGCTCCACAAACTGATGTGGTGCTGGGGATGTGGAGGCTAGAGATGCTCATATAGACAGATTTTCTTTCTTGGGTTTCCCCAAATGGAAATTTAGAACTGATAATATATTCTTATCCACGTCCTCATCCCCTAAACATGGTGACTTGATTGAAAAATAGCTTTTACATGTCCTTCAGAAAGATGCGATGCAGCAAAAACTCTGTCAAATAGGGCAATCTCAGCTGTGTGTTCTGCTGTTCCAATAGGACAGTTTCTAGCTGGCACACAAAGCTGTTCCCAACCATTCGGCATCTAGGAAGAACAGCTGATTAGCATTGAAGAATCAAGTAGAAAGCTGGAACAGCTTCCACAGCTAACTCCTGGAAGCATTTTTTTTTAAGGTTGTTACCCTGCCTTTGCAAACCCATGAATTTTTCAACAATCATATACCTTGAATTTTGCTTGCCATCAATACTCTTCACCTTCATGGTACCTTCCACCTTTGCCAACTTGAACACTACCTCCTATAATAGGCTTGTCCTAATTTCCTTAGTTAATATCTTCTTTTCACCACCAACTTTATTTTTAATTCTTTTGGAAATGTTTTGTATTTACTTATCTATCTTACTTTCCCCTAGTAGAACATTAGTTGCTTGCACTTAAAAGCATAGACTGCAATGTTTTTGTCCTTGTATCTCATAGACTTGCATAGTAGCTAACATATATGATCAGATAATCATGGATTCAGATGTAGAAAGGACTTTAAAGTTTAAAGCCTTCATTTTACAGATTAAAAAATTGACGTGCAAGGAGATTAAATTACTTTCCCAAGGTAATACCAGGATGAAGTGTCAGAAGTGTCATTGGAACCAGGGCCTCTGACACCAAAGCCACCGTACAAGCTATATGATAAGTATTTAATTCTTGTTATTGAATTATTTATTTTTCTTCCTCTTGTTTCTTTCTTTTTCTTCCTTTTCTCTTCTCTTTTTCTTTCTTTCACCCTTTCTTCTTTTTTTTTGGCAGGCACAATTTTTATTATTGAAAAACACAAATGATTAACTATAAAAGGAAACACTTGATATAATTGTTTCTTTTCAGTGATTTGGAACACGTGGATACACACTACATCTAAGATATATGTAAAATGAAATTTTTGGAAACATAATAGTCTATCATTTCCAGCTATCTCTCAGTGGAGATTTGAAGGAGGGGTGGGAGAAGCTTCCTAAACTATTCTTATAGCAGAGGGTGTGATATATAGATTGCACTAGATTGAATCTACTTCCAATTGTTTTCCCAAATGTTATAAAGCTTTCCCCCTTCCTATTTGAAATGTTTATTTCTGAACAGAGCTCTGAGGAGATGCCAAGTCTTTAGGCACATTTTCCATAGGAATATCAACCAGCAAGCCTCTGGGTATGTGTTCTGACTGTGAAGTAATGACAAAATACAGTGCCTTACGGAGGCAGAAAATGTTCACATTAATACTTCTGCCATTATGAAACAAACACAGATGATACTATGTCACTGCCATAGGAAACTGGCCTGCTGTTAATCTGGAGCTAAGAAAACTCTAAGTTTTCTTGAAAACATGAAACGAAGTGAACTGTGAACATTCTTTTTTGAGAGGAGGGTTAAGAGACATTGATCAAGGGAGAGTTACAAGTATTTCTACCGACTGATGGATGTGGAGTTCATCATTTTATCTGAGGATGATTGGTGTTGTAGGCAGGCAGCCATTCATAGTACCATTGCTGAACTGCAGCAACAAATAGCCTCAAAACAGACTGCTAGTATCCTAACTAACAAGGCAATGCTTTCTCCATAAAATTGTATTGTTTGAGAGACCTTTATTTCACATGCAAATAACCGGAATGAGTTTATTTTCCAATAGGGAAATAGTATGGTAATCACTCCAGCAGCAGTCTTATAAATATCAACTGGCAAGAATCACACACAAAATAACTCAGAATGACATCAAACACTTAAACATTAGTAGGAGTAATTATGTAATTAGGGCAAAGGAAAGTCTGACCACAGTTGTGAGGTCCTCAAATAATTGCTCCAACTAAAGAGGAATGTATTTATCTTTCCTTGACAATGGGATTAATCTCCCTTTGGAAGAAAACTGGATCTCTTTGCACTTGGTGGGTTTTTACCTATTATTCCCCCTGCTTTAAATCATCTTATTTAAACTTTTCTAAACATTATCCATATATCTCTCCTCCTACCCCCCACCACAATGTGGGTAGAGTCCTGAGTTCCCCTTATATCCAAAGATGATAACAGAGATGCATAAGTTCACCTATTTCTCAAGCCACGACTTTCTAGGATACAACAAACTCCCCAGTCCTGTGACTCAAAGCAAAATGTTTCATTTTGAGTAAGACTTCTTGGATTCTCATTCTCCAGCAATAAGACTCTTAAAGGATATAACTGTTCAGGTTATGCATTGAAAAAACAGTGTGAAATTTTAACTGACTTCCCCATTTTGCTCTGGACTATAAGGAAAGACTCTAGTGTCTGATAAAAATGAGATTACAAAATGTCCCATTTTTTCCCTAACTTCCCTACTTCACTTTTCCATAAATTGGTTTACAATTGTTTTTAAATATCACACTTCACTTTATGGTACAAACCAAAGGCAACTCTGGAAGTACTCAAAATAATTTTTTTTAAAAATCATTGTATTGCCTAAGCAAGACTGCAGATAAGATTAAATTGAATAAGGATCCTAGATGGGGGGGGTGGGGCCGGGAAATGAGACTCAGGTGTTGTTTGCATTTAGGTGAACAAGATACGTGAGTATCTGATCTATTTGCAGGCAGTAAACAAAGAAATGTAAGGCAAAGTAAGCTACTGATTTGCTTTGTCTTAAATTTCTCTACAGAGCTAGAGATAGAAAAAAAAAAGTTGGACCAATTCTTGTTGCTCTATAAATGTCAAACCTAAGAGGAAATCACGTGCTCTTCTCCAAGAACCACAGTGACGCAGTGGCAGCAGGACCTTCACTTCCCGGGCTGCTGGATGCGCTGTGTCGTCCGGGGAGAAGGATGCTTTTCCACAGAGGGGTGTGGTTTATGGTGAGCCACCTGAGCTGCAGCAGGGGGGAAATCTTTGTCACCCCTTGCAATAACACCAGAGATGTACACAGTTGGTTTAGGTGGGCTGGTGCTTTCCCATTCTTGATCATCCTTATCTCTCTCTTCTTTGGCATCTCCACTATGAGGGTGTTTCTGTAACAATTCTCATTCCACCAGCTTTTACCGCAGGAGGGTGTCCAGCTCTAGTCTCTACTTTCTCGCCAGTAGGCGAAGACACTGTGAACACTGACTCGCTCTCTCCCTTTTTTGTCTCGGTTAGGGGGACCTGGGAGCTGGCGACCCTCACCCTTTCTTCTTTTCTCTTTCTTCTTCTTCTTCTTCTTCTTCTTCTTCTTCTTCTTCTTCTTCTTCTTCTTCTTCTTCTTCTTCTTCTTCTTCTTCTTCTTCTCCTTCTTCTCCTTTTCCTCTTCCCTTTATCTCTCTCTATTCTCTCTCTCTCTCTTCCCTTCTTTCCTTCCTTTATTTCTTCCTTTTTTTCCATTGGGAGATAGCATGAAATTAAAAAATACTCTATTCAAAGAAATAAAAATGTATTTTTTAAAATAATTGAATTTAATTTGAATCAACTCCCAAGATATATTTCTTTCATGAAATCATGTTGACAGGTTAAAGAACTAAGGGGAAGGAAAAGATAGTGTTCTTTTCTTACTAAAGGAAGTATTTGAAATAGTTGCTAACTATTTCAATTTCCAAAACTGCTCAAATATCTCTTTAATCATTCCATTGACAAAAAAAAAAAATTAAGAACTTACTATGTACCAGGCATTGTATTATGCTTTAAGAATGAAAAAAGACCAAAAAAAATGGTTGCTACCTTCAAGGAGTTCACGATCTAATTGCTTAGCCAACCTATGGGAGTTGGGGGCGGGGAGACTGTAAGGCTGTACATACAGTGTAGATTGGAGGTGTCAGGGATTGGGGCGGTTGTTCTTCTTGTTGTTGATTGTTTTTTGAAGAGGACTAATGACATTAGCTGGTGATTTCTTGACTTTCATGTAAATTGGATTGAAGTGAACTGCACAAAGGATCAGCCTCACTTTCTCTTCCAAAGTCAGCAAAGTCCAGTGGCAAGACAAAAGTCAGGATAGCTCACAATGGCCCACCCAGGATGTGCAGTGAATGACCTTGGTGGTGTCAATGTCTGACCAAGTGTTGATCACTCCACAGGGCTTACTTCAGCCGCTTTCAGGGTCATTAGAACAAATTGTTCTTATCTGCTCATTCTGCCATGGGAAGTGTTCATATGCTTGGGGTAGATCTCCCCCTAACTTGCCAATGACTTTGAGACCTTGTCGGTTATCTTCAACCTAATCTTGGAGCCACAGATTGGGTGAAGGTGGACACCAAAGAGGGATGAGTAGCCTGGAAAGATGATATGCAAGCCATCACACCAGAAGTGCTAGTCCTCCCTGGACACCCCATATAACACAAATTTGGCATAACCCCAGAAGGAAAACACACTCACCTTGCCTTCTCTGAAAGATCTTTTCCCTTTTCCTAAATATCGTTATTTCCCAAGTCTTTCCCAACCTGCCAGGTAACCTCACCCCACCTCCTTTCTAAGTTAAAAAGACATAAACTTAGAAGTTTCTGGTCCCTATTCTAACTGTTTGATACCTCTGTATGCCACATTTTTTGACTAGTTGAACAAGAGACAGCAGCACTTTTTGTAACTGAAATGATAGAGTAAGTTTGTGACTGAAGTCTTTGAGCAAGCTCTCACCTGAAAAAGAAGTGGTGATCTGGGAAATTTATTCACACACACTTTATTAGGGCTCCCTATCCTCCATTTGATGCTTCTTGGTTTATAACCAGGGGAGACCTGTTATTCAAAGTGCACAATTGGAATGACCAAGATTGATCCTGGAGAAACTGCTGAATGAGTCTAATAGAAATCTCTGGAGTGGAAGGCAAGCTGCATTGAAATGCAGCATTTCTTTACGATGGTGACATATGCTCTTAGCCCAGTCAAATTTGGAGCACCATTCTGTGCTTCTGCATTCAAGGTAAAGAAAAGTTAGCTTATTCTGAGCAGTGACATGTAACACTAATAAAAAACATGACTCTTTTACCTGGTGATTTCTGATGAGAAGTTGTCAGAGGAGGTTGATGATTAGTCATTGCCTGTCCTTATTTAGGCAAAAACCCCTTGGGGATTTATGCCAGTGCCATTTGACATCAATCTCTTAAATCCTATGCCAGGGTTGCAATGAGCAGTGAAATGACACTGAAGAATTAACTACAATCATTTGTTAAAACTGCATCTATGCTTATGTGCCACATCTGTGTTCCAATGAATTAGGCTCTAACATGATGACTCTGACAGGCCCTGCTTCATTCTCTGTTCCTTTGACACTACCTGGTTATTCTGTGCCTTTGAGGCTCTACAGAGAGAATTTATGCACTAAACCAGCAGTAAGGCATCTCTCATACTGAGTAAGATATGAAATCTTCTGGGGCTACTTTCCTCTCTCCTGTACTCCTTGAACAATACAGGACTTGACAAGGTACTGTTAAAGCATATTTTGCAAAAGACACTAATGAGGAACTGAAGGTTTTATCTTCCCTTCTTTATCTTGTTAGATACAGACAATCCTCCCTCTACCTCCATCACAGAATGAAGACTTGCAGTGAGGGTGAGGAAGGGTGAAACAGGAAGATAAGAGCAAGGCTGCAGGGTTGGAGGCTTTCTTTAGTATATCTGCACTGCACAAAATGCCTTCATAACCCTGAGTGTGTAGCCAAACGTTAAATGTACTTGCAGCCTCATTGACTGTAAAAGAGCCACAGAAGAGTTTATTTTTTACTTGGCCTCAGATTCCTTTTGCCTGTTGCATAAGCTTCTTATCACCATTAATTTTAGCCTCCAAAGATATGTTCCCCTAACATAAAATTATAATCTGGTTACTAAAAAAAAATCCTGTCAAAGAATAGTTTCCACTATATTACGGAGATGAATCATTTCCTTAGCTTGGACCACCATGTTATTTGAAATGAAATGATGACTAGTGAGATGAAGGCAATGTATAATTAAACAGCTTATGACATACATGAAGAAAGGAAGGAAAATCAGAGGCATAAAAGCAAAAAAAAACCCAAAAACTTCTGCTTCACATGGTATATCCAGGAGAAATCTGCAGTGTGCCCGGTATCTTCTTTCTTTTTAGGGGGCAGAAATGCTGAGCCGTGGAAATATGCATTCCAAAAGAGAAGAGAAATCCATCAGTACCACAGAGGCACAAGTGAGTGGAAGACAATGGCAAAAGTGCCCTTTACAGAACAATTGTTAGATAGACATTCCTGATATTATATCTTTTTGTTTGGTTGGTTTTTTAACTTTCATTTGGGTGTTTCTTTCTCAGGGTTCTTTTAGTTGACATCCAGGTCAAGAAGGTGGTGCCACCCCCTGAAGGAAAGGAAAAGGAGGAAAGGAATCATTGCTGACATTTTTTGAAGTTCAATGTTTTATTTCTTTCAGGCTTCTAACAGCCATATCCATGCTTACCTGAATACTAATGAAGTGCAATATGGGATATCAATCATGGTCCAGCTAGGATAGGGACACAACCAAGTATGAAGTTGGCTTAATGAAACCATAAAGAAAAACTATCTCCATTCAAACAGGGCAGCAATCAGATGGCTTATAAAAGGGTAGAAAACAATATCTCTCATCCTTAATGAAATCAGAAACTTGTGGAGGAACATGATTCTAGTCCCACTTCTATCTCTGAGCTGAGTTACCTTGGGCAGTCAATTAATTTCTATGCTTCAATTTCCTATAAAGTAGGGATAATATGACTTGTATTTATCTTGCACCATTACTTTGGGGATTAAATGAGGTGATGTATGAAGAACAGTCAATTAGTCAACAAGAATTTATTTAGTACTTACAATATGTCAGGCACTATAATGTAGACTCAGGATACAAAGAAAGGCAAAAAAAAACCTTTGCCCTTGAGGAGCTTACATTCTAATTGGAGCAGCAACATATAAAAAGTAGGTGTATATATAAGACATATGAATAAATAATGAAAATCTGAGAGAAAAGGCAATAGCAGTTGGAAAAACTGGGAAATGCCTTTTTAAGGTGAGATTTCAGTCAATTCTTGAATGAAGTCAGGGAAACTATGAGACAGAGGTGATGGAGCAGAACATTCCATGCATGGGAGACAGCTAATGTAAATGTTTGTGCTTGAGGAGCTACATGTAAGCGTTGCTAAACTATTGAATAGAGTCTAGGAAACACAGTGGATAGAGAATGGGACTTGGAGTCAGGAAGATCGGAATTAAAATTCTGCCTCATACCTTTATCATCTAGGTGATCCTGAGTGAGTCATGTAATTTCTCTGCGCCCCAATTTTCTCCTCTATAAAATGGAGATAATAATAGTACCTAATACAGAGGGTTGTTATGAGGATCAAACAAATTAACACACATAGAGCTTTGCAAATGTTAAAGTGTTATTTAAATGGAAATTGTTATTATTACTCACAGGGAGTTAAAATATAAAAAGTCTGGAAAGGTAAGAAAAGGCCTGATTATGATGAGATTTAAATGAAAAACAGAGCTGTTATATTTCTATGGAGATAATAGGGAGTCACTATAGCACATTGAGAGGATAGGGAGATGGCATGGCCAGACCTAAACATCAGGAATAACACTTTGACAACTGAGGTTGGGAGAAACTTGAAGGAGGGAGAACAGTTAGAATGGTATTGCAGTTGTCTAGACGGGAGGTGATGAAGGGCAGAATTGGGGTTATGTGTAAAGAAGAGGATATATTTAAGAAATATTCTGAATTAGAAACAAGAGTGGCAATGGATTGCGAGGTATCAAGGATGAAGCTAAAGTAGCACTTAATACTGAGCCTGGTATATAGTAATTGGTTGAATGACTGACAAATCTCAGTGAATGGGAGGATGGTGATGCTCTTGTCAGTAAGAGGTAAACTTAGAGGACTGGAAGTCTTTGGTGGGAGAAATAATACGTTCTATTTTGAACATTTGAGTTTGGGATGCCTATAGGATATCCAGTTTGAGATGTCCAAAATCCTCTTCATGAGTGACAGTAACTCAGAAGAAAAACTACAGTTTTATATATAAATATGAGAATCATCTGCATACAAAAGATCGCTGGATTTATGGAAACTGATGAGATCACTAAGTGAGAAAGCATGAGTGTAATGAGAAAAGGCTACAGGACAGAGTTTTGAAATTAATGGGCATTTAGAGGACATAACCAGGATAAAGATCCAGCTAAAGAGACTGAGAGATAGCCGGACAAATATGAGAGATCAAGGTCGTGGAAACCTAGAGAGTAGAAGATATCCAGGAGGAGAAGACAGACAATTCCCAAATGTTAAGGAGAGGTCAAGAAAGATGAGGAAGAGGAAAATACCATTAGATTGGGAAATTAAGAGATAATTAGAAACTTTGCATTTTGCAAATCATAAATCACTAAATAAATGTCAGTTATTGTTTTTCCTATTTTTGCTACTATCATTATTTTCACTTGTCCTTTTGGCATTTAAAGCCCTACACAAGTTCTTCACATTTTTTTCATAACTAGTACATACTGTTCCCCCACATGCACTATATATCCCAAGCAAATCATACTCCTTGACATTCCTCATATATAACATTCTGTATCCTGATGCTGTGATTTTATATAAGCTGTAACTTATACCTGTAATATTTACCCGCCTGGAATCCCTAGTTCCATTCAAGGATCAACCTGAGTTAACTTCTACATGACACTTTTCCTGATCTCACAAATATTGATTTTTACTCCCCCCTCTCCTTGAAATTAGTTTGTATTTATTTAGTACATGCACTACAATGACCTATGAGTGCATATGATTCTCTCCCCAGGAAAAAATAAGTTCCTTGAGGACAATGGCTGTTTTCATTATTTTCATCTAAGTATTCTTAGCATACACCATAGTGCCTAGCCCCAGGTAAGCATTTAATATTTTAAAATCTATCTGAATAAATTTTTCACAGAGATTCTGTCAAATGCACCAGAAGTCTTGCTCTAGACTTCTTAGTGTTTCATAAATATCAGTGTAGGACTCAAGTTTGCTCTTCCGTTTCTCATCATAGATGTATATGATGATATGTCACTTACAATGTCTACATGGCACTGGTAATATGGTTGGTAGTATGTGGTATCTGATCTATGATATATTATATCTGATGTATTGCATTTTTTGATGGCCCTTTAAGTCACCTGAGATAAATCTTATCCATCTATTATAGTGAAATAATGTTTTAGGGGAAATTATTGATGTTAAAGACATGGACTTTTATAGCCCAAAGCAGCTTGAGATCATTGAAAATACTGAACGATTTCACAACTGCAACACAACTCACTTTTTTTCCCTTTTATATAACAGATCCAAATTATCAAATGTCTAAGATAGAAGTATGTATGGAGTAAATCAATGAACTTCTCATTCAACTTCATATCATAATATGAGCAATACAAAATTTTAATATGACTGGTTTCCCTATGTGGAATGCTAAATAAATCTCAAGAGTGACCATTTATCTTACTGAGAAAGGCTTATAGTATTCCAAGTCCCAAAGTTGCTAAATGGCGTGACCTCAAATTAAATCTCAAGCATAATAACTTGTTTTCTCTATGTTTCATACATATTCCTCTATGTCCACTATCTCCATCATAGTTTCTCAAGCCTGCTTCAGTTCAATTTCCTACTTCTTAACCCACTGTTTGTGGATTCTGATCATTGTTTTCTATTGATACTTTATTTTCTGTCTTGCAGTTTCTTGGTTTTGGATTTTACGCAGGTTTACTCTTAGGCCACATTGATCAGTAGGCTTCATTTGGATTTATATTGAGACTAAATGCCACTTGATGCCTGCTAACATGTTGACTTGTGGAAAGATACTGATGCACTTGCCCAGGTCTTCTCCTTATCCAAAAGTTATATATCAAGTGTAATAAGCCACTTTCATAGTGTATAGTGTGTGTATGTGTGTGTGTGTTTGTGTGTGTGTGTGCAATAGAGAGGCAGCCAGGTGATGTAGTGGACAGAGTACTGAAGCTGGAATCAGGAGTGCTTGATTTGGCTTTAAATGTGTCTTCATATACTTACTAGTTGTTTGACCCTCGGCAGCATCACGTAACCAAAGTTTCTTCATCTGCAAAATGCTGATAATTATAGCACCTTCCTTCCGGAGTTTTTGTGAGGATAAAATTAGATATTTGTAAAAATCTTAAAGCACTATGTAAAGGGTAGCAAGTGTTATTATGTCCCATTCTGCATTCTATGTCTTCCATCTCTGTCAGGAGGAGGATGGCATATTTCACTAACTGGTCCTTTGGATTCAAGTTTGTTCATTGTATTGATTAGAATTATGATTTTCAAAGTTGTCTGATATTGTAGTGTTTATATTGTTTTCCTGGTTCTGCTCATTTCACTCTGCATTGGTTCATAAAAGTCTTCCCAGGCTTTTCTAAAACCATCCTCTTCATCATTTCTTATGGTGCAATGGTAGAAATAATATTCAATTACATACATACAACCATAATTTGTTCACCCACTTCTCAATTGATGGGTATCCCTTTATTTTCCAGTTCTTTGATACTACAAAAGAACCGTAATTATGTATGTATATGTATATATACATACATATACACACACATATATATACATATACATGCACATATATGTGTTGTCTTTTGTTCTCAAAGAGGACCAAAATTACATCACTACATTGGAGTTGTTACAATTCATCCGACTGTGGCTGATCGGACCAATACGAAATCAGAATGCTCTACCACAAGTTGTGCACAAATAGTCCATATGAACATTTGGGATGGATTGTCTAAATGTGTGCATCTCATGTTTCTTTTGAACTACTTCAATTATGCTTTTCTCATAGATCACAACACGTCATGCTGGGCAGTCCTGTGCCAGTGTCTCCTATGTCACATAATCAATTCCAAAGTTCTTAAGAGGGACTTTGAGAGTATCCTTAAATCATTTCTTCTGACCACCATGTGAGCTTTTGCCCTGTGTGAGTTCTCCATAAAATAGTCTTTTAGGTAAATGTATATTTGGCATTCAAACAATGTGGCCAGCCCAATGTAGTTGTACTCTCTGCAGTAGAGTTTGAATGCTTGGAAGTTTAGTACAAAAAAGGACCTCAGTGTTTGATATCTTATCCTGCCAGGTGAGCTTCAAAATCTTCCTAAGACAATTCAGTTGGCAATTCAAAGCATGGCATGGCACTGGTATACTGCCCTGGTTTCACATACAACAATGAGGTCAACACAATGGTGCTGTAGACCTTCAGCTTGGTAGTCAGTCTAACACCTCTTTAATACCACACTTTCCTTCAGAGTCTCCCAAACAGTGAGCTAGCTCTGGCAATGAGTAAGTAAACCTCATTATCAATGTGTACATCCCTGGAAAGTTTACTACCAAGGTCAGAGAACTTATCTACAGCATTGAAAATTTCTTCATTTGTTGTAACCAAAGGTGTGGGTCGTGTGGTGCTGACTAATGGAGTGCCTGTGTTTTCTTGGTGTTAATCGTTAGGCCAAAATTAGCGCATGCAACAGAGAAATGATCCATCCTTTGATGCATCTCAGCATCAGAGGCTGCATTGAGTGCACAATCATTTGTGAACAAAAAATCATATACCAACACTCTCACCACTTTGATCTTGGCTTGTAGCCTTTTCAAGTTGAAGAATTTAGCAATAGTACAATAGTTGATCTAGATGCCATGTTCATCCTCATTGAAGATGTTTTACAACATGGCTGAAAACGTCATGCTTTTTTTTTTTTGAGGCAATGAGGTTAAGTGACTTGCCCAGAGTCACACAGCTAGTGAATGTTATGTGTCTGAGATCATGTTTGAACTCAGGTCCTCTCAAATCCAAGGCTGGAGCTCTATCCACTGTGCCACCCAGCTGCCCATGAAAACATCATGCTAAAAAGCATGGGAACAAGCACACAGCCTTGTTTGACTCCATTGGTGACCGGGAAAGCACGACAGCATTGTTCATTATTCAGAACCTAGGTGCTCTCTCTCTCTCTCTCTCTCTCTCTCTCTCTCTCTCTCTCTCTCCTCTCTCTCTCTCTCTCTCTCTCCCCTTTCCATCTCTCTCTTTGTTTTGTTTTGTTTTTTGTTCTTGTTTTTTTGATTTTAGGCAATTGGGGTTAATGACTTGCCCAGGGTCACACAGCTAGTAAGTGTCAAGTCAGGTCTTCCTGACTTCAGGGCCAGTGCTCTATCCACAGTGCCACCTAGCTGCCCCCCATCTCCTGCCAAGCAAAAAGAATGCAAAGTTTAGTTAGTAACACTTTCCTCAAAAGTTCAAATTGCTTTCTAGAATGGCTGTACTAATTCTTAGATCCACCCGTAGTACATTAATTCACTGATTTACAATAGCCCCCAAAACAGCTGTCATTTAACTTTTTTCAGCTTTGCCCTATGATGCTACTCCTCAATTGATAATTCACTAAGGTGAGTTCTTGTATTGTTAGGAGTTAGATGTGGGAGGGATGGGTTCTTCTACTTCCCTTTTCCTGAAAAGTGTCAGTTGTTAACTGCATAATTGCAAGAGAGGGTAAACTTGATACCATGTAACATTACCCTGATTGGGAGGTTGAAGGTGCTAATCATCATGCCTATCTCATCATTAAATAGTGGGGGATTTGAAGACCTCCTATAACACTACTTCTACTTATATAATTTACTCACTCTGCCGCCTCCAGAAATCTGACTCCTAATAGACTCACCTTTGCCCTCTCTTTCAACCATGAAAAGAGTGGTATAACTGTTCATATCATTTGGATGATCAGGAAGCCACCAACTACAGGGATTTCAGTGTGATGGAGCACCACAAGACCTTACCATCTACCCTGACACTGCGTCCAAAGTTCTTTACCAGCTGCCATGTTCTTAGGACTTCTAACACCACCCTAGTTAGTATCATCTCACCTGCTGGGTCTTTCTAAGGACCTCTTCTCTTTGCCATTTGCCTTACCACAGAACTCTTTAGGACTAGAGGCTATCCCCTCTACACCAAAACTGAAATATCTTTTTTCTTGACATAAGTTTGAGCTCCTTAAGAAGAGCTGGTCCATTTTTTTCCAATTTGCATCCCCATTTGGCAGAATGCTTGGCATATAGTAAATATTTAATGAATTATTTTCTATTCATCATTTCATCTCATTCTCTTCATTCTAATGAGATTACTTTCACCATAGTCTTTTCTCAGTATTCATCTTCCCTGACTTCCAACCTATTCTACACATACTTTCCTCCTTTGGCTTTTGAAATACTAGATTGTGATTCTCTTGCTTATGTTACACTTCCTTTTTGGTGTCCTTCAATAGATCTTCTACTCACTCCATTCATACTAGTTCCTCTTACCTTAAAGCTCTTCTCTCTCCTGCCTTCTCTTTTCTCACTATTCTCTTTTCTTAGCGATATTACCTAATCTTATAGATTGGGAAATTGAATTAGTAACTATTATCCACCTACCCATTCCATTAACAGGAAATTCTACATTTTCTGTGCCTAGATGCCTTTCTCATCTTCCCCCACTAAAATTTTCCATTTTCCTTTAGGCCCAGTTCAGATGCTTCTATTTTCATGACTCTATTACTAGTCCCCATTCTCTGTCCCCAGATGAAAGGGGTATCTAAAATTTTCATACACACTTTTTTTGTCCAAATCTCCCCTTTGCCCCTATTACATTCTACTACTTTTATACTTATTTGTCTACCTATTCCTAGTTTGTCAATCAGTCAGTTAGTATTTTAAGGGCCTACTATGTGTCAGGCATTGTGCTATATATTGGGGAGAAAAAGAAAAAGACAATTAATTATCTCCAAGAGCTCACAGTTTAATGGAGTGGACAACATGCAATTAACTATTTACAAATAAGATACATACAGGATAAATTAGAGATAACCAAGTGAGGAAAGGCACTAGCATTAAAGGGGAAGAGGAAAGACTTCATGTAAAAGGTGCTATTTTAGCTGAGATTTAGAAGTCACAGAAACTGGGAAGTGGAGATGATGAGAAAAAGGATTGCAGGCCCAGAGTCATGAGGTAGAGGATGTTGCTCAAACAACTGCAAGCCAGTATCACTAGATCACAAATACAAAGGGTTATAAAAGCCCACCCAAAAGTCCCTACTCTCAAGAGGCTCGTAGTCTTTTGGGTTATATCCTATCTTCCAATAAATTGTAAATTCTTTGAAGTTAAGATGTATTCTGTTTTTCAACTTTTAGTTCACAGCACTCAGCACAGAAATTGGTGGGTCTTCAATAAATGCTAATAATTGGATTAAATTTTAATTTCAAATCTTTGTGAAAATGAAAATCATCATTCAAAGTTGAAGACTTCACTGTGGCTTAGGGATGTGACTGTGTTACAAAATCCTCTGGCCCACAACTTGTAATTTCCCTTGGGAACTAATATAAGGTGTGCATTTTCAGTGTTAAAACTAAGATTGCAAGCAGTCTTAATAGTGAAGCTACTAAGCAGCTGCAAGCCAGATGTGGCTAAGCCATACAAATCATAAAACCAATTTGATAATAAGAAATTTATTGCATTATTTACCATTAGATGTAGCAATTTCTCTCACTGCTTGCGTGTTGGAAAAGAAACAAGATTTTAGATAGCTAAAATCCTTATGGCTAGGTCTCTACTCCTTAGAACTCAAGAAATATCTCATTAAATAACTGTTTATCAAGCTAAACTAAAACTACTTCTTTAGATAATCTCTTCTCTATCTGTGACATGAAGCATCTCTTCAAGTCTAAAAGTTTACTAAAAAGTGAATTTATCATGTTAACTAGCTTGTCCCCAGTCAAAGGGCCAAGGGAAAGAAAAAAAAAAGGATGGAGAATATATTTAAAGCAAGAAAAGAAAAACAAATGCAGAATGAATAAAGACATAGGAAACTCTAATTTTTTCCTCGGGCAAAACACTACTTTCTCTGGATACAGCAGGAAATCTTTCTGATTATCTACACACACACACACACACACACACACACACACACACACACACACACACACACACACACACACACACACACACACACACACACACACACACACACACACACACACACACACACACACCTGATTCCAGGAGAAATCAAGGAGATACTCTTCCACTGGAGTCTACAGCTGCATAAAATGGGCTTAAGCTATGTTAACCAGACTGAGGGTAAACGAAAACTCTGGGGATTGAATACAACCAACCCACCTTTGCCTTTAGTCCCAGATGTTAGCTCATTAACTTAATGAGTTCTGGAAAGGGGGACTGGACCTTGCTCCAGGGCACAGTGATATCAGTGTGCATGCAATGGCTCCCAAAAGGGTACTTTGTTCTGGAAACCAAGCCGAATCAGTGGACTGACCCACTTAGGGGAGTCATTCTCCTGATGTGCAGATCTGACTGCATACATTACAAATCCATGTTTTACTACATCAACTTGATTGTCACTGTGGTAAATGAGTCTTTTTATTCCTTCCTAATTGGTTCCCAATGTCACCCTACAGAATTTCAAACTTCCTCATCCTCCTCAAGTCTCCCTCATCTCTTTCAGCTGAGGACTTGGATTCTATTGAGAAAATTTAGGTCATTTGATATGAGCTACCTCTTCTCTTTATTCAAAACTACTCAAACATCATTTCCGTGTTTTCCTCCAGTCTCACAAAGAGGTGCCCCTTCTCCTTACCAAATAAACTACTCTATGCATGCACTTGATCCTATCCCTTCCTGTCTTCAACAGTATTGTCAAATTTGAAAACAGATGACCAAAAAGTCACATAGTTCATGCAACTGCTGTTCACTCTGAAAATACCAAAGAGCTCACACAGGTTATCACAACCCCAGTTAACTCAGAAAAAAAAAAAAACATCAAAGAGCTCACACCAGTTATCACAGCCACAGATTAAGTCAAATAAATAAAATAAAAACAAATAACAGTGACAATAAGCAAAAAAGCTTTCTTTATTCTATTCAAAGAAGAAAACTAGACACACGTGCTGAAGCCTCCTTTAAGAGGACACCTGCTTTAGTGAGGACAAATCTTAATAGTTATAGCAATAGCTACACAGCGAGATGTAGCCCTCACAATGAGATGTAACAGCACCAACGGGACACATTTGATTCATAACAGGGCTTCACAACCAGAACGTGGTTTCTGCAGGTGTTTGAGCTCAAGGACCACCTGGGGCTGGTGCAAAACAATTTTGGGATTTTGCTGCTGTGGCAAAGTTCATCCAGAGGGTGAGTACAAATGATTGCTATTATGCCAAGCTCAGGGCACAGCTTGCTTGCTGGGTCTTAGCTCTAAAAAATAGAGTGTCTCCTAATAGTAAAAAGAAAGGAGTAAAAACAGAGGTATAGTCTTGTATGGGGATCCTGACAGTATATTATATCTTCAACCGTCTCTTCCCTTGCTCTTAAATTTCAACCTCTCTAGCTACCTGTTCTTTCCACATTACTATCAAACTTGCCAAGTCTCCCTTATCTTTAAGAAACCTTCAATATGTCCAAACATTTTTCAAGCTATTGCTCTATATTTCTGCACACTTAATTAGCCAAACTCCTTGAAAATATATATGCCCACTTCTTCCATTTCTTTTCTCGTTCAGGCCTCAACACTTTAACATCTGGCTCTCAAACTCATTAAAACTAACTGAAAATGTTGCCAAATCTCACAGTTCTTTTACAGTCCTTATCCTTCTTGACCTACCTATTACACTGCTACTACTACTTACCGTTATCTCTTCCTGGATCCTCTCTCCATTTTGAGTTTTCATGACACTTTTCTCTTCTGGTTCTCCTGTTTGAACAGGTCTTCTCAGTGTCTTTTGCTAGCTTGTCATTTATATCATGTACTCTAAATGAAAGCATTCCTCAAGGGTCCTTTGTAATAGTCTTCTGCCTCTACAGTATGTCTTACTAACATTATTATCTCTTATGAATTTTACTTAAGGGTTTCTAGGTAAGTGGTGACCAGATAAAATGTATTTAGTCTCAATTTTGCCCTGAGTTATAGTCTCACATAACCAATTCCTGTCAGATGTTTCATACTGGATGATACAGAGACATTTTAAATGAAATATGTCTAAAATTGAACTCATCTTTCCCATATACTCTTCCCTCTTTTAATTTTCTACTTCTTTTGAAGGTAACACTATTCTTCCAGTCTCCTAGGTGTGTAACTTCAGAATTATTGGATACTCCTCATTCTTCCTGACTTAAAATACCTAATTATTTCCTAGATCTTTCAATTGCTACCCCATAATATCTAGCAAATCAAAACCTTTTCCTCAACTTGCACAGCTAACACTTTAATCGAGACCCTCTTCACCTTTAACTTATATTAATTCAGCATCCTTCTGATTGGTCTCCCTGTCTTTAAGTCTTTCCCCACTCTGATCCATCCTACACACTGCTGTCAAAGTGATTTTTAAGCACAAATTTGAACATATAATTCTTCCTATTAAAATAATTCCAGTGATTTTCTACTTCCTCTAAAATCATACATAAACTCATCTGTTTAGCTTTAAAGTACATTAAAATCTAGCCCCTACTTATACTTTTACCCTCATTGGATACTTTTCCTGATCCTACTGAAGTCAACTATGGCCAAATTGTCCTTCTCTCTATTCCTCACATTTGACAATGTACTTTTTGTCTTTGCATTGGCAGTCTCACATCTGAAACTCGCTCCTTCCTTATTTCTTCTTCATAAAGTCTCTTTTCTGAAGATGAAACTCAAATGCCATCTTCTGCATAAAACTTTACCTGACCCCCCCCAACTTCTAATGGCTTCCTACCCAAATTCCCTTGAATTAAATGATGTTGTATATATCTGTATTTATTCACTCTATGAGATATCTCTATCATCTATAAACTTGTTGTTATTCCCAATTGAATGTCATCTCCTCGCAAAGAAGGGTTATTTTATCATTTCATTTGTATCATCATTACTTAATAGCATAATAGCTATCCATGAGCAGCTAGGCAGTACAATGGATAGATTCCAGAACATGGAGTGAGGAAGACTTATCAATCCAGCCTCAGACATTTGTGAGCTGTGTGAGCTTGGGCAAGTCACTTAACCCCCTTTGCCTTAGTTTCCTCAACTGTAAAATGAACTGGGGAAGGAAATAGCAAACCACTGGCAAATCTCTGCCAAGAAAACTTCAAATGGGGCACAGAGTTGGAATGACTGAATAGCAAATATCACCATGAAGTTGAGGAATATATGCTTTTGTATAGGTAAATGCAATGGCTCTATGAAAATCTCTGACCCTCCTCCTCCTACTACCTTTCTAACTCAGCCAAAAAATGATCTGGGATTTCCAGTTGTGAGCTTCTTTAACTCAGCAGTCCACTTATCCTTAGTAAGGGGTCACCCAAGACTTCAGAATCTATAGACTGACTTGCTCAAGGATCTAGTCAGTCATTCAGCTACATTTATTAATCACTTATGTCCCAGGTACTTTGATAACTACTTTGGATACAAAGAAAGACAAAAAGAAAAAAAAAACTAAAGCAAATTAGTTTAACTACTAGATAGCAGGTCCAGGTAGTAGAGTGAAGGAAAAGCAGGCCAGAGAACGAGCTTGAAGAAATGAAGGAGAAACCCACCACTTTCATTTACACACACACACACACACACACACACACACACAGAGGATGTGAAATGTAAATCATTTAACCTCTGTATGCCCCATTTTCCTTAGCTGTAAATTTGAGAGAATAACTCTTCCCTCACAGATATATGATCTCATTTGAGAAATGTGAGAAATCATGTGAGAAATGTATAAACTTTAAAGCTCTATATAAATATAGCTATTGTTGTTGTTATTGTTACTTTTGTTATCATATCAATTATCAATCATCATTATCATCATCATCATCACCCTTTGTAGAGTGAGTTTCTTCATCCAGGACATACGTGTTTACACATACATACACACATACGTGTACATGTTAATACATGTATATATGTTTATGTGTCTGTTTATAAGTGTGTATAGCTACACATATGTGTATGAATGTAACATGTGAGTAACACTGCCAATAATTAACTTATATTTTTGTAGTATTTTAAGGTATGCAAAGCATTTTATGCAAAATATTTCTTTGGTAATCATATTAGCTTTGTGAAGAAAGGTCCAGAGATCTTCTTGTTTCTAAGGCCAGGTCTCTATTCATTATGTATGCATGTAGGTATATATGCATAGGCATGCAAATTTATATGTATATATGGACATATACATACAAACAAATATCATGGTTTCCCCAAAATGTATTACATATATGAACATGTGCATGCATACATGCACACACACATCTGTTCGTTGTGCATAAGGCATCTACTTCTTACACATATATGCATATCCGTAACTACATATTTATAGGTATATGCACACACTGTGTGCATGTTTGTATTCATGGATGAATGAATTGAATAGTAGCTAGAGAGTTGGCTTTGAGAGTGAAAACCTTACACCATAGGTAACTATTATGATTATCAAATGAGATAATTACTGTAAAAGCTCCATCCACTAATGGAAATGTATGTTAGAATGATACATATGCAGACAGATTAGATAGATAGATAGATAGATAGATAGATAGATAGATAGATAGATAGATAGATAGATAGATATTAAACACATAGTATGTGCCAGACAACGTGCTAAGTACTAGGGATACAAATAAAAACAAGCAAGACAGACCCTGTCATCAAGTTTGTTTGTTTGAATGTTTGTTTTAATATTTTTAACAGGAAATGATAATGCAGAAAAGAGAGGTGAACTGGAAGGAAAAAAAAAGGTACAAACGTGCTGGCATGCCTGGATATACCATTTGAGTGATGTGGATGCCTGGAACTAACCAAGACAAGGACAAAGCTAATCTATAAAAGCCTAGGTTTGCTCCAGGGGTGAAATATAATTTTGTAGAGAGAATAGAATTGATGTTTTATCTGGAGCAGAGACAGCATGACTGTAACATGTTGCTTGAGAAGATTGTCCAATTGTCTTTAATTTATAATCTTAAGGATTTGCTTAGGGATACTGAGAGGTAAAGTGATTTATTTAGTGTCCCACATCTAGGATGGATCAGAGACAGGATTTGAACCCAGGGTATTCCTACTTCCAGGCCAGCTTTCTATCTGCCATGTACCACATAGCATTCATAACGTGGGGCCATCTCCTGTTGTCCTGATCTTTACCTTGCCACTGTGGCCAGAGGAGAAAGGGTGCTCTGCCTGAAGGAATGTAAATTTTAATCAATGAAATCTTGAAAGATAAGATATTTTAGGGTTTACAGGTTAGATTTCTTTCTTAAGGACCATGCCTTAAACCCAATTTACTCTGGTTCTCATTGATTGGCCAACAAAGGTTCCAGCCCAAGCCCCACTTACTAGTGGTTGTTTGGTCCCTAATGGCTCATAGTGAATGTAAATAGCAATTGTTTCTGTTTTGGCCAGAAACCTTGAGAGTCTTCCCCTCCCAGAATGATTTTTTTTTCCAGTTAGATAAAAGAGGCTGTTCTTTGCTTCATTTCTTACCTAATCTTAATCACTGAATGGACATTGCTTCAGTCAAACCCAGACCTGGGAAAGACCTTAGCTTTAAAAGACCAAGGTCTCCTACTGCATCTGGGGCTACTTCCAGTTATCCTGATCTATTCTTGCCACTGAATCCAGATGGCTCTAGAGGAGAAAATGAGGCTGGGGATTTTTGCACTCCCTCACTTAAATCTAATTCACAGTCATGGGATAACCTTCCTGATGTCATGGTCCTCTTTGAGAAAGAAGGATAAGCAACAGCCACCCGTAATAATATTAATGACTACAAATAATAATGACAATGATAATCTTGTCATTCATTTTACTTTATGAAAAGTCTATGTTAAGAATGGTATTGCAAAAGGCTTAATTGTTTGAAAAGTGTTTTTCTGCACTGTGATGAGGATGAGGATGATGAGATGAGGATCTCACTTTTTATTCCTCTTCCCTTCCCCTTCAAGGCTTGGAAATTTGTATGCATATGATGTGTTATTTTCAAGGTTATTTGCAAATGCATGAATTTGGACACTTCGGTTACCAGTCCTCACTCTGAATCTTTCTCTAACTTGCTTGTTTCAGATTGCAAAATGAAAACATTAGCCAAAGATAAACTCTTAGATCACAATGTTCTACTGATTACATTTTAATTACATAGTCTGAAATAAATATATTATACTAAACATGACATATAGGTGCTGATAAAAATGGGGGCAGCTAGTTGGCACACTAGATAAAGGACTGGCCCTGGAGTCAGGAGGACCTGAGTTCAAATCCAGCCTCAGACACTTGACACTTAATAGTTATATGACCCAGTCACTTAACCCCATTGCCTAGCCAAAATAAATAAATAAAAATTCAACAGTCTTATGAATTCTCAGAAGCATTTTTTCTGAAACTTTTCACTTTTTTCTCACCAAATTGAAAGCTGATAATAGAATTCATTACCAAAGTATTTCCTACCTCATGAAATATATTCTATAAAGATATACACTGAACCTCTAATTTCATTTGTATATGAAACTACTATCCAATGTAAATCACCATTTTCTCTATAATTTATAATGAAAGAACTGCTTACATTACTGAAATGTTAAGTCATTGCCCAAGGTCATTGAGCTAATATGTGTCAAAAATGGGACTTGAACCCATTTCCTCCTGTTTTCAAATCACATCCTCTAGCCACCATGCCATACCTTTGTAAATCTATTCCATATTTCCTCAAATATAAGATAAGTAACCTAATGGCTTACCTGCCATTCCCACTCACAGCCTCAGTAAATAATAATAATAATAATAATAATAATAATAATAATAACAACAAAAATAACAATAATAACAAATTGCAAAGTGTGCTGTACTCATCTTGTAAAGGCAGGAGTCTATTCATTTTTGGTTGACTGTATAAAGTCAGTTTCATGCATTTACTGAGAAATTTCCCCTCTTCCTTTGGTGTAAAGAAAAAAGTAAATATATCTTTACTAGTGATTTCAAACCCTTTACCTGAAAAAAAAATGGTTTATAAAGGTTTTGCGACTGAATTCTATTAAACCTCACTAACTTCTCTTAAGTGAATTCATCAAAGCTGTTGGTTCTGGCAGTTGGCAATTGGAGCATTTTGATATACTCATTTCCTATCTGACTTAAGGACTTCTGTGAGATGAAAGCCTCAATTCTATTTCCCAGGATTATTTCCCTTGGTTGATTTAGCATCAGTAGATTTCCCATTGGGCACATTGAGAATTGAGTTATGTCACAATCCCTCTGAAGGCCCACCCACACACCGTTACTACAATGATTTTGTATTTAATTATTATTAGAGCTACATCTGGGGAAAGATGGTCAGTTTACACTACAAAAATTAATCCATTTGAAAACAAAAAAGAAAACCTTTCATACTTTCTGAATTTGCGCTTCTTTTTTTTTATGATCTTAGTTCATAGGATGATAATAGATCAGATTCAGGAAGCAATCTTAGAAGTCATCTTGTTCAACACCCTCAATCTGCAAATAAAGGAACAAAGACCCCAAAAGATTATATGACTTGATCACATGTACACAGAGATTAAGTAGGACAGCCTTGATTTAAATCAAATCCTACACATCCTCATTATAATCAAAATCATGGCAAATATTTTCACATAAAGTGATGCAATTTATCTTCATGAAATCTTGATAGTATTTACCAAAACTTTTCTTCTTCTCTAATTGGCTCTGTTTCATATCTCCTCTCCTAATTTACTTAAATGATCAAAGCCATAAGACATGAGCTTCTGTCTTCAATGTTCTTCCTCTTGCTAAATTTCTCTGTCATTAAAGATTCTTTAATCATGCCTTCCTGTTTGAGAGGGAAGTCTGTCCTTTCACTTTTCTAAGGTCAACACCTCCATCTGTGCAGGATCATAGCATCATAGGTTTAGTACCAGCAACTAAGTACACTCCTTAGTGTACTCTTCAATGAGCGCACTAAGTGCACGTAAATGATTCTTCTTGATGAGAATCACAATCAGGATAGAATTTTCCTTTGTTGATTCTTTCACCCTTTGAAGACTAAAATTATCATTAAAGTACATCAAGGAGTGTTTGACATTTGGAGAGGCAATAAGAGAGAGACTGACAGAGAAACACAAAGAGGCAGAGATAGAGAGACAGAGAAAGAGACCAAAAAACAGAGACAGAGAAAGATAGAGCTAGAGATCTCCAGATCAGTGATGTCCACCATTACTACCACAATCATGCCTCTATGCCAGGCTTGTGTTTCTTGAACTCCTCAGCCATTTCCTTTTTCTTTCCAAATAGTCTGTTGTAGGGATGGGGGCATTTAGGTGGTGCAGTGGATAGAGCACCAGCCCTGGATTCAGGAGGACCTGAATTCAAATCTGGCCTCAGACACATAACACTTACTAGCTGTGTAACCCTAGGCAAGTCACTCAAACCCCATTGCCAAACAAAAACAAAAACAAAAACTGAGTAGTCTGTTGGCTACTTCAAATGCAATTGCTCTGTTTATCTAGCAATTGCTCGTCACTCAAATATCCCACCATATTTCCCTTCTCTAGGTACTACAATTTCTCACATCTCTCTTTGCAATAAACAATGCTACACACATACAGCCCACTTACTTCTATCTCTTTTATCCAGGTACACCCATCTAGTCATATCTCAGTCATGGAGTTCATTGCCCAAAAGGCTCAGTGATACCTATTAATTTAAATTTTTCTCCTGAAATTAGGATAACTATACTAGTTTCTTCTTGCTCAATGTCTTAATTTTAGACATTTTGTTCTGATTTTTGAATTCATGGGCTTTTGTCTCCTTTTCAATTTCAGGTTGTTTCAAAGACTAGTCTTCTTTATTCATTGTAGTCAGAGTTTATTCTAGATAATAGTAGATATAATAATATAAGATAAAATAATATATAAGATATAATAGTAGATAACTTTTTAATTGCCTCATGGTAGATATGCATTGACATTTTTCTCCCTCCCCAATCCATTTTTATTTGAAGTTTTTTTTCCATTGAATTGCAAGAAAGTAGACAATATTATTAGTTCTCAATATCCCTGGCCAGAAATATGTCATCAGTATATATTTATGTCATGGTCCAAAAATTAAAGCCAAAATGAAAAGCCTATAGTTTTCTGATTTTATTCTCTTCTCTATTTTTTGAAAATCAGAACATTTTCCTGATTTCAGCTTCCTCATCTTTACAATGAGGTGTCTTTCAATTCTTAATCTACGATTCTGTGAATCAAAAATTATAAGAAGGTGAAATTTTTGGGGGAGGACAAAACCTCTATTTATAAAGGTTGTTACAAAGGGAGTCAGCATTCTATTGGACCTTGAAGGACAGATGAAATTTTATATATATATATATATATATATATATATATATATATATGTATGTATATACATACACATATATATATGTATGTATATACATACACACACATATATACATATATATGCATATATGTATATATATGCACATATACATATTTATTTATTTATGGAAGCATTAGAGGCATAGTGGATGGAATATGTGAAAGTATGAAAATGGGAAAATGTCACAATAGCAAATAAAGGGAAGATTCATCACGAAGTATATGATAGTGGGTAGTAGAAAATAAAGCTTAAAAGGTAAAGAAGTGTCAGGTGGTAGAGGGTATTTAATGGCAGGCTTAAGAGTATGGGCATTATTTGGTAGGCAATAAAGACACAGTGTCTGGGGTGGAATGAGCCAATCAGAGAGGTCTATGATCAAGATTAATCTGGATTCTATATGAAAGTTCTTATAGTACAGGGCAAAACTGAGGAATAATAACCATTTATTAAAATGCATACTCTGTGCAGATCATTATAATAGTAACTAAGAGATACAAAATTTAAATAAAATGTGGGTTATGCTCTCAGAGTTTAGAGTTGATGAAAAATGGCTTACCACTAGTGCTAAGTTTACCTACTTGAGCAAATCATGCTACTTTATTATCTTATAGCTACAAGGGAAAGAACTCATATCCTCAAAAATTGGGGTACTATGAAAAAAGTCTTACTTGGTTGAGCTAGACATAACACTATGATAATCTTAGGAAAGCAAAATCAACTAAAGAGAGGCATCATGTCATGGATGCAGAAAAGTCAATATTATAGAAGTGTGAGAGATTAATGAATGTATACAAGTGTAGTCATAATTAATGAGTGTATTCAGGACCAAACAAATGAAGCTCAGTATCCCTGTAGGAAATATTAGATTATTCAGAAAAAGGTAAAATATTAATGGATATTTAATTATAGCAAGTTTCCCAAGCATTTTATGCAAATCATTGTATGTTCTTCACAGAGAAAGCAAGATTTCTCATAGGTCTTAAGTAGAGTAATATTAAATTTACCTGTAGTCCTTTGCAGTGATATCAGGCTCTCTAGAAGAGCAATAAAATAAGATGAAGATAGAGCCTTGATTCTACATCTTATAGGAGAATATTGGCACCCACACAAATAGCTATAATATGCACTATTACATGAAAACTGCTACAGAAAAAAATACAACGTGAAGTCTGAGAGGGGAAGGGAATTATAGATAAAAATCTCGGGGAAGACTTTTTGGAGGACTTGAAATGTTAGTTGAACTTTAAGTGATAGGAAGGAATTCACCAAGAAAATAAAAGAAGAAAGGTATTCCAAGTATAGTGGTGCATAACAAAAGGAGAAAGAAATGTTGTGAAAGACTAATCCTGCCATAGGAGGATGCCAACCATTGGAGAAAATAGGCATGAATAGAGAACAATAAAGAGAATTGCTTCCCTCTCTCATCATCAGCTCCTTGGATGGACTAGTAGCTCAGATATACAGACTCCAATCCATGTTCCCTAAACCACCCAAGTCTCAGACTTAACGTAGAGTTTTAGACAAAGTGATGACATGACGCTGATAGAACACGCCATCACCCATGGTGCAAAGCATTAGGATGGGCTAGATCACTGAAATCTTATTTCTGCATTGCCTAAAAATGAATGAGGAATGAAAGGTAGGGACCAAGAAAATATAGTTCTATATATGTCAAGTTAGAGCCACAAGCAAGTGGCTGGAGGAAGGATTGTCTCCATAACAGTTAAGACATAGGACTATTCAGTTACCAGTCAAATTGGTTGTTGCTGGATCTAAAATGGAAAGGTTTGGCAAAGTTGTAATAGTATGGTGTACCTTTATTTTCCAGAAGGGAGGGTGGGGTGCAGAGATTAGTATAGTTTCTCAGGAACAAAGCTTTAATAGAGATGAGCAGAATGAAAAAAGGCTGGAAAAATAACATCATGCCACGTGTTTGAAGGCCTTGAATGCTAGGCAGAGAAGTTTGAATTAATTTTTGCAGTCAATAAGGAGATATTGAAGATTTTTGAACAGGAGAGAGGCATAGACAGAAATATGCATAAGGATTATTTGGCCAGCAATATGAAGGGTGGATTGGCAAGTAGAACAGAACAAAGCCAAAATAACCTGGAAAGAGGCAACTACAAAAGTCCAACCTGGTATAACAAGGTAAAGGAATTTGGAATATAGGAATGTATATATAAGTGGGAGAGACATGACTGGGTTTATTGTGAAAGGAGAGGAGAAATGGACAACAATTCCAATAAAGTTTCTGCTGTAGGTGACTTTTTTTGGTTTTTTTAAATATCAGAAGTTTATTTGAAAAAAATGTGGAAACATTTACATTTCTGAAATGCTGTGGCTCAGGAGTGTATGGAGAGAAGAGAAAAACTTTTCCTTAACCAAGCATCAGTTTGTCATCTTCACACATTACTCCCTTGTAATTAGTTGCATGAAACTGATCTATCTTCATTGTTTTATTCAATGAAAGTGCCTTCTCTGGGTTACTTTGCTGTCAGTAGTTGTTTATAGTCAAAGAGCAGTTACTTGCACTGAAGAAAGCAGAGATGGAGAGCTCTGCTGTCATCTGACTCATTCAAATGGACTTAGCAATAATATTGGCATCAGCACCTTCCCAGAATCCAAATTTGGATGATCAGCCTGACACATGGTGTAGTATCTCTATTTGTCCCTTTTGATTAAATCTATGTTAGCCTTTGCTTTGTCCAAGATCACGATTAGGGGCAGCTAGGTGGTGCAGTGGATAGAGCAATGACCCTGGGATTCAGGAGGCCTCACACACATAACACTTACTAGCTGTGTGACCCTGGGCAAGTCACTTAACCCCACTTCCTAGCCAAAACAAACAAACAAAAAAAATCATGATTACCACCCCTGCTCCTTTTTCCCTAACAAATTCTACTCTTTATCTTTATTTTATGTTTGTGCATATCTTTTATTCCTATCCTTCCTGACTCTTCTACTTTACTTCTCCCTGGTACCTTGCCCTCCTATTACTGAGCCTACTTCCCTCCAAGAATCCTTTCTTTATCCTTCCATTCATTTCATCTAAGCACCCTTCTATGCCCTCCTTTAACCCAGTCCCTCACTCTCCCCTCTAAAGATCCTCTCTTATCTTCTCTCCCCTCCCTATCCCGTTAGCATTTTATTTCTTTCTAAATTCAGAAGACTTTAATATTCTTCTAAATATATACATATTGTTCCCTCTTGAACCCATTCCTGATGAAAGTAGGTTTCCAGAACTACCAACTCTCCTCCCCCATCTAATTCTTCTGTGTCTGTTCTTCCTCTTGTATCCCATTTGTATAATTACCCTTTTTAGCTGTTCCTAAATGGTTTTACTTTTTAAAATCATATTATAATCAGATCTACCCCAATCTTTCTTATGAACTTCCCATTTACTAATAACAATCTTAGATACATTTTACATACATAAAAGGTAAAAATTCTGCCCTTGGTAATTAGTCTTTGGTATGTACCTAATGTTTCTCTTGGTTCTTGTATGTTAAACCTTCTATTAAGTTCAGATTTGTTTGTTTGTTTGTTTGTTTTTAGCAAAATCCTGAAAGTCTGAAAGTTCATTAAGTTTCCTTTTTTTCATTCAGAATTATGCTTGGTTTTGCTGGGTATGCTATTTTCAGGCAGAAGCTCAGTTCTTTTGCTCTCTGATGTATAGTATTCCAAGACACGCATTCTTTTATTGTCACTGCTGCTAAGTAGTGTGTGATTCTAACAGTGGCACCATCATATTTAAATTGTTTATTTTTTGTTCCTCATAATATTTTTTCCTTGATCTGTGGGTTTCAGAATTTCACTATGATATTCCTGAGGGTTTTCCTCATAGGATCTCTTTCAGGTGGTCATCAGTGGATTTTTTCTATTTCTACTTTCCTTCCTTGTTCTAATGCTCCAGGATAATTTTCTTTAATTATTTCTCGTATTATTGTATCAAGATTCTTTTTTTTTTTGATCATAGCTTTCAGGTAGTCTGATTACTCTTTTGTTTGCTCTTCTTGATTTCTTCTACAGATCAGTTGCTTTTGTTATGAGATGTTTCACATTCTCTTATTTTTTTTTTGTTCTTTGTATTTTGTTTTATATCTTGATTCTTATAACTTGGCTAGTTTCCCCTTGCTCAATTCAGATTTTCAAGGAGTTCTTTTTTTTCCTTAAGATTCTGGTTCTTTTTTAATTGGCTGGCTTTCTTTTCATAATGGTCTTGTTTTTCTTGAATTGTTCTTAATTTTTTTTTAGTTTTTCCTTAATCTCTCTCATTTGATTTTGAGTCTTTTAACATCTTCTATGAATTCTTTTTGGAAAGATGACCATTTGACATTACTCTTTGGGGTAGAAAAGGGTTTTTTGCTTCACTATCCTCCTCTGAAGGTGAACTCCTATCTTCTTTTTTCCCATAATAATTCCCTGTGGTTGAACTTTTCTCCTTTGCCTGTTCATTTTTTTATTTGTAGCAGCTAACTTTTTATACTCCTTTCTAGTCCTTGGATATGGAGAGTGGTCCCTCTGGCCTCAATCCTCCTTAGTTCTCCCCTCTGGCCTAGAAGTGAAATCATCACCTCCGCCTCCTATAAGTGTCCACAGACAGTGGAGTACTTACCCCACTGCTTCCACAATCACTGGGTGTGTGCTGGTTCCTTCTCACCCCCAGCCACATTTCCACAGCCCAGATGGGTCTGGCATTCCTGGTCAGCAGAGGTTCCCTTGACCTTCCCTGGCTCACACCCAACTCCCCTCACTGTCCTGGGGGTAAAAGCTCAAGTGGCTGGGGCCAAGGAAGTGGTCCATAAATGTTGATTATTATTGGAAGTAATTTTTTTTTTCAAAAGTGGCAGTGAACAGGAGGGGGAAAAAAGAATATCAGTTTTAAGTTTGTTTGTTTGTTTGCTTCTAAAGAACTGGGGAGGCCTCAACATGTATGTAGGCAAATTCAAAGAACAGAATAGAAATGAAAAGATGGAATAGAAGTGACGATTGATAAATTGAGGTCATGGAAGTGACAGAATGAGAAGAATCAAGAGTGTTAGTTGAGGAATTAGAATTGCTTTTTACACTAAAAATGTGAAGTAGGAAGTGGTGAGGTGTTTGCTCCTTTCCTGGCTTGTGCTCTGGTCTAGGGTGATCACATGCACTTTTCTGCCTTGGAACTGTGAAGAGAATTTTCTCCCACCACCACTACAAGCCCCACCATGCCAACACTCCTCCTCTCCCCAGGACAGCCACCCAGAGCTGTGACCCAGATCAAGCACAGGCAAAGCAAAAGGTTCCTGCCTCAGCACTGGCAAAGAGATCCCTGCAACCCCCCCTCTGATCAGCTACTTGATTCCCCCTCTGTCTGTGGGCTGGAAGCCACTGCCCTGCGGCCACACTCTTGGACTGTGGCTGGGACCTAGCTTCTTTCTCTCAAGATAGTCACAGACTTTCCCCAGTGACCTTCTAAATTGTCTTTGGTTTTCGTGGGTTGGGAAGTCTGGAAACCACCACAGCTGACTTTAATTTAGGCTTCTGAGGCCTGTTCCATGTTCACTGCAGCCTGTTTTGCCTTCATGCCCATGCCAAACTGTGCTCCTCTACCTATGCAGTGTACCTTTCAGATCAACAATCCAGGCTGTCTTGGACTGGAAATTTGTTTCACTCTTTTTGTGGGTTCTGCTGCTATTTGGAGGGGTTTGGGGGAAAGCTCAAGCAAGTCACTGCTTGTACTCTGCCATCTTGGCTGTGCCCCAATAGGTGTACTTTCAATGAGCACAAATATAAATCAGAGAAATGAAAATGTCAATGACATGAAGTCAAGAGAAAAGAAGATTCTCATTGGCACAATAATTTTATCACTCTGTGGTTGAACCATATGAACTCACCTATTCTATTTTGCCTTTACTGCATAATTTCTCTCCTCCATGGTATAACCTGTGTCAGAAATAAAGTAGTTCCTTCTGATAAGGAGGTCCTCTGTAATCGTGTTTGATCTTTTTGTTGACCAAAGTTTTTAGTTACCAAACCTTTGGCTTCACAGGATTATGGTTCTTTTTCTGCTTACATAATTTTCTATCAGTTTATAAAAGTTTCAAAATTTTTCAGTGTAGATATTATAGTATAATATTGAGGTTATAGTACATTCTCATTCTGCTTACTTGAGCCCCAGTTGAAATAGACCTTCTTAAAGACCAGGTTTATTTATTTTTTTTTGCCATCACAAAAAGAGATTCTGTAAATATATTTGTACTAATAGGACCTGCTTTCTCTTTCTCTTATCTTTTTTTTTTCTTTTTTTTAGGCAATTAGGGTTGTGACTTGCCTAGGGTCACATAGCTAGTAAGTGTCAAGTGTTTGATCTGAGGCTGGATTTGAACTCAGGTCCTCCTGACTTCAGGGCTGGTGCTCTATCCACCATGCCACCTAGCTGCCCCTATCTTTCTCTTGTCTCTTTTTGAGTGTAAGCATAACAATGAAATGACTGGTTGAAAGGACATGTACCATTTTAGCAACATTTAGTGTCCAAGTTCAAATTTTCTTTCAAAAATGGTTGAACCAGGGCACTGGTCTGGTGCACAGGCAAACTCTGTGGAGGACAATAATATTCCATTACAGTCATATACCACAACTTGTTCTGGCATTCCACAGTTGATGGGCATCCCCTTAATTTCTAATTCTTGGTCACCATGAAAAAAGAGCTGCTATAAATACTGTTGTACATGTGCATCATTTTCCTATTTTTATGATCTCTTTGGGATATAGCTGTAAAAGTGTTATTTCTAGATCAAAGGGTATGCATAGTTTTATATCCCTGTGGGCATAGTTCCAAAATGCTCACAAAATGGTTGGATCAGTTCACAACTCCAACAACAATGTGTTAGAGTTCCAATTTTCCCACATCTGCTTGAACAGTTATCATGTTCCTCTTTTGTTACGTTAGCCAATCTGATAGGTGTGATGTGGTACCTCAGAGTTGTTTTGATTTGTGTTTCTCTAACCAATAGTGATTTAGAACATTTTTTCCATGGTTATAGATAGCTTTGGTTTCTTCCTCTGAAAATTGCCTGTTCATATCCTTCAGTCATTTATCAATTGGGGAATGACTTGTATCTTATAAATTTGACTCAATTCTCTATGTATTTTAGCAATGAGGCCTTTGTCAGAGAAACCGACTGTAAAAATTGTTTCCCAACTTTCTGTTTCCTTTCTAATCTTGATGCATTGGCTTTGTTTGTGCAAAACTTTCCAATTTAATCAAAATCATTCATTTTTCATTTCATAATGTTCTCTGTCTCTTGTTTGGTCAAAATTCTTCCCTTCTCCATAATTCTGACAGGTAAACTGCCCCTTGCTCTCCTAGCTTGCTCATAGTATTAGCCTTTATATCTAAATTGTGTACCCATTTTGACTTTCTTGGTAGAAGGTGTGAGATGTTGGTCTATGCCTAGTTTTTGCCATACTGTTTTCCAGTTTTCCTAGCAGCTTTTGTTAAATAGTGAGTTCTTATCCCAGAGGCTGGGATCTTTGGGTTTATCAAACAGTAAATTACTATAGTCATTGACTATTGTGTCTTGTGTACCTAATCCATTCTACTGTTCCACCACTCTATTTCTTAGCCAGTAACAAGTAGTTTTGATGATTCCTGCTTTATAATACAATTTCAGGTCTGATATGGGTAGGTCACTTTTCTTTTCCTTAATTTCCTTGATATTCTGGACCTTTTGTTCTTCCAGATGAATTTTATCATTTTTTTAAGCTACATACAATTTTTTTGGCACTTTGATTGGTATGGTATTGAATAAGTAAATTAGTTTGGGTAAAATTGTCATTTTTACTGTATTAGCTCTGCCTACCCATGAGCAACTGATATTTTTTTCCAATTATTTAGATCTGACCTTATTTGTGTGAAAAATATTTTGTAATTGTGTTCACATAGTTTCTGGATTTGTCTTGGAAGGTAGACTCCTAAATTTTTTATAATGTCTACAGTAACTTTTTATCTTTTGCTGTTAGACTTTGTTAGTAATATAGAAATGCCAATGATTTATATGGTTTTATTTTATATCCTGCAATTTTACTAAATTTGTTTATTATTTCAAGTAGTTTTTTGCTTGATTCTCTAGGATTCTCTAAGTATACCATCATATCAACTGCAAAGAGTGATAACTTTGTTTCTTCTTTGCCTATTTGACTTCCTTCAATTTCTTTTTCTTCTCTTATTGCTAAGTCTAACATTTCTAATACAATATTGAATAACGATGGTGATAATGGACATCTTGTTTCACCCCAATCTTATTGGAAATGCATCTAGCTTATCCCCATTACGTATCATGCTTACTGATGGTTTTAAATAGATGAAATTTATGATTTTAAGGAAGATTCCATTTATTCCTATGCCCCCTAGTATGTTTAACAGGAATGTGTGTTGTATTCTAGCAAAAGCTTTTTCTTCATCTATTGAGATAATCATATGATTTCTGTTAGTTTTGTTGTTGATATGGTTAATTATGCTGATAGCTTTCAATTTGTTGGCTTTCTATTTTTAGTTGCCTGTCATATTTATTAATCTGCTCATTCTCTTTTATTGATGAAAGCATGTAATGAAATAAGTTCTCCCATAAAGAGTACTGTAGCTGTATCTAAAATTGCTTGTATAATGTGTCATCATTATCTTTAATGAAATTACTGTTTCTATAATTTTTCTTTGACCTACCCATTCTTTTGGCTAAAATTATAGAATGTGGAATTAATTTTAAATTACTTCATTAGTTACTCTTTGTCAAATATAAGCTTAGTACATTGTGGTCTATAAAATGTGTAATTTTTCTGCATTTGTTAATAAAGATTTTTTTTAATGCTTAATATGTGGTCATTTTGTGTGAAGGTACTGTTAACACCTGAGGTATGTTTATTACTTTCTAGCCTCATTGTTAAACTGTAGAATTTATATCTGTAAACATTCATCAAAAAAATAGAATGAGAAGATTTTTCATATCTAACTTTTCTAAAATTTTATTCTGGCACTTATTTCTATTTTGTTTGTTTTTGGTAAGATTTTTGAGATGTGAAAGCAACAAATTGAGGTCCACCTCAGTTGTAAGTTTAATGTCTATTTCCCTCTGTAATATTTAAACTTTACTTTGAGTATTTGGATGTCTTGTGATTTGATGCATGTAGGTTTAGTACTGGTGCTATTTCATTGTCTATGATGCCTTGCAGTGAAAAATAATTTCTCTTTTTATGTCTTTTAATTAAAATTATTTTTGTTGCTGTTTTGTCTGAGATCATGATTGATATTGCTGACTCTTTACCAGTTTATTCAACAAGTTAAAACTCATGTAAATTTGCCATTTTGGTGCCATCATACAGATAAGTAGTCCATATGAAAATTCCATACTTCTAGGGTATTGAACTGAAAAGAATTACTTCCTAGGAGGTGCAGGCCTCCATGATTCCTATTGGCTGCATGATACTATCCTGTGGGGCAATTAAGCATTTGTCAAGAGTATTATATGGTAAGCTAAACACAGATTCTCTCTCTCTCTCTCTCTCTCTCTCTCTCTCTCTCTCTCTCTCTCTCTCTCTCTCCACACACACACACCCACACACACACACACACACACACACAGATGGAACCACAAAAGTCTTACACCCTGGAATCTCGTATATTGAAATTCATGAAAATGTGCAAGCCCTCGTTGATGAAGGTGAATAACCCATTTATTATTAAGTGAAGAGATGAAAGAGAGAAACCCTTGGTGAATAGAATTTGCTGGTGCCCAGTAACTTGGTAAATGTTAATAATGATTTTTATGATTTAAGTTGCATTCTGCACAAATGGTAATATCCCATACACACCACAATCATGTAGATCAATGGGCACATGAGCTTTGAGAGGAGGTAAGAGAGTGCACATTGCTGTTATTTCTACACTGACTAGATAACAAACTGCATACTAAAAGAAACCTTGCAAGCCAAAACAGACATTATGCATCTTGCAGCATATTGCAAAATTCATTCTACTTTCTTTTTTCCTACTTTAACTTCACTGCTGCTATCTGCAGGATGAAACTAATGCTATTCTCTCAGGACGACACAGATTTTGTCCATAACAATTTGTTTCATTTATGTTGTGTGAAAATTATGCTGAATACATGATGCCTCCACATTCCACTTTAGGTCCAGAATTACCTAGCTTAGACAGTTGGATTAATCTAATTAGGGGGAAATTATAATTCTTTATTGTTCTACTCTCAAGATACACAGATCACAGACTTCATGCTACGATAATTCTTACATGTCAGTCATCTAGGTTTCATTTTACAAAGAAGGAAATAGGCATTTAGACAAGTAACTTGCTCAAAGTCACATGAATAACAAGTTAGCAAAGCTGGAATTTAAATCACTGCTTTGATCCCAACCATAGCATTATTTTTACTACAACTCCGCAAATAGTAAAAATTCATTCTCTAAATGAGCAAATAAATGAAGTGTCTCCTTAGAGCAATAGATCACCTATACCATAATCTCCTTCTCCAAAAGGACAGTATCTAGCACATCTTTGCATTTCCTTAAGTACCAAGCATGACATTTTGCAGAGTATGTTTAATAAATGTGTATTGAATGAACATCACCTGAATGATGCATCATTTGGTTTTCTTGCAAATCACGAAAGATCTCTCCTTTTAATTCAATGTTCCCTGAATGTTCTTTTTTGGGGGGTTAAGTACTCCCCTGTTTGGGATAGCTTTGAAGATTTATCTTTTTGTGACATTTACATAGGAGGCAGTGTGAGAGGCACCACAGTGTAGTAGAAAACTTTCCTTGGAGTCAAGAAGTCCTGTGTTCCTCTGTTCTTCCTCTGACATATATTCACTGTGTGAGCTGTGCAGATCACTTAATCTCCAGTGTATCCAGGGAACTCTCTAAGTTGGAGAGCAGCTGGCTATGGATTTTGGTAGAGGAAGGTGTCTTCATCCAATATCTCCTGTAACAATGGAATAACAAGTCTGGCATAAAAAAAGCAAACAAACCAAAACATTTCAGTTACTTTAATCATTTGCTTCTAGGAGTTATATGAACTCCACGATTGTTCACGAGGTTTTGTTTGAAATTATGTCCCTATGTTCTACAGAAAAAAAAAAATTGAGGTTGTTATCTAGTTTGGATACTATCAGCAGGTAGCAATCAGTTGTGTAGTGCAACACACTGGGAAGCTATACTTTGGGGCTCTGAGAGCTCACCGCAAGTAAATGAACAGCTAGCAAAGTTGTGTCCTCTCATTATTCATCCAGAAATGTCATGATGGAACAATTTGAAGTCAAAATCTGTGTGATACCATGCGGCCTTCATTCCCTAGTTTAATTCTAGAGAACTTTAAACTACTTCCTTAAAAGGACTTCTCATCAAGATAAATGAAAGATGGATATATGGATAGATAGATAGATAGATAGATAGATAGATAGATAGATAGATAGATGGATGGATGGATGGATGGATAGATATGGTATGGCATGGTATAGTATGGTATGGTATGGTATGGTATGGTATGATATGGTGTAGTGTATGTGTGTATGTATATTTGTATGTATATATGTGGGTATATATATATATGTGTATATATATACATATACATATGTATATATATACATATGTATATGTATATATACACATATATATATATATGTATATATCTCATCATAGCTGCCAAAAAAGGGCTCAGAATAGCTATTTTGAGGGGCTTTGAGGTAGAAAGATAAATATTGAGTATCGAACCATTGACAGACCTGGAAGATATTAGAAGAAAGATGCCAATCGAGAAGCAATGATGGACTCCAGGCACTGAGAGTTGGTAAAGCATAAGATATGGGATTTGAACACAAGCTCTCTGACTGCAAAGCCAGTGCTTTGTCCACTGCTATGTGATAGTTCAAAAACTAGGATATCAGGCTAAAGAAGTCCTTGTCCTATCCTAATATGGTATGAGCCAGCTGTGACAGAAAGTGAAACACTTTAAAAAGTAGGAAAAGCACCTAATATGTGCAAAGAAATCTGCTAAATTCTTTGCAAATATCTCGTTTGATCTTCACAACAATAATACGAGGTAGATATTATTATGATCTCCACTTTACAGAGGAGGAAACTGATGCAAATAGAGGTGAAGTGCTTTATTCCAGGTCATATCACTAGTAAGAATTTGAGAACAAATTTGAAATCTGATCATCCTGACTCCAGGCCCAGAACTCTATCCACTGAACCACCTGGGGAGTAAAGTTTGTTACGGTAAGGGAAATAAAACCATTCCCTATGGGATGATTCAAATACACAACTTCTTGGTAAAGATTCAAGCTATGGAGATTCTAACAATCAACAGGGCACTGAGATGCCTTTGTCAACCAGGATCAAGGAGTAACTACATTAAAGCGTATTGAAAACGGTTCTTGATGATGCTGTTGTTGTTGAGCTGAAATTCTGGACAAATACTTTAAAAAATAAACAGAAAAATTGTGAAGAATTAAAGGAATTTTTTTAAATTTTTGGCTGATACTGATCATCTATAGATGCCTTTTTTTTAATTTTCCCCCACATCCTTAAAAAGTTTTCTCTGTTAATTAAATTTCTTGAAATTTTGAATAGTAATTCTTATTTTTTTTATTTATTATGGTACTCCAGCTTCAAAAGAAATAGATTTAAATTATATCATGATTGATTTAGGTAAGATACAAGGAAGATCTTTCTAATGGTACAATATGACAAACAATGGAATGGATTGACCCAATACTACATTTTATTGCTTTTCCCTGTGATGTTATAAAGGCAATCACATTTCATACCTTCTCCACATGTCTGAGATGTGAACCTCCTTAAAGAAAGAAAGTACAATAAATGACTTCTTCTGAGATACTATATCTAACAAAAATGAGTCCTCTTCTTGTTTCCCAAACATCCCATCTCAAAAGGGCTAGGCAAAAAATAAAGTTGCCAGGAATTTCACAGAAAGCTCATTTGTCTTGGCATTTTTTCTGTCTTCTATAATGTTCAAGCTAATTTCTGGGGATTGCAAAGCAAGCCTAGCCTTTTTGAATCACATATTACATAATGTATCTAATGGGCAAAAGTCTTATCTCTGCAGTATTGCCATAATTTTGAAGGTGGGTGGGGAGGGATGAAGGAAGAAAATTTGTGACCCAAAGTTGTAAAAACACATGTTAAAATAAAAAAAAAGAAAAAAAATTGCCATAATTTTACTTTTCTTTCATCTGCCTATTAAAGAACTCTGATGGTGCTATTCAAGTGTATTTGTTTTGAAGTTACTGAATTACATTGGAATTTCTTTAAGGATTATTACTCTCATTTTCTCATTGGCTTGGAATTAGACGATCACTATAATATGAGAATTGGAATGAAAATTGGTTTTGGAAGCAGATGACCTGAGTTTCAAGTCTATCTTCTGACACTTACTCACTGTGTAACCCTGAGTAGGTTACTTTACATCTGTTCCTCTATTGCTTCATCTGTAAAATGGGGATAAGAATATTTGTACCATCTACCCCACAGGAATTTTGTAAGAAAATATCTTGTTAATACACATTTCAATTACTGCATAAAAAGAAAGAAATAGGGCACAAACACAAGGGCAGAGAAAGAGCAAAATATGTCCTTTGCAGGTGACTATTCTTAGCTTCTTGCTGCGCCCCACTGGGATATTTTCAGAATCTGCAAGCAGACCATATGTTCTCAATTCCTTAATATTAAAAGCCATCTTGTCTTTCTTTATTTAAATTGATATTTATAGTTCTCTCCATTCTATATGTGAATTGTTAACTATTTGTCCATGGTCATTAGCATTTATTCAAATGTTTCTATTAATTTGCCATAGTGGAGCTAATATTTCCAAGTTATATCTCTAAAGGAGGTATTTATTATTTATTGTTGTTTTTGTTGTTGCTATCTTTATTATTATCATTATCATAGGGAGCCCTCAAATGCATTGATTTTGTCCTTATTTTCATAATGTGAAAGTGATTGTTGTTCAAGCATCCAGAGATTTTTCAGAATGTGATTGCACTAAATTTATTAGAAGGATCCTGTTGGAATAATATTCCTTTTCCTTTGCAATGCACTTTATAATTGACACCGGACTTTCATATCTCTGAAGTTATTTACTCCTTACAACAATCCTAGGAAATTGTCAGAAGAATTGTTATCCTCAGGTGTTTTTATTATTATTGTTCTGATTGGTTAGTTGGTTAGCTTCTTATTCTCAGTAAGAAAACTCCCTCTGCCAATGTACATTATTAATTATTCTGCACCTTACAGTCTTAGAGTGTTGTCTAGGATATTGATAGGGACATTGCTATCCTGTCAGTGAGGGATTTTTTTCTCTCTCTCACAAAACCCATGTAGGGAAGATTATGCCATTATTAACCCCATTTTATAGATAAAACAAGAAAGGAAGAGAAGGGGAAAAAATAAGAATTTATAAAACTCTTACTGTATTCCATGTTCTGTGTTCCATGCTTTACAAATATCTCATCAGATCATCACAACAACCATGTGAGTGAGGTTTGCTGTTGTTGTTGTTTTGTTAATCCACATTTTGCAGTTGAGGTAACTGAAGCAAAGAGATGTTAAGTGCCTTGCCCAGGATCACATAGTTAGTGTCTGAGGGCAGATTTGGACTTACATGTTCCTGACTCTAGGTCCAGCACTTTCTCCACTGTACCACCTAGCTGCCCAATGACAACACCCCAAAGCATTTGTATAACGCTTTAAGATTATTTACAAATAATATCTTACTTGATTGTGATCTTGTGATTCTTTCTCCGCAATAGAGGAACAAAGAGGCAAAGAGGGAGTTTCTTGAATATTGATGGACTTATATGTGAGTCCTTTCTGTGAATTACAATGTGGAAGTAAAATTCTTCTCTATTTTGAGTCTTGTGAGTCTAATTATAATGGTGTTCTAATTAGCTTCTTTCCAAGGACTAACTCTCAATCAGTTGCATGTAGGAAATGTGTATATTCCCAAGGGTAACCACATGATGATCTAATGGTAATCCAGGAGCAAAAGGTTTAAAATATGGGATTATTTAATTTACATATTTTAGGTCACAGAAATGACTCACATTTGAGTCCATAGTTAGGATATACCTCTTGATGAGCCCTATATAATCTCTGTGATTTAATCCTATCTAGAGACACATCCTTATTATTTGTGTGCATTTTGTAACCCTTTGTAGAAAGCAAACTTATAGAGTGCAAGAATGCTTTTTTTTCTTATGTGTACATCATTCTGTACATTGTAGCTCCTTCATAAATGTTTGCATTTCAGTTAAATATCAATATTCAGTTGATTTCCACTGAATTAGGGAGACCCATGATGTCCTATTTTTTTTAAAGTTGACATCTATTTTTCTTTTACTCCGAGGGTAACAAATTGAAATAAATTCTATTTGCATAATAACATATCAATAATGTCAGACAGGAGTGAAGAAACAAAAAGAAAAAGAAGAGAAAGAAAAAGTAATTGAGTTGGAAGGACAAAGAAGAATTGGAGTAGCTGTACTCCCAGGTATTTTAGACTGTCTGAAGTTATCCCCATTTAAGGGATATCTTTTACTATCTCTTCTTAAAGGGTTTTGTTTGTGACATATAGGAATTTTAACAATGCCTTATGCATAGTTGATAGTTAATATGCTTATTGAATTAAATAAACTTGAATTGAGGATAGAAAGGTGTGGTTAAGCATCATCAAAGTAAAATGACTTTGGGTGCCACTGAGGCTCATTGACTGACTATAATCAGACTTTGCATGGGAAATTGTGCTGAAAAATCAACTAGGTTGACAAAAATCCCTTTCTAGTGAAACTTATTTCTAAGCTGCCCTTAGCACAGAAAGGCAAGTTAAATGAAATTGATTTGATGGATACCAAGAATGATCTTTGAAAGTGAACATGGGCGTGGTTTTCTGTTCCTTTTCAGAATACTTGCCCTGTTTAGTGAACATGGCCAAGGTTTAGTAAAGTTTTTCTTATTTAGACCTTTTGAGAATCAAGTTATACTCTACACAGAGACCTGGCCTTCAAGTTTTCTTTGAGGTTAGTTAGCAACCCCTGACTATGTCCCCAGTGTGTTCTTATCTTTTTTCACCTGTGATGAACCAATATTATCCATCTCTCAGTTTCCACTTCATTTCCTAATGAGCAGAGAAAATGGACATGTGGAGTTTAAAGGGCAAGCCTTAGTTATTGCCATTATTGTCTGGTAAATCAATAGAACCCATTTATCAATCTAAAGCCTCCCTATCTCCTTTAGAATCACAGATTGACAAGAAACTCTACTTAAAGCATCTGGGTGTTTGGATTGATTTATAACTGAATGGCCCCACAGGAATAAAAGAACCTACTCCAGGCTTTGCCACCAGTTGTTACACATGGGAGCTTCAACAAACCACACACTCTATTATTTTAATTTTTCATCTATAAAATTAAGTGGCTATTCTCCAAAGTCACTTCCAGCTGATACTGTATGATTTTTTTTCTCTGCATGTGTATAATTAGATTCTAATAAATATGTTTGTATAGGTCCTTGGAGTTTACACAATACTTCACCATACAATATCTCATTGGACTCCAGTGACAATCATTTGAGATGGGCAAGGCAGGTATTATTATATATGAAAAAAAAAAACAAGGATCAGCAAGATTAAGTGTTTTATCTGAAGGAAATGGCAAAGACTGGATCTCTCGTATTCTGCAACTTGCTCCGGCATCTTTCTCATTAAATGCTCTCCTGTATATTCAGGTAGTTTATGCAGATCCTAGAGTTCAACTATCACAGAGTATAACTAAAACTGTCATTTCTGAGGGTAATCCAATTTTCCCGCTCTTTTTGAGGGAAAGGGAGAAATAATAATAATAATGATGATGATGATGATGATGATGATGATGATGATGATGATGATGACGATGATGATAATTTGTATAGCACTTAATATGTGCCAGAGACTATGCTAAACATTTTAAAGTTATTATTTTCTTTGACTCTTATAGCAACCCTAAGAGACAAATATCATTATCACCATTTTACAGATGAAGAAACTGAGGCAAAGAGAGTTAAGTGACTTCCTTATAGTCACACAGCTGTTAAGTGTCTGAAGCTGGATTTGAACTTGTCTTCCTGACTCCAGGCCTGGGCATTTTACTATCTTCCGATGATGATGATGATGATGATGATGATGATGATGATGATGATGATGATGATGATGATAAAAATAGCATTTATATACTGTTGGAAAGTTTTCAAATCATTCATTTTGCATAGGTTATCTTATTTAATGATCCTTACAACACTGAGAGATAGGTGCTATTATTATTCTATATACAGATGAGGAAACCAAGGTTGTGATGTTAAACATTTGCATAAGGACACAAAGTAGCTGAAGCAAAATTGAAACTCAGGATTTCCTCACCCCAAGGATTACCCCAAATTGCTATAATTTGCCACATTGTCTCCTGGCCTGCCATTATGGGATTTTTTTTTTGTGGATATCACTCACATCTGTCAGTATCAGTTCTCAAAGGACTCATTCCATAGCACTATGAGTAGACTGAATTCCACACCTGATGAAATCCCTAGTTTTCAGACTTTCCGTGAAATATCTTCATTTTGATCTGTCCTTGCTAAAGTAATGTCTATTTCTGTCACTGTGCTTCTCCCATTAGATTCATTCATTACCATTTCTTTTTACATCAGAGCCATTTTTAGATATACCTCAGACCTCTTTTGATGGAAATGAACCTTCCCTTTTAACAAAGAAAAACAGTTAAACAAAAACAGTCGATATCAAATCATAGGGATTAGACTTATTCCTTTTGGCCACAAAAGACAGAAGTAGGAACATAAGCTAGAAGTTCTAAAGCCACCCACTTGGGTTTGATGATGTCAGGGAAAATTTCCTACCAATTAGAGCTATACAAAGGTGGGACAGGGTGCCTTGAGAAATGGCGAGCTCTCCTTCACTGAAGATATTCAGAAGCTGGATTATAGCTTGTTAGGTATGTTGTAATGGAATATGAATTGAACAAGGTATCTGCCAAGGTTTTTTTTTTTTTTACCTTATTGTATTTATCATACATATTAATTTTATGATTCTTTTCCTCCCAGCATCAGATCATGCACGTCTTCCCATATTTCTCTGAATTAATCATATTTATTATTTATTATTTCACAATGTTCTATTGCATTATTATAGCACACATTCTTCAGCCTTTCTCCCAATTGATGGTCATGCATTTTGTTTCCACTTCTTTGATTCTACATAAAAGCATTTTAATGTATATAGGAACTTTCTTTCTCTGTTTAACCTTCTTGTTATAAAAGTATTTCCCCAGAACACACAGAGAGCCTGTTGCTTAATCTCTTCTTTTAATGGTTTTGGTCACTCTCTATTATATCTAGGATAAAATATAAACAACTGTGTTTAACTTTTAAAGCTCTCCCCAACCTGGCTCCAACATCTCATTCTCTCCTTTTTTTTTTCATAATACTCTCCTTCTTAAACTCTGTTATTCAGCCAAACTAGACTTATTTCTGTTCCTCAAACAGAACTCTTGATTTCCCATCACCATGTCTTCGAACTGGCCATCCATCAGTTTTGGAATGGACTCTTCCACATCTCTACCATAGAGTCCCTCTTTTCCTCCAAGATGCAACTAAAACAACCTCTTCTGCATGACACATATCCTCATCCTCCAATTGCTAGTTCCCTTCTCAATTGCCAAGTTTTTAACAACTTCATATTTAGTTGTGTTCTCTTTATATTTATTCTATGCACCCTCCCCATTAGAAGTAAGTTACTGGAGAGAAAGAGTTGGTTCATACTTTATATTTGCAACCTCAGAGCCCAGAAGAGCATCTGATACACAGTAAGTTCTTAATAAATAATTGTTGATTAATTAAAACTTTAAAAATAACTAAGACATTGTGCCATTAAAAACATGAATAATTTTGTAATAATAATTATCCAATAGATGAATCTTTTAAAGTACTGCTGATAATTGCCTTACACTCCCACACAACAACACCTCCATATTATCTTGAGCTCTCATATTGGCCAGATGGTTTTGTCTTCTTTTCTGAATAAGATTTGCGTCAAGTAGTCTAGGCAAAGCACATGATCTGCTCTGTGATGATCTCATTTACTTGTTAATCATTAATAGCACCAAATTAGAAATATATATATATATAGTTATTCAATATGCCCCAATTATTTAATAACACTTTTGTACATGTTAGTGGTTCAATTAAGTTCCTTGTTTTGTTTTTAATATAAGTATAAATTTAATTATAATTGATGGGATGTACTTATTTTCAATAATTGCTTCTACTTACTGATGAGCTTAGAATTTAAGATTAAGTAATAACTGCTACATTAACATATTAAAAAAAAATTTCTTTAAATACTGGGTATGGATATCAGCTCAACATCTCCTGGATTCCCCCTAGAGGTCTCAGCCATCTGCATTTCATTCTTTCATTCTATGAAATGCAAAAATTTAACAAGATGATGAGTAGACTATTTCTTGACCTGTCACTTTAAGTAGCCGTAAAGAATATAGAGGAATATCATTGAAGTCAAGATTCAAGATACTATAGGTATGGCTTATTATTTTTTGCAGTCAGTACTCTGACATGGTAAATGGGTAATAAATTCTAGTTGATTGAGGGACTACTATAGCAGAATGAGTCAACATTATTCCTTCAAATGAAAGCCTGTTTCAGAAAAGGAAGTTGAATCAGCCTACACCAAAGGAGCAGGAAAGGGGTCCTGCCCCAAGCTACTCCACCAAAACCAGTAATCCTTAACTTAATTAAGTAGAATTACGAATTCAGAGGAAACTATGTTGTTCTCTGTAAAAGAGGGAGCTGAAAAAAGATTGGAGGTCTTCAAAAAGACCACTACACCCTGATTTCAAAAAAAGACAGAATCAAGAGAGGATATGACGAAAGAAACCACAGGAGCCACATTCACAAAATATATTAATTGACAATGATAAGATGATACAAATAAATAAAGCTAATTAAGTAATCCAGACATCTGCTCTGTTTATATGTTTTATCTTGTTTGGAGCCAAGATGGTGAAGTAGAGGCAAGGATTCACCTGAGCTTTCCCCCAAACCCCTCCAAATCCCTTTTAAAAATGACTCTCAACAATTTTTAGAGCAGCAGAACCGACCCCCCCCAAAAAAAAAAAAAGTGGAATGGAACAAATTTCCAGCACAAGACAACTTGGAAGGCTCTAAGGAGAAGTCTGTTGCACCAGAGAGGAGCACATAACAGGGACCAGTAAACCTGGAGCAGGTTTTAGGGCCTCTGAATCAGTGGCAGCAGTGGCAGTTTCCAGACATCTCAACCCACAGACACCAAAGACAACTTAGAAGTTCAACAGGAAATGTCTGTTTCACTGGGGCTAGAGTGATACACAGCTCAGTGAAGGCCTCCCCCACCACTACCACAACAAACCACTAGCAGGCCTTGGGAGTGACTGAATCATCATCATCATCATCAGCAGCAGCAGCAGCAGCAGCAGTAGCTGCTTCCAGAGCTTTCAGCCTACAGATGGTAAGGGTAGGAACAACCAGTTAGAAAGATATTACAGAGATCTTTTTTGCTACCACTGAGGCAGTACTCTGTTGCTTTGCCCATACTTGGATCCAGGTAGCAGTCATGGGTGGCAACCCCAGAGTCAGGAAAAGCACTAATATAACAGAGCTTGTGGCAGCAGTGGATGGGGGACCTTCCTTAGAGTTCCTGGGCAGAAAAGAGTTCTTGTGGTCACTCATAGCCCAGAACACATGCCAAGATCATATCACCTTGGAAGAACTGAAATTGTAGGACCCTAGAAGTGTCTTTGAAAACAGCTGCACAAAACCCATGAAGCTTGGAACAGAGCTCCCTCTACCATGAAAGCAGAGCCCTACTTTATGTTTGGGGTTTTTTTTGTTTTTGTTTTTTGCTAGGCAATGGGGTTAAGTGACTTGCCCAGGGTCACACAGCCAGTAAGTGTTATGTGTCTTAGGCCGGATTTGAACTCAGGTCCGCCTGAATCCAGGGTCAGTGCTCTATCCACTGCTCCACCTAGCTGCCCCAGCAGAGCCCTACTTTAAAAAGAGATGAAAGTCACCTGATAGATTGGGAAAATGAGCAAACAATGGGAAAAAAAAAACTCTGACTATAGAAAGTTATTATAACAACAAGGAAGATCAAAACACATATTTATAAGAAGACAACAAAGTCAAAGCTCCTACATCCAAATCAGAAAAAAAAAAACAAACAACTGTTTGGTAGACAAAAAATACTGAAGAAAATAAACTAGGCCAAATGGTGAAAGAGGTTCAAAAAACCTATGAGGTGAAGAATGCCTTGAAAAACACAATTGGCCAAATGGAAAAGGAAGCCCAAAAGGTCACCGAAGAAAGTGAGTGCTTAAAAATTAAAATGGAACAAATGGAAGCTGGTGACTTTGTGAGAAATCAAGCCATTGTAATACAAAAACAAAAGAATGAAAAAATAAAAAACAATGTGAAATGTCTCATTGGAAAAAGAACTGACCTGCAAAATAGATACAGGAGAGATAACTTAAAAATTAGTAGACTACCTGAAAGCCATGATCAAAAAAAAAAAAAGAACCTAGACATCATTTTTTAAGCAATTATCAAGGAAAACTGCCCTGATATTTTAGAAACAGAGGGCAAAACACAAATTGAAAGAATTCACCAATCACCCCCTAAAGAGATACCCAAAGGAAGACTCCTAGGAATATTATAGCCAAATTCCAGAGTTCCCAGCTCAAGGAGAAAATATTGCAAGCAGCCAGAAAGAAACAATTCAAGTATTGTGGAAACACAATCAGGATAACACAAGATTTAGCGCTTCTACATTAGGGGATCAGAGGGCATGGAATATGATATTGCAGAAGTCAAACTGAACTGCCAAGCATTCAAACTCTACTGCAGAGAATGCAGCTGTGATAGGTTGGCCACATTGTTTGAATGCCAAACTTATGTTTGTCTAAATAACTATTTTATGGAGAATTCACATAGGGCAAGCACTCACATAAAGGGCAAAGGAGCTAGGATTACAACCAAGAATCACTTACCTGGCAAAACTGAGTATAATCCTTCGGGGTTGGGAGTTGGGGAATGACATTTAATGAGAGAATACTTTCAAGCACTCTTGATGAAAAGACCACAGCTGAATAGAAATTTTAACGTTCAAATACAAGATCCAAAAAAGCATAAAAAGGTAAACAGGAAAAGAAAATCATAAGGGACTTAATAAATTTAAACTGTTTATATTCCTATATGGAAAGATTATTGTGTAACTCATAAGACCTTTTTCATTCTTAGGATAATTATAAGGAGTATATGCAGACAGAGGACACAGGTGTGAGTTGAATATGAAGGGATGACATCTAAAAAATAAAATTAAGGGGTGACAGAGGAATTTACTGGGAGAAAGAGAAAAGGAGAGGTAGAATGGGGTTAATTATGTCACTTAAAAGAGGCAATAAAAAGCTTGTATAGTAGAGAAGAGGAGGGGAGAGTTTTGAGGGAATGAGTGAAACTTACTCTCCTCATAATTGGTTCAAAGAAGCAGGGATATATGCACACAATTGGGTATAAAATCTATCTTACCCTATAGGAGAGTGAGAAAGAAAGGGGATAAGAGAAGGGGGTGTGATAGATGGTTGGCATATTGGGGGAGGGGTAGTCAGAAGCAAAACACCTTTGAGGTAAAACAGGGTGAATAGAAAGAGACACAATAGAATAAATGAAGGAAAATAAGATGGAGTAAAATACAGTTAGAAACAGTAACTATGAAAAAAAATTAAAGCAAGTTTCTCTGATAAAGATATAATTCCTCAATACATAGAGAACTGAGTCAAATTTAAAGAAATAAGAGCTATTCACCAATTGATAAATGATCAAAAGGTATGACAAATTTTCAGATGAAGTACACAAAGCTATCTATAGCTGTATGAAAAAATGCTGTAACTCACTATTGATTGGAGAAATGCAAATTAAAACAATTCAGATGTACTACCTCATACCCATTAAATTGTCTAATAGGACAAAAAAGGTAGATTACAAATGTTGGAGGGATTTGGGAAAAGTGAACCATTAGTACACTATTGATAGAATTGTGAACTGATTCAACTGTTCCATAGAGTAATTGGGAATTATGTCCAAAGGGATATAAAACCATGCATACCCTTTGACCTAGCAATATCACTACTAGGTCTCTATCCCAAAAGAGACAAACAATTAAAAAAACGTATAAAATATTTATAGCAGCTCTTTTCTGGGGGCAAAGATATTTCTTTAATTTTTAAAGAACCAAGAATAAATCAAGGTGTAATCGTGAAATCAGAAAACCTTTATGAAAAACTTGGACTTAAACATGAATCTATTCTACAATTTATCAGGCAAGTAGCCACCTAAGTTTTGCTTCAAAACCTCCAGCAAGGGAGGACCCAGTACCTCCCAGGGTAACATTCTATGGCTGTGCAGATCAAATCATTAAGAAACTTTTTATTGTATCTAGCAATAACTGCCTTTTAGAAACTTTCACCACTGTTCTTATAGCCTGTAAGGCCAGGGGCCTGGAATAATAGTCAAAATACTTAATATTTATATGATATTTTAAAGTTTGCAAAAACTAATCATGTATTTCTTTTAAACCTCACAACAATCCTATTAATATTAGTCTTCATATTTCATACATAAAAACAAATTCATTGAAATTTAATACCTTACTTAAGATCATGAGTAATTAACAGCCAAAAGCAGGATATAAACCAAGATCTTCTTTCTATTTATTTATTTAGTTGTTTGTTTGTTTGTTTGTTTATTTACTTAAGCATTCACTCATTCATCCATTCATTCATTCATCCACTCATTTATTTCCTCCCTCACTTGTTTATTTGTTTGTTTATCTATTTAGTTATTTTTGTTTGTTTGCTTATTTTAGTTTTCAGCATCTACTTTTATAACTTTTATACTATTAAAATAAAATAATTTAAAATTCATAGTACAAAATTGTTTTGCTTTCATTAAAATATAGTTTTTAATGAGAATTGTTAAATTGCATATGCTTTATTATTTTAAAAATAAAAACTTGTGTTGTATGTCCAGAGACTTCAGACAACAATCAATAATAGATCCTTCATGGATCTACATCAGTAAAGATTTGTATTAGTGTAGCTACTTTTAGGATAGGGAGTGAATCTATGAGTTCATTGATACAAGGAGCTAAAAGGTAAGGAAATTTCCCCTATAACTTACTCCAGCATCTTTACTATTTTTTTTAGCTATCTTTACTACTTTTACATAGAGCATTGAGAGGTTTTGAATAGCCCATGGTCACACAGAGACAGCAGTTGAAATCCAGATCTTCCTGGCTCCACAGCCAGCGTTCTAGTTTCTATGCCACATCACCTTTCATAAATTTTATTACTTCTTATATGGTTTCTTCTTTTGTAGTGAGTTGTTTTATTCCATATTTTATTTGGAATTCCATATTGTCACTATTACATTTTGTTTACATAACTACTTTTATACAACTATATCACAGCCAACCAAGACTGGAAACTATTCTTCAGATATCATTTGCTATCCTCTATACCTATGAATAGCCTGCTGGGCTTCCCTAAACTGTCCCACCTCTCCCAGTATGCCTGGAAGGCACTTTATCTCAGGTCTTTCAAAAGGCTGCTTTCCCCTCAAAGTTCAGTTTAGATATCACCTCTGATCCTCCTGGCTATAAATTCTCTCCCATCTAATTTTTTTTTCCTGAGCTCTTTGTTTCTTTTCCTTGTACTTATTCAACATTTGCGCTGCATTGTAGTTATTTATATAAAGACTATATTTGAAAGCTCCATGAAGGCAGAGGTTATATGTTTTTTTTTCTTTGCAGTGTCAGTGACTAATCAATAAGCCTAATGGATATATAAAGAGCCTTCTGTGTGTCAGGTACTATACTAGATGCTGGAGATACCAATAGAAAAGTGAAATAATCCTTGTCCTCAAGGAGTTTATATTTATGAGGTAGCTAGGTGAAGCATGGATAGACCATTGGACCTGGAGTCAGAAAGACCTCAGACAATTGTTAGCCATGTGACCTTGGACAGGTCACTTCATCTCTGATTGTGTCAGTTACCTCAGCTATAAAATGGGAATAACAATAGTAGCACCTACTGCCTTAATCCTTAATGTGAGGATCAAATGAGATAATATTTGTAAAGTGCTTAACTTAACAGACGGGTTGAGGGAGAGTATCTTCACAGATGGTTAAATATAGGTTCTGTACAAAGTAAAAATAGTTATTAACTGGGCAGACCTGGAAAGGTCACTTGAAGAGGTGATGTTTAAACTGAGTCTTGCAGAATATTAAAGGATCAAGAGATAAAGGTAAAGAGAGATAGAATTCCAGGCAGGGGGAACAGCTTATGCAAAGACACAAAGAAGGGAGATGGAATAACATGTATGGTGATATCAAGTATGGTTGGAGTGTTTAGTGGTTGACAAAATGCAATGTGTAAACAACCTGGAAAGATAGGCTGCAACCAAACTATGAAGGGCTTTAAATGCCAAATGGAAGAATTTCTATTGTATTCCAGAGGAAGTTGAGAGCCACTGAAGCTTCTTGAGGAAATAAATGACCTGGTCAAGCCTGCATTTCAGGGATATCAAATTAACAGATTTATGGAAGATGAACTTGAGAAAAGCTGGATGCAGGGAGATCAATTAGAAAGTACTACAATAATCTTGGAAAATGGTATGGACCAGTACCTGGACCAGGTATGGAATTGTAACACAAGTGGTTGTGTGGACTACAATCATCATCCAAATTTAGACAGTCATTCTGACCCTAAACCCTCCAGTATTTAAATGACTTCTTATGAAAAGGTGAATGTCGTAAGCTAATTATTCTAAATCTTCATAATTCAATGAATATAGCTCACACAGGCTCTTGAATTTTCTAATACAATTTTAATCAAATAGTTTACATAGACAGGAGCCCCATAAAAATGCCTGGGGATTCTTACAACCTAACAATAATCTCATGTGTTAGAGATGATGGTACGATTAATGCTTCTCTTAATCAACATAGAATCACAGATTTATAAAACATAGGGATCTTTGCTGAAATGTAGGGATGGTTCTCCAAATGCCCTGCTATGCTATTACTGCTCACTCAGGGTCTACTGAAAATACTGGTATGTTATTCATTTAAAAGTCACATGTGTAGCTAATTAAACCCTGTACGTATATTTCTCATTTAAATAAATTAAAGATGATTCCATCCATTCCTAATCATAAAAGTTACTGAGCAAACCAAAAATAAAAACAAGTATAATCATAACAGCCAACCCAAAAACCTTGGTCAGATGGGGATATTACTGGGCCAAAACTTATAGAAACTTAGCAGGGCAGCTCACTGGTAGTAAAACTGAACTCTAGAATGTCTTGGTGCATTTTTGGATACAGTCTGTACTACATTTTATCTATCAGATGGGGCCATTCATCTTCTGGGCCTTTCCACTCAGAGATACTTTTTTACTGTGTGCTATTGTATGGCTGGTGAAAAAATGTTATGCTATTTTGGTGAAAGCAGAGACAATAAGCCTGAGGTATGCACAGTTACCCAGATCTGCTCTCCTGTCTGGACTCTGAAGTAGCATTTATTACTCAGCAAAATAGTTCCCTGGTCTGAAATCCATAGGCCAACTCAAAGGATTCTGAGATGTTTCCCCCTTTCAAGCTGTAGGTGGCAGTAAAGAGAAAGACAGACAGACTTGGGGAATTTCCATCTTTCAAACTATACATGGACAGGACAGCCTATCCTTTCTCTTCCCAACCAGCTCTTCAAATAGCAGAAAATAATTATTTCCTCAACTAAGCTCTTTCAAATAACAGAGCTTTCCTCCGGTAACTTTCCTCTGTCTACCTCAGTTTCCTTATCTGTAAGATGAGGATAATAGCACATAAATCAGATGATTATTAGGACGATCAAATGAGATACTATAAAATATTTCACAAACCTTAAAGCATTATATGAATGATATTACTATTATTATTAATTATATGTCAGTTATCAGCACTAGCTACAAAAACTATCTTTATATGCTATTGACCAAAAACAATATCACAAGTCCATGAGATATGTTGCATCTGAATTTATTACAAGGCAAAGACTTATATTTGTGGAAACTCCTTATATCAACAATTCCAGGGGTGTAGGGAAAACCTTGGTATCTAAGTTACAAAGAAAAGGGGAAGTCATAGGGGAGGGAAAAAAGACTAATCCCCTTCCAAAGAGAAGGAGAAAGACAATGACAGAAGCAGCATTCTTTTCACTTGGGAACTGCTTGACCACAAAGATAGAATGGTCTGCTTATCTACAAGGGTGCCAGCTGTACAAGCAGTTTTTCAGTCTAGTGTATACTGACTGGTACCTGTCTTGACTCCCAAGGAAACACAGGGAGTCCAGCGTGGGGTGTAAACAACAAATTATGTCAGCTAAGGTGGAGCTTCATTCTTGACACATTCAGGGCCTCCTACAGACTCTGGGCCCAGTGTGTCTGGAAAATATGGTAACTCAAAAAGACAAGTTCAGGGGGCACCTTAACACTGCTCAGTGGTCTTGGCTAGGCTCAGAAGAAAGTAGTTGCTCTTCTCATCTATTTCTTTCTCCTCCTTCCTTATCCCTATTTTAAGTCTCTCTATTCCTATCTCTAGTAGATGACTGAGCTTTTTCAGTTGTTGCTTCCCTCCTTAGCCATTGACTCCTGCCCACAAGGAGGATCTCCTTGTTTGAAGATCTTTATCTTAGGTTAAGAGCAAAAAAAATGCATTTTTGTCACACACACCACAGATTGAAAATTTACAAACATTTCACAATTACCAAAAGTTCTAGTTATTAGGATTGTCCACCTCTCAGCCTCAAAGTCTACACAACTGTCATGTGTTAGTACACTTCTGGGAAACCAGACACTTTGACTATCTTTGCATTCAGTAAATCCCAACTGCCTTCCCCCTTTTGGGACTACTTTCTCATTAATTTCTATTATAGTATTAAGGCACTGATTTTCTCAGTGTTTTACCCAATAATTTTTTTTCTATCTCTTTCAATAAACAAACAAAAAAAATCCAAATAAGAAAAGGGTACTCCTTAAATTACAAATGAAGAAATCCAGGCCAAATGATATTAAGTTACTTGCCCAAGTTACCAAAGCCAAGATTTGAACCCAAATCCCCTAGCTCCAATCCAGTCTTTTCCCCATTTTATTATGTTGCAACTCAACTGTTAACATCATTTGACCTAGTCTGTTGGGAATAAGTAGAATAATTCAGAAGACTCCAAGTGCATTAGGAAGCCAAAATGTGAATAACTGTAGCCAATGGTGTAATCACTAGATACAACTACTCTAAAAAGAATGAAATAAAAGTGCCTTTGAGAGAAGAATTAGGTTTCCCTTAGTCCACTCACTTACCTTGGCTTCCTCTCTACCACATGCTAATAGTTTCATTTTCTCTCCCTCCTGTGGAGTTGCCCTCAAAGCTAAACCTTTTGTTCACCCACTCATTAGTCATTTTTTGCCTCCGGGAACATAAAGTAACAAGCAACTATAAAGTATCAATCATGATTGTTCCTTAAGAGATAATATAGTTTCTGAATAATTTTCTTGTTGGAGAATTTACAATCTCTATTTTTCATTCACATTATGGCATTCCCTCAAAAAAAAATACTGCAACATTTTTTTGCAGTCTGTTCTTAATGAGAAAGAGAGTCAAATACTTTTGTGGCAACACAGTAAATGCAATTGGGGGGAAAATCCATAATAAAGTAAAACAGGCCTGAGTCTTTTAACAATTGTCCAAATAAATATTATTTTAGGTGTGGTTAATTATGGCATTTATTTAGGGTCATTATGAATTTATATGTTTTCATATTAAATAGGGTTTCTAAGACATCTACTTTAAAGCCTGTAAATGGCCACATGCAAATGAGCTGGGGATCAAAGCACTTTGGATGCCTTCCCTTCAGTAAGTGTTTTTTTTTTCTTTCTCTGTGTCTCTGTTCTCTTGGTGATCCTATAAAAAATAGTCTGATTCTGCTAAGTTACATCTAGTGGCTGCTTTTGTTTTTCTCACACAAATATCTTTTCTGTTTCCCCTTTTTCAATAAATAAAGGTATACAAATTAGAAAGTTGAATTTTTTTCACATTAAAATGGGGAAATTCAAGAGTTCAGCTTTCAGAACTATGGTTTTTTAGTCTCTAAATGCCTAAGACCTCACAAGAATGGTGTGCCTTAACATGAGCATAGAACAGGACAGGATTATTGTCTAGAATACAGATCTAGAATGATCAGAAACTTTAAATTAAGAAATTGAGACTCAGAAACATCAAGGGAATAGGAAGGAGCAGAGCTGAGATTCAAATCTCAAATTGAGTCTTCTGTCCAATCTATCACTACCTCAGAGGGTAGAACAGCCTTTCAGGGTAAAAGGAATACTCCTGGGAATCTAACCCAGGAAGATAGATGAGGACATGAGTTCGAAAATACAGAGGATGGGTCTAAATCCAGAGAATTAGAGAGCAAAGAGTAGTTCCCCCAAAGAACATGTATTGTAGGTATTGGAGACTCAAGATTAGATCAATTTACAGGAACAGACAGACAGGAGCAATGCTAGTAAGTAAATGAAGACTCAAGAAAAAAATGAGATCAGAAAAACTCACAAAAGCAATATTAAATCAGGCTCTCAAGGGATGGTTAAGTGGCACACTGGATAGAGCACCGGACCTGCATTCAGGAGGACCTGAGTTCAAATCCAGCCTCAGACACATAAAACTTATTAGCTGTGTGACCCTGGGCAAGTCACTTAACCCCATTACCTAGCCAAAAAAAAAAAAATACAGGCTCTCAAGTAAATGCAGTTTTATGACACTGAGCATAAGTCTACCTCACAGGGTTGTTGTGAGGATCAAATGAGACAAATGTGGTAAAGTATCTAGTAAAGATCCTGTACATAGTAAGTATTAGATAAATATTAGCTATTATTAGCTATCATTATTTTATATAAAAGGATGGCAGATATTGGCCATAAACGTCATGGCTTGAAATTGTAATAAACACTGTATGTATTCTTTGAAAAATAAGACACAAGAAGCAAAGGAGGGAAGGTAGGAAGATAAGAAGAAAGGAAGGAAGGAAAGAAAGAAAGAAGGAAGGAAAGAAAGAAGGAAAGAAAGAAGGAAGGAAGGGGTAAGACAGGAAGGAGCAAAGGAAGGAAGGAAGGAAGGGAGGAAACAAGCATTGATATTAAATGCCTACTATATGTTAGGCACTGAAAGAACTTCATAAATACTATCTCATCTGATGCTCACAACAACCCTGGGAGGTAGATGCTATTATTTCCTCATTTTAAAATTGAGGAAACTTTTACAACCAGTGTCTCTGATAAGGGCCTCATTTCTAAAATAAATAGAGAATTGTCAAATTTATAAGAATACAAGTCATTCCCCAATTGATAAATGGTCAAAGGATATGAACAGGCAGTTCTCAGATGAAGAAGTTAAAGCCATTTATAGTCATATGAAAAAATGCTCTAAATCACTATTGATTAGAGAAAGGCAAATCAAAACAACTCTGAGGTACCACACCACACCTATCAGATTGGCCAACGTGACAAAACAGGAAAATGATAAATGTTGGAAATGATGTGGGAAAATCGGAACACTAATGCATTGTTGGTGGAGTTGTGAAATGATCCAACCATTTTGGAGAGCAATTTGGAATTATGCCCAAAGGGATATAAAAAATGTGCATACCATTTGACCCAGCAATAGCTCTTCTAGGGTTATATCCCAAAGAGATCATACAAATGGGAAAAGGACCCACATGTACAAAAATATTTATAGCAGCTTTTTCTGTGGTGGCAAGAATTGGAAATTGAGGGGATGCCCATCAATTGGGGAATGGCTGAACAAGTTGTGGTATATAAATGTAATGGAGTACTATTGTGTTATAAGAAATGATGAACAGGCAAGGAAGACTTCAGAAAAAACCTGGAAACACTTATATGGTCTGATGCTGAGTGAAGTGTTCAGAGCCAGGAGAATGTTGTACACAGTAACAGCCACATTGTGTGATAACTAATATTGATAGACTTAACCCTTCTCAACAATACAAGGGTCTAAGACATCTCCAAAGGCCTCATGATGGAAAACGCTATCCACATCCAAAGAAATAATTATGAAGTTTGAATACAGATTGAAGCATACTATTTGCTATTCTTTTCTTCTGTTGTGCTTTGTTTCCTCTTTCTGGGGGTTCCTCTTATTTGTTCTAATTCTTACTTACAACATCAGTAATATAAAAATATGTTTAACAGGAATGTATACATATAGCCTGTATCAGATTGTGCACCATCTTGGGGAGAGAGGTGGGGAAGGAGGGGGAGAATATTTAAAACTCAAAAGCTTATGGAAGTGATTGTTGATAAATTAAAATAAATTAATTTTAAAAAAGAAAATAAAATTGAAAAACTGAGGCAGACGGAAATTAAGTAGCTTGCCCAGGCTTACAGAGCTAGTAAATGTTCAAGACTGGATTGGAACTTTCTGACTCCAGTCCCATCTCTTTATCCACTGTACCACTTAGCTGCATTGTGATTTCTTCTAGAAACTACCATTTCATGAAAACATGGAATTGTAGTGAATCACTTCAAATCTAGTTCAAATATCTCATTTTGAAGATAAAGAATCCAAATCCATGAGAGGTTGGGTGGCTTTGCAACTATCACAAAACCCTTAAGTGGAAAACATAACACTAAAACAGATTTCCTGCCCTACTAATTCTCTTTCTGCTATTCAATATAGCTAATGCTCAGATAATTTTAAAACAGAATTTGATATTTTGGGTGGATTTATATGTCCTCTTTTAAAAGCTTACCGGTTGTCTCTAATAGTAAGCACTATGAACATAGTGTCAAGAAATTCATGAGACAAATTTCATTCCGTGCAGGGGAGGTGCAAGCTCACACTTCTGAGGTCCACCGGATGGAGTGTGTTCTCTCAGTAATTGTCTTAAGAAGTAAGCAAAGTTCAGGCAGGATTTTTAATATTGGAGCATCTGCTCTAGTTGTTATGATAACAGAGAACAGTCTAATTATAAAGTAAAGGATTCAGAGATTAGCATTCCTAATAAGGGATTCTGCAGTGGCATCAGGAACAAGATGCAAAGTTGGATTTGCAAAAGTCATCAAAGAGGATTAAAAACAGTTTCCAGTGAATAATTGCTGAGGAGATTGGGAGCCAACCTTGCTCACGGGTCATGTGTAATTAGCTAACTTTATTAACCGCCTAGTAGCTAAATGCAGAAGAAAACGTTATGCAGAAATGCAAAGGGGTGGAAAATTAGTGAAGTCATCACCAAGGCCAACTATCTAATTGCTTCTTATAAAAAGGGATACATAGGAAGATGTAAAGTTATTGTTACCCAGAATGTTTCACATCAAGGTTAGAAGCATGTTTGTCCCTCTTTAAGAAATCTAACTTCAGCAGGGATTAAGCACAAATCTAGGTTTAGAAGTGAAATCCTCTCATAAAAAAAAAAAAGCTTTCAGAATACCCCCATCCCGCAACAGCATAACCTGCCACTTCCCTCTCCTGTAATGTAATGCTGATTGTGTTTCTCTTCAAGATGAACAGAAAGGGGTTGACCTGCCCATCTTCTCTCCTTTGAACCCTACCCTTAACCAAGCATTGTCCCCACTAAACAAGTTGGACATCCCCAGGACTTTCTGAGAAATGTATGTAAATGGGTGGGAATGTTCACTTATCCTTAATTGTTAAACCTTTGTACCTGAGACATCTGGTACGTTGGCATGAGGGAAGATGTGGTGTGTGTGTGTGTGTGTGTGTGTGTGACTAAACTCCTCTTTAGATGAGAAAATTGAGACTTATTTAATTTAATGGATTTGTTCAAAGTCTAACTGTCAATAAGTGGAAAAAATGGTACTTGAATGTAGGATCCCAAGTCCTACATTCTCTGCTCTCATAATAACAAGCAAGTAAGTGGTATGTTCCTTCATTGTTCATTAGGGGCTTTCAGGCATGTGGATATCCTAGGAAAGGATTATTTCTGAATATGACCTGGTGGAGAAGGGATGTAGATATCAACCTACTCAGAAATCTATTGACTTTTGGGTAATGTGACGAACAAGATAGAGATTTTCTCTGATCCTCACAGCCTCTCAAATCTCTCCAAAATAAGAATAGTGTACAATAGATCAACTAATTAGCTATCTTCATAGACTAACATCAAAAACCCTAACAAGGTAATAGTCTGCTAACCTAATAATAGTGTAAGGACCATAGATAAAGGAATAAAAGACTAAAATAGAAAGGGATGAGGTTTAATGAATTAAATGAGGTAAAAGATTCCTTTTTAGGAAAGGGTTCTGGAATTAGAGAAAAAATTACCATGCTGAATATGTTGAAGGACATGAAAGTAAAATAAGAAATAGGAGGAATGAAAAAGGAATTAATAAATTAAGTGAAACTGCAAAATAAGGGAAAGGGGTGGCAAAGAACAAGGGACTTACTGGTGAAAATAGCCTGTGGGAATGGGCTGGAGTTAAAATAGATTAAGGAAAATGACTAAAGAGACAAAGTACTATATGTAAAGAGGAAGAAGAATGAAAAAAAAACTTAATTCTAAAAAATAATATTGGAGACAAATGGTGGAAAATAAAAACATAACTCATAATTAGATGTAAATGGATTAAACAATACAATAAAACAAAGGGAAAAGACTAACACATGGAACAAGACGAAAGAAAATCTGACAACCTTATACTTAACAGGAACACATCTAAACATCAAAGACATGAACACAAAAAAATAAAGGAGTGGAACAAATGTTCCCATGCATCAGGTAAATCCCCCACCTAAAAAGAAAAAAAAGGTAAGTAACACAGGAGCCTAGAAAAGCTTAAAAAATCCTGAAAATTCCAGAGAACTTATGATGAAACACACTATTTACCTCCTGACAAAAAGATAATGGATTTAGGGTGCAAAATAAGACATATGTGTGTATGTGTATGTGTGTGTGTGTATATATATGTATATATATGTATATATATGTGTATATATATACATATATATATACACACACATGTGTGTATGTGAATATATGTATGTGTATATGTGTGTGTATATACATGTATATGTGTATATATATATATATATATGCATATACACACACAGACAATGAGGGAATTTATTTTACTTGACTGTGTATATTTGCTACAAGAATTTTTTTTCTCTTTTTTCAATGGAGTAGAGAATGAGAGAAAGAGAAAATAAGATTCCCATTAATTAAAAACACATTTGTGAAAGGCTCCATGCATTTTCAGAGGAGGAAGGAAGGGAATAAGCATTTATATAGAACCTACTATGTGCCAGGCACTGTGCTAAGTGCTTTAGGTCACTGTAGCTAGTTCTGTTTCACCATTTTACTTTGTTGTGAAAGAGCTGTTATAGAGTAGAGTAATCTGGAAATATTTGAATGTAAGCATAAAACTTGAGAGTCGAGCTTTTTTTTTTCAAGGGAAGAGGTGCGTTTTCTCAACTGGAGTCAAGTGTGATATGTGCAATGTTAAGTTCAAATTACTTTTTATTTTAGTATTTTATGTTATCATTGTTTTATTCCTAGTCCTTTTTTACTTCATGATACATCAGTGCATACAAGACTTCTTATGCTTTCTGTATTCATCATATTTGTAATATATTTACACTGCAGTAATATTTCTTTACAAACACAGATCAAAATTTGGAAATCCATTGTTTAAATTGTGAGAACATTATTTGTTTCTATTTCTTTATTACTACAAAAGTTACTGCCAAAATATTTTTTGTGTATATGAGATCTTTCTTTTTTAGTACTGATTTCCCTAATGTTACTTGGTAGTGGGATCTCTAGGTCAAAGGGAACATATATTTAATCACTTTTTTAGAATAATCACAAATTACCTTCAAAAATCATTAAACCAATTGAGAGCTATACCAACAATGTATTAGTTCATAAATCTTTCTATGAGTTCTCCAACACTTTGATTATTTCTATTTTATTATCTTTACCAACTTTCATTTCTTAATTATTGCTATTTCTAGCATTTCTAAAATTACATCAAATTATTACAGAAGGAGAATTAATCTTCACTTGTATTCAGTAAAAATATGATATTTGTTTTAAAAATATATTGCCTTGCAAATATTACCTTGTTGTTATTGTTGTTCCATTGCTTCAATCATGGCTGACTCATGACCTTATTTGGGGTTTTCTTGGCAAAGATACCAGAGTGGTTTGCCATTTCTTTCTCTACTTCATTTTACAGGTGAGGAAACTGAGGCAAGTAGGGTTAAGTGATTTTCCTAGTGTGATGCAGCTAGTAAATATCTGAGACCAGATTTGACCTCAAGTCTTCCTGACTCTAGATGCTCTATACATTCTACCATCTAGCCACCCTGCAAATATTACAGTTACGCCTAAAAAGTCAAGACCTATGGTACAGGTCAGTAGATTGCCATCTATCAGAGAAAAAATAACATCTAATGAAGGTCCACTGCTTCCCCAAGGTACCTCTAAGAAGAATGAATGAAACTATTCTTACTCTCAGAAATTTATATTTTAATGGTGGTGTCAGCAATTGTGTATATTTACATACATATACACACACATACATATATACATGTGTATGTACACATGTGTGTACACATATATACATATATTATACATGCATACACACATATATACATATGTACATTGGGGAGGGGATGGCAAAGAAAATAGAGGGTTAGATTTGAAGTCAAGAAGATTTGAGTTTAAATCCAGCCTCATTCACTAGCTGAGATCATGATTTAACTTTGATTTGCCAATAGTTTTCTTAGCTGTAAAATGAGGATAACAATAGCAGCAAATTCCCAGTATTGTTGTGAAGAACAAATGATATAATAAAGTATGAAATAAGTGCTAAATATTGTTAATTAATAAACATTTAGAAATAGTTCATTATTAATTATGACATTGTATTATTAGTTATTAATAAAATAATTTTTAACAAAGATTTAAAAATAGTAGTTAAATTTAAAGTAGTTTGTGAGAGATGATGCTAGAAATTTAGGGTATTAGGAAAGGCTTTATTCAGAAGATGGTGGGAAGAGAGAAACAAAATCAGGCAGAGGTAAGAAGGATGTGCATCCCAAGAATATGAATTGGCTAATACAAAGAAATAGAGTGCTGTGTTTGAGGAACAGAGAGGGCAGTTGGCCTGAATCATTTATGCATGTGTGTGTGTGTGTGTGTGTGGTGTGTGTGTGCGTGTGTGTGTGTGTGTGTGTGTGTGTGTGTGTGTTATGAGGGGCTTAGTGATGCTAACTAATAACCATTGAAGCAGGAATGAGAAGTTAGGGCCAGGCTGTGAAGGACTTTAACAGCTAAAAAGAGAAATTTATATTATACCTTAGAGGCGATAGAAAGCCAGTAGAATTGATTAATTGTGATAATCACATGATCAGATCTTCACTTAAATAAAATTACTTTGGCAGGAGTATGTAGAATTGACTGGAGTAGTGAAATACTTGTATCAGGGAGATGAATTAGGAAGCTCTTGCAATTTCTAGGCTAGAGGTAATAAGGGCCTGAACTGAGACAGTAGTTGTTTGGAGAGAAAGGATAAGATGCAAAAAAAAAAATGTTTATAGGTAAAAGTGACAAGAATTGAAAACTGATGGTATACGTAAGGTGAAAGCAAGTGACATCCTGGGAAATTTGAGATTCTCAGCAACAGGAACAATGAACCAGAATCCATAATTTTCTGAGCTGACAAAGTTGTTTTATGTGTACAGTAAAGCTTTTGGAAGTGAGATCAAAGGGCAGAAACAGAATCAATGGTAAGGGTCACCAAAACTTGCAATACTATGTTAAAAGGCAAGAACTAGCCTTGTCAAAGAACTTCTGTCAGTTTTTAATCCTGTGTATTCTTGATTAACCTTGATAACTTTGTTTTTGCCTGCTCTTTCCACTATACTATATTGCCTTTAAGAATTTTTACTGATGGGAGCTGTCCATGGTAGAAATCATTAAATCTTGGTGCCTTTAGAAACACACTAATTCAAGACAAAATATGTGTTTCAACCTAATGGCCAAAGAAGGAAGAGAACCAGTAAAGTATCTGGACATATTCATCACACAAAAGGCCATATATGCTGTAACCAGGGTACACATATGACTAACTGCTATTTTGTGCCAAGGCAGTCAGGGTAGGGTGCATTTATAGAAAATAGATTTCTAGGGAAAATTCATTAGATACTACTACCAATACAATTCTCTGTTGCCTGTGTTGACAAAGAGCAATCCTGGTTTTATCCCCTACTAAGGAAGAAGGCACTTATAATTTGATAGTAGGCAAGAAATTAGGGAGACTAACTCATAATATTCTGTTAACATCATTATTTGAGGGTATGTAAAAGTGATAAATACCTATTCTTAAGCATCTGGTTGGAAGCTACATCTGAAAAATTAATAAGTGAGAGAAGATGAAGATAAGCTCCACTGTCACACCAGTCACCCTCATTTTCTCCTCTTGTACACCTACTAATCTTTAAAAAAAATGTGTACTGAAATGAATTACAAAAAAATAAAAAATAAAAAGTAGACATATGTTAAGGGGCAGCCAGGTGGTGCAGTGGCTAGAGCTTTGGCCTTGGAGTCAAGGGGACCTGAGTTCAAATCCAGCCTCAGACTCTTGACATTTACTAGGTGTGTGACCCTGGGCAATTCACTTAACCTCACCAAAAAAAAAAAAGCAGAAGAAAAAATAGTCAAATTAGTTACAATAAATACAGAGATACAGAAAGAGAAGTTGATCATCTGAATTTCTTCTAATCCTATTCCTTTACCTTTTCATGGTGTGGAAGTTCCTATGGATTCTCAAAAATTTGCCAGTGGAGGGCAAGGTGCAGTATGGTCCGTCCAGCTCAAAATGGTGTAAATATGGATCTGGCAACAAACTTCATATCTTTAAATACCAGTCTCGCTAAGTTCAGAGAAAGCCATTACTAGGTAAGCCATAGGGTGAAGAATTAATCATCCTTTGGTAGAATTCGTTTCCATGCTGAGAAAGAAACGTTGCAGGTTTTCCAAAGTAATGTAAACTTTCTGAGAGTAAACATTATTTGATTTCTGTCTTTGTATCCTCAGCACCTATCATAGTGTATGGTATACAGTAGATATTCAATACATGCTTGTTGATTGATTTATATTGACACAAATGAATGCTAATTTCAATTTTCTAAGATACTGATGACAAGAAACTCAGAAAAATAACAGAAGCTACCCTTGCAAAACCAAGCATAATGAAGGATGCAAAGGAGAAATTTGGACAGAAATAAAGACAGTTTCATAATAATTTGAGCTCTCCAAAAGTGGAATATCTTGCTTTAAATGTACTGAGTTCTTCATTACTACAGGACTTTAAGCCAAGGCAAAATGACTGCTTGTCTAACAGGAACATAGAAGGAATTTATGTTAAGGTATGGTTTGGAATAGGTGACCTCTGAGGTGTAATCCAAATCTGAGAATTTGTGAGCTTTATAATTAATAGCATTGGGAACCTTTTGCTCTGTTCCATAATCTCATGAAGGGAGCCAACAAGAATTCAATGGACACCTAAAATCTATGCTCACTTCAGTACTTATTATAGTAAGATATATTGATTGACTGTGGGTCATATTTGTCCACTGAAATTTTATTAGTATAATTGTTGAAATGTTCACCAGAGTAGAGTATAACCATAACTATGAAATAGATCATCAAAGCAGTGTCAGGAAAAAGTGATTTGAACATTCCCAAGACAATTTACTTTTATATAAGCTTATAACTTTTTAAGTGAATAGAGAATTGACACAACACAAAAGACACAATAAGAATGTTTGCAGAACAATTGAAACTGACTTATGATCTTTGTCATATCACTTGATCTTCTAGTGCTCTTGGCAACAGAGAATGAACTATCCTTTGTTGGTATAGTGAATGTCCTTTGATCAATTAAATTACAAATCTAATTCCTATCTTTAACACTGTCAACTCCTCAACATGATGTCTCTGAGAGCATTGTGGTTGTTGACTTGATCTACTCTTCTATCCTTCTCTCCCCCTGTGCTCTGGCTCTCTCAAGAGTTATCTATAACTACCCTGTTCAGAACTTCTAACTTGACAAATACATCAAAAATTTCAGAGTTGCATTCTTTTTTTGTTTGTTTGTTTGTTTGCTTTTAGGCAATTGGGGTTAAGTCACTTGCCCAGGGTCACACAGCTAGGAAATATCAAGTGTTTGGTCTGAGGTCGGATTTGAACTCAGGTCCTCCTGACTTCAGAGCTGATGCTCTATCCACTGTGCCACCTAGCTGCCCCCAGAGTTGCATTCTTAAAAGTATTCACTGCCCCAGAGTACCCAAAAGCAGTTTTATCAGGCACTCCTGACATGCTGTGGAATGGGGAGTAAAGAGATTTAATCCTTCCCTAGTTATATGGAATGGCATAAATGCAAATCTGTTTACTTTATCACCCCAGTATTTTCCTCCATACACACCAATGTATTTATTTGGTGACAAATTGGTTTCTTTGACAAACAGGTATTTCTTTTTATTTTAGTACATTTGATGAGAAGCAGGTGATTTTTTTTTGAATACAGAAAAGAAAATAAACTAAAAACTGAAACACATGTAAGGGAATGGCCTTCATATGATGCATCTTAAGTTGATTTCTCATTGACACTCCAGGTCTTTGACAGGCTGAAGCAAGCAGGGAAATGCCTTAGTCAACACATTTCTCTCCAGGGCACCTTGTTAACAGCCTTTTTTCCCATTGTATTTTTTTAAATTAATTTATTTTGATTTATCAATAATCATTTCCATAATTTTGAGTTTTAAATTTTTCTCCCCCTCCCTCCCCATCTCCCTTTCCAAGATGGTGCACAATCTAATATAGGCTATATGTATACATTCCTATTAAACATATTTTCGCATTAGTGATGTTGTAAGGAAGAATTAGAACTAATAGGAGGAACCACCAGAAAGAGGAAACAAAACACAACAGAAGAAAAAAAAAGCAAATAGTATGCTTCAATCTGCATTTAAACCCCATAGTCCTTTCTTTTAAAAAAGAAAAAAGCATATATATTATTGGCCCTTTGACGCGTTTTGGCACTTGTAGCTGGAAACTTCCTTGTTTTAATTATTTTTATTAGAACATAATGATGTAATGTACATGCAATGGTTTATATGCTGCAAGATTTTCCTATTCAATGTAATTGAACCTATATTTTCCTCTGTCCTTTGAATAAGAGTGAGATTTTTGTTATTCTGAACCTTTAAATTTCCCTGGATTGCTACACATGCTGATAATATTTCCATTGATGGTTCCCAGCATAATTTCCTAAGAAGAAATCTCAATTCCCTGCCCTGAATACCTGAATACTCTCTATATTACTTCAGGGGTCAGGGTTTCACCTTTCATGTTTTTCCTACCCTGTCCCTATTCACTGGTGAAGAGAAGTAAAGAATGAAAAGCTAGTAAGTGCTTTTCTTCTGCCCACATCCTTCTTCTTTATATTAGCCATTCCAGTCCCTCATTAAGGTTCCAGTGGTGTTTAGGAGAAAGACAGAGCTTCCCAAATGAGATGCCTCTCTAGTGCTAAAAGCTCCATGTATGTACCCTGTTGAATTCACCTCATATGATTAGAAAATCTGAGGAGAAAATGTCCATTAAGGATCTGTAGGAAGACAGCCTAATGTAGTCAAGGATAAAGAAAATTGAATAACAGTGACTCTTGTTTATTATTTTGCTATGGATTGCATGACTCTGAGCTATCTCTTTCCCTTTCTTCAAGTTCTATTCTAGCTACACTAGTCTTTTACCATTCTGCACTGTACAGAGAGGTTATCTATCCGTGGACCCACATCCCCACAATGCACAGGATAGAGACAACTTCATTCACCGGAAGAAATTATCTTTGAGATTTCACCTGCAGAAACTTGTGAAGGAGCTCCATAAAAGGGCAATGTCACCCAGTATGTCATCTGATTGCTTCCGGGGTGTAGACTAAAAGACTAGACATACTATCAGACAGATTGACTGAGGAAATTGGAATGGGGGATCTAAAAGAAAGAAAAATGATAACCACATTTAGACTATACCAATACTTTTGTGTCTCATGATAGAGATTACAGTGCAGAAAAGTCGATTCATCCTAGATTGTGTGCACAACATTGAGAAAGGCAAGCAAAATCTATATTGAAGCATCTGCATGAAGATGATCTGCAGTGATCTAAACAGAACTTGCCACCTATTGTGCTGAATAGTTAGCACTCCTAAGACTGCCATTAATGTTTCTCTAGAGCCATTTCTGAATCCTTCTTCCACTTTCATTGTGGAAACAGAGGGAGCCTAGTGGTGGGCTAGTCCTAAGGTGGAGGTGGCAGCCAGTGCCAAATGAAAATTAGCACTGAGCTTTTCATATTTGATTCAATTCCTTGCCATTACTTTTATATTTTGTTCACAAAATAACTTTTAAATCGAATGTATTTGTCATTTGATTTGATCTCACAAAAGAGATATGTTAGTCAATACTAAGATAAATAAAGTTTGGTGCTGAAAGGGCAATGACAATGAGGGGCCCTTAAGCTTCAACCAACTATTCTATTAATTTCAGTCTCAATAGAATACCTATAGGACTTTGTTCATGCTGTTCCCAAGGTCTGAATTTCCTCTTATTTATTTTTGTACCCATCGAATCCTGCTCATCTTTGAAGACCCACCATAGCACTCTTGTACTGCAGCAGAGGAGATTTTAGTTTTGTTTTGTTGGCTTTCTTTCCATCCCAAGTACAGGCCTACTTATGAGGATTGCAAAAGGGTAAAAGGACAGAGGGAGAAAAGCTATTTTTAAAAATTGGGTAGCTGTTTTCAATTGTTCTACACTGAATAGGTCTGCCCTGGAGAAGGCACAGAGGCAGAATCCAGTGATGATGTCAAATGTCAGAGAATAGGTTTCAACTATCCGATGAGATGGCAAATATAGGAAACAATGAGAGATGAAGATTCCCAAGTAGGAGCATTGTAGGGAAAATCTGGAGAATCAGGAGTGTAGCCAGTAGGGGTTGGGGAAGGCATGGCTGTTCTGGGAGTCTTCTAAAGTGGAGATTCAAAAGGAACCAGCCAACAAGAGAGAGAGGATACATGGGTGGAGGGTACTTCCAAAATGAGAAGTTTAACTATAGAGTGCATTTCCAAGGTGAAGAGGTTTCTGTGGCATTGTAGAGGAAGAACCTAAAGTTGGGAATGCAGCCTAGAGGAGACATAAGGAGGTCAATAAAGCATTTCAAAATTTCATAGAGAAAAGTACAGAGAGGTGTAGAAGGGATAAAAATGGTGCAATTTGTCACTATGTGCTTAATTTTATAGACTCACATATGTATACATTTAAAAAGCATCATACATGGTATAAGTTCACAGCTCCATTTGTGGTCCTATTTGTTTTTCTTCATGTTTTGAGATGTTAGTGTTTGTTAATCATTGTGTAATCCACAATAAGGCTCCTAGATGGCACAGTGGCCTGAAGTTAGACCCCAAAAAAGTCATTTAGCCCTATTTGTGTAAGTTTCCTCTTCTGCAAAATGAGCTGGAGAAAGAAACAGCAAAGCACTCCAATGTCTTTGCCAAGAAAACACCAAGTAGGATCAGAAAGAGGTGGACATGACTGAAATGACTGAAAAACAGCAACAAAAATCCACAATAAAATAATTTTTAAACATTTAAAAAGAAAGCAAAAACACAAGAACTGAGATGGCTTCAAGCCATGTCAGATATCTCAGCTTTGCCCGTGTCAAATCTGCTCCCCATCTCCAAGTATTGAAAATCAATGTGTAAAGAAAGGGAAAGACAAGGGAAAAGATATTGGCATTAGCCCAATCCTACTCTATTTGTTTCTTAGCAGGTGCATGGAATATGGAGATGGACTTCTTGTTACCAAAGTCAATCCCTCTATGTGTGCCTTATCTCCATAGTATGCCATTTTGAGCATTCATTCTGCTATTCTAACTTCCAGTCCTTCTTTATCACTCATTTCTCCTCTGCTTTCTGAAAATGTGATAAGATTTCATCTATTACTTTAAAAATATAGCTTCAATTGATTCTACCATGCACTAAAGCTATTATTCTACATTTGCATCACCTTTCCTGGGAGGTGGAGGAGAAGCAGTCTTTATTTGTTATCACTGACTTCATCTAATGCTCACTTCTCAACTCCTTCCAAACAGGTTCTATTTCTACTACTTAACTGAAATAGATCTCTCCAAGGTTACTAAGTATCTATTTATTGCTAGATCTAACAGCTTTTTCTCAGTCCTCTTCCATCTTGACATTTGGCAATATATCGCTCTTGTCCATTCTCTTCTTCTGTATTAGTCTCTATTCCCTGAGCTTCATGACAAAACTATCATGGTTTTCCTTCTGTCTGCGAACTATTTCTAAGTCTTTATTTTTTTGCAAGTTTATCATTCAAATCAGAATCACTATGTGTAGGTATATCCTTCCTCTCCACTTTCTCTTAGAGATCTCATCAGCTAACATAGGTCATCTTTTTGAAGATAATTCACTTTTATCATGTCCATGGCATAATAATATACCTATAAATATTTGCATAACTCAAATTGTCCAGTTATCCTCAATTGATAAGCATTCATTTTTCACATATAGGTATATAATTATGTATCTATATCTGTATCTATATCTATATTTATGTAAACATATAAATTTGTAAATATAGCTCCTTTTCTCTCTTCCTTTGATTTTTCTGAGTATATACTTAAGAGTCATATTGCTGGGTATCCACAATTAAGAACTTTGGGGGTATAGTTCTAAATCGTTTTCTACAGTGGTCAACCCAATTCAGAGCTCCACAGTGTTTTTATGTACTTCTCCTCACATACTCCCTCTAAAAATTTTCATTTTCCACTTTTTGTCACCATTGCCAATCTGATGAATATAGGATAGACCTTCAAATTGTGTTTGTTTTCATTTCTCATGTTATTGACTAATTTTGAGGAAATTCACTGGATTTTCCATGTAACTGAAATTTAACACTTTACCAACCCTTTTCATCTTTAACTCATAGCCCTCATTTTGTAGATGAGGATTTGACAGTCCAGAGTAGGCATGGTACAGTGGACTTGTAGCTAGCAGAAATGGGTTCAGATTCCAACTAGTAATATTTAATAGTCATGTTGACTGCAACTTTACAAGCTTTAGTTTCTTCACCTATCAAATGGAGATAATATTTGTAAGACATAACTGACTGGGTTGTTAGGATTAAATGAATAATATCTGTAAAGCACTTTGCAAGTTGTAAAAAACTATAGAAAAGTCAGTCTTTTGATTTTAATCCCTGGTTCTAGGTGCTATAGATGATAAGTAACAGAAAGAGATTTTGAACCTAGGACCACAGATTCCAAATCCAGGGCTCTTCTGATGGGTTTTTTTTTATCTTTAAAGTTAAAATGGATCTTAGAGACCATCTAGTCCAGGGACAGGGAATCTGTGTGACCTTTTGACTGAGTCCCAGTTTTAAGAACAGATCTTTTTATCAAGGGAATTAGTTCAGTGGATTCAGTCAAAGGGCCCACACTTGAGGACCTAACAGGTCACATGTGGCCTTGAGGCCACAGGTTCCGCACTCCTGATCTAGTCCAGCCTCTTGCCCACAGATGAGGAAACAGGTATAAATGCTTCTTTTCCTCCTTGTCAGAACCATTCATTATTCTATCATCAGATGGGCTAAACCAGGTTGAGGATAACCAACAGACCTCATCCATGAGTTAGGAATATGTCTACCCCAAGCATATGAAGACTTCTTCTGGTGAAATGGGTTGATGAGAACAATTTGTTGCAATGGCCGTGAAAGTGACTAAAGCAGGCAATGTGGAGGGTTTAGAGCTTGATGAGTTATTGAAAATGCTAAAGCTATTCATTGCATCCCAGGCCATCATGGATCTTCTTAACTTTTGTCTGCCCCTGGACTTTGATGACACTAGAGAAGAGAATGAGGCTAAAGATTTTGTGCAACTCTGCCTCACTCAAAGCCAATTCATGCACAAGTCATCACCCTGTGATGTCATTGGTCCTCTTCAAAATGAAGGACAAATAACAACAACCATCATTCCTGTGTTGTTTTCATCTTTAGGCAACTAAATACTCATGGTATAATGCTAAATTTTGGAGTTTGGAAGACCTGGGTTTAAATCCTGCTAGATTTACCAGACACATGATTCTGGGCAGATAATTTAACCTCTCTCAATGTGTTTTCTCAACTGTAAAGTGAGATAACAATAGCATTTATCTCACATGGTAGTTGTGATAATAACATGAGATAACCTAAGTCTCTCTGCAAGACTGAAAAGCTGTGTATAAATACTGGCTACTATTTTCTTCCTCTTTTCAATCTCTCATCATGGCATCATATTTGTCTTGGTTGTAGCCTCTTTTCCAGATCAAAAGTGGTGTCCTAACCAGAGTGGATTATATAAACAAAGTTCCTTCTGAAATAGGTAGATGTCTCATACTGTTTTGTCTTTCTGAACGCAGAATAAATGCAGACAAATGTTTTATAAAACAAAGAAGTGATTACATAATATAGCCCCACCCAGATCTTGGAACTCAAAGCTAGAGTATATAATACAGGATCAAAGAGTAAGGGGGTGGGAATAAAAAGAGGCAAGTATCCAACATTGGTCTCAGTCACCAAGACTCAATTATAAAATTTGAAAATTTGTAGGTTTGCACTTTCTGATTCCTTATTTACACAATGAGATATATTTAGCTTCCTGGATGGCAGGGGGGAAATGCTAATCCTGAGGGCTGCTGTGCTCGTTGATTGTATCTCTCCTACCCACTGCAGGCAAAATTATAGCTCTTGGGGAGCTGATTGTCCTCAGCTAAACACTGTAATTTCTAATATAATTGGCCAATAAATAACAACACAAATTAATGGTTTTATTTAATACTAATGGGATCCATTTCTATCTAGCTTTAGCATATTTCACAGAGAGTAACATGTCCAACACTGGGAGAACAAAATAAAGCCCTAAAAGCCTCCTGGACATTTTTAGCTCCCAGACAGCATATTTTTGTTGTAATATTTAAATGAGCCCACTTTATATGGTAATTTGGATGTATTCAAGTTACAATGTATATTTTTGTTCAGTGACAATGGTAGGGATTTTTTCTATTATTTTATAGTTATTTTTTATTATTCTTTGAGTAATGCTGTGTTTATTTTCATGTTTTTTTTTTGTTTCCTCCATCCCCCAAAGACTAGCATTTAAATGGAGAAAAAGGAAGGTGGATGGAATGTGGAGAAAAAGATAAGTGCAGGGAACATGAAAGACCTTTATGAATTCTGTAGCTAAGCAAAATATGTCAGCAATTTTAACAAAAGTAAAGCTTAGAATGAAGCCATCACTGGTACAATTGATGGAAACTGTTTTCTCAGGTTGGGAAGGGGAAAGTGGAGGGAGAAAGGGAACAATTTCTCCTATTGTAGTATGAGAAAATAAATCCTTCTCTTCTATATCTAAATTGCATAATGATTTTGGGCCTCAAGGTTTATCTACATAAGCTGTAAGTCTGGAGAGCCTACTTTGGTTTTGCTTTAGGCCAGATATATCACCTCCCCAAAAGTTCACTGCTAACTACAGTAATTACCCCTGCATATAATTCACTTTAGGGAAGGTAGGTGGCTGAAAAGTACATCAAATTATATCAGTCCATCTTCCTTAACCCTTCCTCGCAAACAGAAGTAAGTTTGAACATACTGAGGTGCAACTGACTGATTTCAATTACAAGAAAGCCCCTTAGTCTAATAACTGGAAGTGCATCATATTGGTAGCCTTGACCTATTCCCAATTTGGTTGTTGTCATCATTATTGTTGGTATTTTTATTGTTCTTCTTTTTGCTGGTAGGTAGCATTGAGATGTTCTTAATTTAAATTTCCAAAGCATTTTCTAATATTAGTAACTGCCATTTATACAGTCCTTTAATATTTGCACAATATACATATATATATATATATATTTCCTGAGACCTTGCCATAACCCTGGGACAGCAGGCAGATACTAAAGTTATTATTATGTAGTTATAACTGTATAGTTATATTGTATAGATGGGAAAACTAAGCCTTAAAAGGAGTTAATTTCCCCAAAGTCACATAGGTGGTAAGTGTTACAAATAGGATTGGAACCTTCAAGGTCATCTTGGCTACAAGTCCAACACTTTTTTTTCCCCCACTTTACAATACTTCTCCTTAGTTATTACAGTTTTATAGTGGAATTTGAGTTAGAGATGAGGAGTCACATCCTAATTCTTCTACCTACTATCTTCATGACTTTTAAAATCTCCCTGGCCATCAGTTTCCTCACTATAAATGATAATTTTGACTAAGGGAACTTGAAGTTCCTTCCAGCTCTGAACTTTATAGCCTTCAGCCAGCCTGCAGAGAAAGTCTGACACTGTCAGACACTATTGCACATTTACAAAGTTCAGGTACTTGAACACTATAGTACAACAAATGAGGAGCAATCACAGAATTAGAAGATAATTCTAATTATCTAAGCTAGCTAAGCTGCCAGTCAAAGGCTCATTCCACTGAGTGACATAACCTTTGAATTAATATAGAATCATAATATTTGGAGTATAAGAGAAGCTTAGAGATTACTGGCCCTACCCCATCCCTTCCTGATCCAGGAATTCTTTCCTTCAGGAGCCCAGTGAAAGGCCACAGAAGGCCATTTTAATGGATCATTGGATTAGGAGTCAGAAACTGTGTAGTTTGGAACCTTGTAAGCTTCAATGTGATTTCATTTGTCGAATGAGAATGGTATATATCAACCTCTCTCAAAAAGTTGTCATGGTCTAATGAAAATGAAATCTTATATAATGACTATGTGCTTTGTAAATTGTAAAACAACAGCAACAAAAACAAATAAACCAATTAGCTGTTCAGCAAAGTACGATACATCATCTGAAACTAATTTGCAGTGTTCTATACCCATAGTGTCCATTTCTATATTGAGAGGAAGAAGATATCTTTTCTCTTCTTCAAGGCCAAGTTTGGTCATTATGATTATACTCTGGTCAGTTTCATTTTTGTTATTGTTGTTCTTTTCGTTTCCATTGTTGCCGCCATTCTGCATATTGTGCATACTTCAATCTGCATCACTTCTTATGTCTCCCTATGCTTTTCTACCTTCTTCATATTAATTGCTTCCTATAGGCTTGGTAAGATTGATGCAGTTTATTTATGACAATAAAATGTTACTATTCGTAATAGGAATCAGTCATGAATTATAGGGATAAAGCACAACACACAGACAGACTATTTCCAGGCACCAACGTTGTGAGTAAGGAAAACACTTTAGGGGCCATCAACCTTCTGTACCCCTTAACACAATAATAACAAATAGGTTGGTGCCTCCTCCATTCACACATACCCCATGTCTGTATTTCATCCTAATTATATTGATAAGGCCACAGTGTGGTAATTCAACCCCCAAACCTGGCTTTTTGCTGAAATATCAGTTTATAGAGATCTTTTTTCCTAGACTTAGGCTTAGAAGATTGGAATTAAATGGTAGTCTGGGGTAGTACTATCAATCTCAACTATAGATAAGGATTCCTATGGGCCCCATATTGACTTAGAATACCATGTATTAAAATCTGCCCTGGAGATGCCATTTTCTAGTTGTTATTGTTGTTCAGTTATTTCAGTAATGACTGACTCTTTGTGATCCCATTTGGAGTTTTCCTGGCAAAGATACTGGAATGGTTTGCCATTTCTTTCTCCAGATCATTTTTACAGATGAGGAAACTGAGGTAAACAGGGTTAAATGACTTTCCTAGGGTCATACAGCTAGCAAGTATCTGAGATTAGATCTGAACTCCAGAAGATGAGTCTTTCTGACTTCAGGCCCCACAATGTCTCCACTGCACTACTTAAATGCCCAGCTTGAAAAAAAAAGTAATTGGGAAAGTAGTTGGGAACTTAGTGTTTGACACCTCTTGTTAAGAACATAGTATCTTCAGAACAGCAGCATTTTCTATTATAAGAATATTTACTACTGTGAAACAAAACTCTTGGGGAGAGCAAGATAAAAATTTGAGGAAGAATTAAGAACTGCCAAGCAGTAATACAATTCATGTTCCTTCAGCTTCTTCCAAAAGCATAATGGAAAGGGGCATCTTGGGAGGGCATCAGCTTAAATGATAGATGGGAAGAACTGCATTTCACCTCAATAAAATCTTTGCTCTTTGATCCCACTTAAAGACTTTGATAAGCATAAAAGGAAACTGGATTTCAAAGGATAGTCTTTAAAATGTTCTCTTTTCAATAGCTAACTCTAATCTTGTTGGCTGCTTAATCCCTATTGTGTGCTTTCTCTATAATGTCAGTATTTGATTCTTGATCTGGGAATTAAAGAGCCAATACGGTCTAATTTTTCAAGTCTCATCCCAGCCAGGAGCAAAAGGTCCCAGGTTGTTGAGCATAATGACAGGGAAGCACATTTGTGAAAAGAGGCCTCTTTATGTAGTTTCAAGTACCCTTTGGGAATTGTCATTTTCACTTTGCAGTTTCTATTCTTATGTTATGTTGCAGGAAGAATTATCCATTTCCTCCAATAGACACTTCCACTCTCTCATTTGACATCATTTCAAACAGCTATATCACATTTCTGTCCATTTAGACAGAGTAGTCATAGGTTTTTACCACTTTCACCTACTAATGGGGTAAGACAACGCCCATTTAAATCGAGGTAAATATTGGTCTCTGATACTTACTAGGTTTAAGTCTCTTATACTCTCTGGGGCTCAGATTCCATATCTGTAAAGTGAGAATAACAATATCATTTGCTTCACATCATTGATATTAAATGAGATGAATATAAAAATACTATATAGATGCCAGCTGTCCTTATTACTACAAACACCTCTCTAGGGAGTGGATTGTAGAAAAGCCAGCTTGAAGCCTTTTGAGATTTAAAAGCAGGACATTAAGAAGTGACTTGAATACCTATGCAAACCTTGAACCAGGGAGATAGTGTGTTTGGAGTAAGGGATTCAGGGTAAAGGGTGATAGAGGGGTCCTATGGCAAAAGTCATCTTCCCTGAGGACTTTTACATCTTGACACTGTTATGGCTTATACATATGATAAGCCAAATAAGTGCAATTCACAGCTCTCTGTAAGGTATGCTTTCAAGGCACAGGAAATGTACTCCCTCTACACATTAAAATAACTACCCATATACTTGCTTAATGATGCCTTTTATTCTTGTAATATTCTGTGTAGAGTTAAGACCTAAAATATTAAAGTCTGGGAAGGTCACACATTGAATTAAGTTCACATTGAGGTAAAGGTGATTGATTTCATATACTTTCCTAAAAAGTTTTGAGATAAGGTAAAAGATAGAGCAGGAAGAAACTGGGCACGTAAAGTGAGGACATGACAGCATACACCCAAGGCAAGAAAAATTCATAAAATAGGTACATACTTTGTCTTCATTGTTTTAGGGAAAGCCGATATGTAGCATAAGCATTGTCACTGCCCAATTAATCTCCTCAAATATGACAGGGGTTAAGAGGGCTCCACTTATTTCTCCTCCACCCTTTCAAAGCTTTACCTAGTGCATTTGTCCAACAATATTAAAGACATTAGAATTGATCTATTGGAGGCTTCAGAAACACAGAGCTGTCTTTGTAAAGAGTCCTTAACGTGATTCACATAGATGGCCTTCTTTGTTCAACCCTTCATCCACATTTCCTTCTTGACTGGAAGAGAGGGGAAAGTTTTCAAGCTCTTCCAATAGTCAAGACTACTCAGTATCGTCAGAGAGATTCATGACTGGGGCAGAAGGCGGGGGTGGGGGGATATGAGCTAGCTGGTCACAGAGCAAACAATAACTGGTGGACGACTCATATGCTGGAGAGGACTTAATAAATATCAAGAGAATGAGAAGGAAACCTTGATCACTTTGTGTGACATTCTTATAGAAGATATCCAAGAGGATATAGACAAAAGTCACAGAGAATGAATGATCATGGAGGAGTTTCAATCTTCATTGCAGAAGGGATTGCATACATGATGAAATCACAAATCCATCAAAATACCCATACAACTAAGCGAAGAATAAAGTTGTAAATTGGAAAACAAAACAAAACAAACCCTTAATTTGAATAGGGTAATTTTCATGTGCTTATGGCCATTTCTTTATTTATCCTAACTTTGTAAGATGTTGCTTTTGTGAAGGGAGCATGCATGGTTTCCTATGTTCATACCTGCAGAGCATTCGTTTAACTATCCTCTTAATCAGGTTAAAACAACAACAATAACAACAAACTCCAAACCCCGTTTTTCTTTTTCAGCAATAACCACTCTTCAGAAGATCAGATCCTTTGATTTCTCAGTTCCACCATGCTGCTAAGAAAGGTGTATTGGCCTCTAGAGAATTTATTTTATATTGTGATTAAAACAAACACAAAGATCTTTCTGCTCATTGGATTGAATAATTTATGTCAACCCAGTAAGTTAAGTCAGCATCTTTCCTTTCAGCTCTGCCTGTATAGTGATACCCCACAGTAACTCAAAATATAATTGCCATCTAATCAAACAGGCATGAGCAATACGTTCTTTGCCTAATCACATTCTGGAATCTGTTTTGCTGACTGAATGAATTCGCAGCTTGCCTGCACGCCATCCCCATGCCCATTCTGAACCCAATTATGTTGGCATTGGCTTTGACTCTAGCTTAAAACCTCTGCTGAGACAAACTTTTCACATACGAATGATAATTTCTTTCCAGTTCTCTATGCTGAGTTGTTTCATTCTTCAGAAAATGGGTCCCTACAGCTCCCTTCCATGCTTAATTTGTTCTCCTTTGCTCTTGGGGCAGGTATATAAGGCCAAGGTGTTTGTGCTGAAACTTCTGAGCAGTGTCACCTTGTGATGGGATTGATGTGGAAACCACTCTAATCCACTGGAGAGGCTCTTTATTGCAGTCACTTGGAACTGTTTCTAATGTGACCTTAATGAAAATAATTCTTCCAATTTTCCACAAGAGGAAAATAAATACAAGATCTTAGAAAATTGCTTTTATACATTGAGTACAGAAAAATAGCCTTTTTCTATAGCATTCCTACTTATTTGAAGTTGTCTCCAGGATGTAAAAAAGAACAATACCCTAATTGCTATATAAATATTCAAATTGAAATAAAATATATAGAAAATGAGATTTGAGGAGATTGTTAAAAATAAAAAATGGTTAAAATTTTGTAAAGCACCCAAAAGAATGAAAGAAAAGTTTGAGGGGAAAAAGCTAATAAAAATACATTTCTATGAGTGGACTCATTGGCCAAGTTAATGGGAAATACTGGCAGGCAAATTTAGAATCCTCTCATATGGAAACACCAGAGTGACCAGGCTCCAGAAAAGCCTCCCATAGTCACTTCAACATTGCTAAAGACCAGAAATTTGAGAGCCAACCAATCATCAAGTATTTATATATTGAGCACTTTTTGTATGTTTAGCTTTGAACTGGGTAACCATGGAGGCAGTATGATACAGTGGAAAAAATAAGTTGTTCAAGAAGAACTACATTCAAATTCAGCCTCTAACAGGGTGTGACCTCAGACAAATAACTAAGACTCTCTGTGCCTCAGATTCCTTACTTGTAAAAAGGAACTTAAGTTAAATGTCTGCTGAGGCTCCTTGAAACACTATATCTGTGATCCTATGAGAAGATATAGAAGATATATCAGCCATGATTCTGATCCGTAAGTATTTTATACTCTAGCAAGGGAAGTAATAATAGCTGTTTTGTTACGGTGCTTTATATTTAATAAGTTTTTAAATAGTTTCATTATTTCATTAAATATTTTCCAAATAAATGTAAAAATAATTAACAATATTTTTTATTTCAAATTTCAAATTCTCACTTTCCCTCCTTTTCCAGCACCCTCATTGAGAAGGCAAATAATCTAATATCAGTTATAGATGTGAAGTCATGAAAAACATACTTCAATATTAGCCACATTGCAAAAGAACACACAGATAAAAAAAATAAGAAAAGCAAAGAAAGTTTCAAAAGGGATGTTTCGGTCTGAATTCAAAGTTCATCAGTTATTTCTCTGGAAGTAGATTGGATTTTTCATCATGGGTCCATTGTTTTCAATCACTGTTTCAATCAGTAATGTTAATTCTTTCACAGTACATAATCCTTATAATATTGCTCTTACCACATTCAATGTTTTCCCAGTTGTGCTTACTTCACATTGCATGAGTTCATGTGAGTCTTCCCAAGTTTTTCTGAAACTATCCAGCTTGTCATTTCTTACAACACAATATTCCATCACAATGAGCCATTCCCCAAATGACAAAAATCCCTTCAATTTCCAATTCTTTGTAACCAAAAAAGAAAAGAGCTGCTATAAAGAACTCAAAAGAGCTGCTCCTTTTCCTTATTTCTTGATCTCTTTGATCTATAGATCTAGAATTGATACTGGTGGGTCAAAGGGCATGGATATTTTGTAACTTTTGAGGGGGTATGCAAAATTGTTCTCCAGAATGATTGGAACAATTCACAACTCAACCAACAGTGCATTACTTTCCCAATTTTTCCACACCCCCGTCAGCATTTGTCATTTTCCTTATCTGTCACATTAGCCAATCTGACAGGTGTAAGGTGGTATGTCAGAGTTGATGGGTTTTTTTTAAATTTTATTTTGATTTTCAACTTAAACACAAAAACTTAAATACACAATTAAGAAAAGAAAAAGAAACACATTATGAAGTTAAATATTGAAACTTAAATACAAAAAAAAAAGGGAAAAAAAAGCACTGCCATGTGCACAGCAGAATGTCTTTCCATTTCAAGATAGACTATATAATAAATAATACACATTGTCAAGAATTATCCATTCCTTGCTTCCTTGTAAGTTTTTTTTTATTCTCTGCTGTGCATTTCTTACTTTACTCTTTTTCCTCCTTATTCTCCCTCCCCCCTCCAAAGAAGGCTACTATTAAGCATGTATGTATCTGCATACATACACATATACATTTAGTCTGGTTCTTTCATTACTTTTGTTTTTGTTTGCTCATTTTTCTAACCTATTTTATGGTTTTAAATTTATCATAAAGTTAAGCTCTGCTATTGGGGTAGAGGGACATTGGCACAAGCTTCTTGGCATAAGGTTGGGTCCTTGCTTCTGGCCTGTCCTAGAGATTGGGGCCTACCTGCTGGCTTGCTGGTGTGAGGCCTGATGTTGGTTTGCCCATACTCTGTCTATGCTGGACTGCACTACCTTTCAGTAGACAGACCTTTCCTGCTGAACTTCTAAGTTGTCTTAGGCTATAAAATTGTTTCACCTCATATGTTTGTTGGTTCTGCCACTAAAAAATTCATTTTGAAACATTATTTTATAGTTGTTTAGAGATGAATTTGAGAGAGTTTGGGTGAGATCCTGTCTTACACTGTCATCTCGACTCCACATTCTCCGCTAAAGTTGTTAATTGTTTCAATTACTTTTTTAGTTAATTTTTTTAGGATCCTATAAGTAAACCATCATATCACCTAGAAACAGTGATAGTTTTGATTTCTCATTGCTTATTTTTATTTTTTCAATTTCTTTGCCTTGTCTTATTGCTATAGCTAACATTTCTAGTACAATATTGAATGAAACTGGTGATAATGGATATCCTTGCTTCACTCCTCATCTTACTGGGAAGGCTTTTAGCTTATCTCCATTACAGATAGTGCTTGCTTTGGGTTTTAAACAGATGCTACTTACCATTTAGGGAGAAGTTCCACTTATTCTTATATTTTTCAGTGTTTCTAATAGGAATTTGGTTTTCTATTTTGTCAAAGGCTTCTCATGCACCTATTTATGTAATCATATGATTTTTATTGTTTTTTATTATTGATATGGTCAATTATATTAATACTTTTTTTTAAAATTATGAACCAGTCCTACATTCCTGGTATAAATCCCACCTAATCATAGTGTATGATCTTTGTGATATATGGTTGTAATCTACTTTCTACTATTTTATTTAACATTTTTCTATTGATTTAAAGAGTTGTCCATGATACCAAAATAATGTCAGGAAGGTAGGCAATAAAACATTGATATTCATTAAGGAAATTGGTCTATAATTTTCTTTCTCTGTTTTTGCTCTCTATGGATTAGGTATCAAAATGATTTTAAAGGTATTTGGTAAGATTCCTTCTTTACTAATTTTTTAATTAGTTTATATAGTATTGGGATTCATTGTTCCTTAAATATTTAGTAGAATTCACTTGTAAATCCATCTGGTTCTGGTGGATTTTTCTTAGGGAGCTCATTGACGATTTGTTCAATTACTTTCCCTAAATTTGCATTACATAGGTATTCTATTTCCTCTTCTATTAACCTAGCCAGGTTATATTTTTATAAATATTCATCCATTACATTTAGATTTTCATTTTTTTTTCAGTTGTATTCTTTTTCAGTTGTATCTGACTGTTCCAGACCCAATTTGGGATTTTCTTGTCCAAGATACTAGAGTGGCTTGCCATTTCCTTCTCCAGCTCATTTTACAGTTGAGGAAATTGAGACAAATAAGGTTAAGTGACTTGCCCACTTAAGTGGCCCCATAAGTATCTGAGGCCAGATTTCAATTCAAGTCTTCCTTACTCGAGGACCAGAACTCTATCCACTGTGCCACCTAGCTGTCCAGATGATCACTTTTACTAGAAAATAATTGGGCAAAACATCTCCTAGTAATTGCTTCAATTTCCTCTTCATTTCTGATGCATACACCACTATCATTTTTATACTAGCATTTTTTCCTTTTTTTCAAATTATATTAAGAAATGGTTTATTTTAACTGTGTATTTCTCTGTTTCAAGTGCATTTCTTGAAAACAACATATTATTGAATTCTGTTTTTTAATCCATTTTGCTCTGCACTTCAATTTTGAGTGAGCTTAACCCATTCACAATCAGTTGTGATTCCTAACTGTACATTTCCCCTCATCCCATTTTTCTGCTAATTTCTCTCTCCTGCTTTTTTTTTGGTTATTTTTTCCCTGCTCTAAAAGTTGTTTTACTTCTGACTCCTGCCTTCTATTCACCATCCCTTTTATCACCTGTTTTTCCTTGTTTCCTCCCCCTCATTTTACCAATTGAGTATACACACACATGCATATGTACATGCATGCATGTGCATACATGTGTGTATATATACATATATATGTATAAATATATGTGTATGTGTGTATATACATGTATGTATGTATAGTGTGTGTGTGTGTGTGTATAGATATCTATATATGTAGATATATGTATATATATAAAATTTGTCTTTTTTAATCCATTTAGATGTGAGTGAGGGTCAAGCGATTTCCATCCCCCCCTGCCATTTTCTTCTCTACTATAATAGCACCTCATTGTGTACCTCTTTTATGCGAGATGATTTTACCCATTCTTCCTCTCCCTTCCCTTTTCCCAAGGAATCCTTCCTTTCCACCTGTCCATGTTTTTTACATCCCAACCTAATTGACTCACTCTTGAGCTCTCTTTCTATATAGAGTCCTACTATCTGCCTTAATAATAGTAAGTTCTTGGAAGTTACACATCTTTTTTTTTTCCCATGTAGAAAGTTAAATAGTTTGAATTTATTTGAACGTTTGGGTTTTTTTTTCATATTTGCCTTTTTATGCTTCTGTTGAGTCATGAATTTCAAAGTGAAGATTTTGACTCAGCTCTGGTCTTTTCATCAGGAATGCTGAAAAGTGCTTGATTCCATCAAAATCCATTTTTTGCTTTGAATATACTCAATTTTTCCTGGGTAGGTGATTCTTGGCTATAATCCCAGCTATTTTACCCTCTGGAATATTATATTTTCTGCTCCTTTAATGTGGTAGCTGCTAAATTTTGTGTGATGTAAATTGTTTCTGTCTGCTTGAAGAATTTTCTCTCTGACTGGGAAGCTCTGGCATTTGTTTACAATATTCCTGGACATTTTTATTTTGGGATCTCTTTCAGGATGTAGTTGGGAGATTCTTTTGATTTCTATTTTGACCTCTGGTGTTGGCATATTTAGACAGTTTCCCTCAATAGTTTCTTGAAATATGATGTCTAAGCTCTTTATTGATCATGATTTTCAGGTAATCCAACAATTCTTAGGTTATCTCTTCTCAGTCTATTTTCCAGGTAAGTTTTTTTAGATGAAATATTTCACATTTTCTTCTATTTTTTTCATTCTTTGACCTTGTTTTGTTGTTTCTTGATGTTTCCTTGGAGTCATTAGCTTCCACTCACCCAATGTAATTTTAAGGACTTATTTTCTTTTTTCAATTTTTTTCACTTAATACTATTTTCCAATTACATGTAAAGATAGTTTTCAACATTCACTTTTATAAGATTTTGAGTTCCAATTTTTTTCATCCTCCCTTCCCTTCTCCTTCCCCAAGAGAGCAAGCAATCTGATATAGATTATGCATGCACAACCATATTAATCATATTTCCATATTAGTCACATTGTGAAAGAAGAATCAGAACAAAAGGGGAAAAAAAGCATGAGAAAGGAAAAAGAAACAAAAAAGGTGAAAATAATATGCTTCAATCTTCATTCAGGCTCCATAGTTCTTTTTCTGGATGTGGATAGTGTTTTCCAAGGGACTTATTATCTTCAGTGTGCTTTTGTGCCTCTTTTTTCCATTTGATTAAATGTTTTTTAAGAAATTGTTTTCATTAGAGAATTTTTGTTGTTCTTTTTCCATTTGGGTAATGCTCTTTTTTTTTTTTTTGGTGAGGCAATTGACCAGCATCACAGAGCTATTTACTTTCATTTCTTTATAATTTTTAGCTCCTCCAGAAATTTTTGTTAAGTTTATGTCCAATTCACATTTCTCTTTGATGCTTTGCTTATGGCTGTTTTGACTTCATTGTCTTGATTTTGTGTCTTGATTTTTCTATCAATACAGCAATTTTTTACAGTTAAATTTTTATGTTTTGTTTTGTTTTGCTCATTTTTCTTATTTCTTGGTTTTGAATTTTATGCTAAAAATTACACTCTGTTCCTGGTGTGAATGGAGAGGGGCACAACTGTTTTCAGAGGTAGTTCATTGCTTCCAAGGTAATGTGATCTGTGCAGAGGTACAATCACTGCTCTCTAGTCCTTACCAGGAAGGGACTCTGAGTTGGGATTACAAGCAATACTGTTCCTTAGGGTCTCTGCTTCCTTGGGACTGGAAATGTTACTGTTACTTAGGGTCACTGATCCACTGGGACTAGAAGTGATGCTGTTTTTTTAGCATCCATGATCCCTTGAGACCAAAAATAATACGCTGCTCGGTATTTCTTCTCTCCCTTGACTGAAAAGTACTCCTTTTTGACTTTGAACTATGACCCAGAGGTAGGCAAAGACAATGGAGTCACCAAGCAGTACCTAGCCCTGAATCCACTGCTAGCACAGAGGTACCCTGTATTCTCTTTCTGACCAGTTGACATCCCCCCTTACCATCTCTGGATTGAGGGTCCCCAAAGTTATTTCAGCTCCTTTTGCCTCTATCTAGTCCCACTAGTGGTGTTTCATTCACATAAGCTTTGGGTTAGCCTCTACCTCTGTGTCACAGATGTTACTAAGTTGTCTTGCATTGGCAGAATGTCTCACTTTGGCTGTGACACTCCAGAATTCTATTTGAGGCATTATTTTAAAGTTGTTTGGAGGGGAATGTTAGGAGAGCTCAGATAAGTGCTTTCTCTATTCCACAATCTTGACTCTGCTCCCAGAAATCTCTACATAGATTAACTTAATTGATCTTCAAAATAATCCCATGAGGTAGACATCATCATTATCTCTATTTTATAGAAGAGAAAACAAAATCAGAGATGTTAAGTGACTTGATCTTGGTCACATGTCTAGTAAATTCAATATAAAACTTGATGTAAGGCAGAGTGAATACAGTGCTAGGACTGGAGTTAGGAAGGTCTCAGTTCAAATCTAGCCTCAGACATGAGAGAAATAATTATTTTCTATTATATTAGTAACCCTTATTAATGAAGATTCAGGCTTTCTATTTCATCATTCAAGGACTAGTCCCTGTAGGTCAGTCAGGCATTTTCTGAAGGACTTGGCTGATAGTGGCAATTGCCCCTATTCTTGGGGTATATGTTCTTCAATCTTAAGCAGGAGCCCATCCAACTAAAAGACTTTACTTCTGTTTGAAGTGCAAATGAAATATAATCTAGTTAAATTCTTGCCATAAGAGAATAAGCCCATGTCCTTGAACTCTCAGCTCATGAAGAAGAAAACCAACCAGAATGATCTGAGTAGAGACAGATCCCCCTGTCCAGATTGCTGAAGGTGACTGAGTCTCATGATTAAGCCATATTCTCAGCAAGAGAAGCTAAAGAATTTAAGCCCCCTTTCTCATTTAAGTGCCACTAATCAGGGTTGATTTCTCCTCCCAAGGGCATTCCCTTTCACAAAAAATTAAGATATTCAGTGTCTCCATTAGGTGTCTTTGGTTAATGAAGAGAAAACACCATCAATTTGTTGATTATTAGCTAGCTTAATTAATAAATTGATTATTAATTACCCAGAAACTCTTTCATTCAGGTTACTTACTGGGTGTGTGACCTTGACCAAGTCACTTAACCTCTTTTTGCCTTAGTTTCTTCATCTGCAAAGTGGGGGTGATAATATTATCTATCTCCATGGATTGTTATGTGGATAACATAAGATAATAATTATAAAATGCTTAGCACATCACCTGGCATATACTAAATGCTATATAAATGCTATTTATTATTATAGCTCTTCTCACTATATCAGGTTGCCTTTCAGTTTTAGTGCTACTGAGTTTTGAGGAGGGGAAGATTGGTTAGAGCTATAGTTTTCAGGAAAAGTATGTCACAGAGAAACCCCCCACCAACACCCTACTTGGCTGGCCCCAGGGCCCTTCATTTATGGGGTAGAAAAAATTTAGAGGAAAAATTATTCCAAGTTTGGGAAACATTTAAATGTAAAAATTGAGAACTCTTAAATCAGAGGATTCCATGTTTAGAACTCTAACCTTATGACTCTAAATGTCATACAGTTCAGGCTTCTTACTTTACAACTGAAGAAACAGAAATTCATAGAGGTAAGGAGATTTTTTCCAGTCTCCCAATGCTAGTAAATAAAAGAAAGAGGAGGGAACTTCTGCTTCCAGGAGCCAAGATGGCGGAGTAAGAAGTAAGTTGCTCTTACCCTGCCTTATTAACTTCTGAAAGCCCAGAAAATATCACCCCAGGAAAAACCCTGAAACAGCTAAACCAAAAGAAAGATGGGGTGCAACAGTTCAGTAGCCCAGGTAACTTGAGGGATTAACAGGAAAGGCCCCTGGGGGAAAGGGAGCAGTATATAATGGGAGGTGTCCCAGTAAGCTAGCAGAAAGCCCCACAGGAGGAGATCCTGAAACCCAGGTGGTAAAACAGGCAAATACCAATACCTGAGTGCCTCAGTAAGGGTGGGGGAACCAGTAGAAACCAGCTTGGAAAACTATCAGGTGCCTGGGCATTCTATAGCAACCAGGTATCGCAGTACTTCAGCCAAACTAAGGGAAGCAGCTCTCCAAGGGGCCCTAGGCAGATAAATATCCTGCAATATCCATCTGAAAGGAGCTGAAGCAAAGTGAAAGGAAGAAAAAGGCCCAGGTAAGCAGGAAATCTCCAGAACTCCTACTACCCAGTCCCACGCCTGCAATTCCAGTGTTTCTGATTCCAGCTCAACACCAGGTAAACTTCCAGAACCCTACAGCCTCCAATGGCCAGAACTGGAGGCTCCAGCACACAAAGCCAGTGACCAGACCCTAGGCTCCCAACACAAGAAGCTTGGGTCAGTGCCATCTGCTCCCCAGCAAGTAAGCTCAGTCTCTTTAAAGGCTAGGAAATAAGCAAACACCGTGAGCAAAAAGAAACATACCATAGATTCTTATTATAGGAACAGTGAAGATCAAGGCAGAAATTCTGAAGAGGACAACATTGTCAACAAACCTACATCTGAAACCTGAAAAGGGAATATGAACTGGTCTGAAGCCCAAAAAGCCTTCTTAGAAGAGCTCAAGATGGGTTTTTTTTTGTTTTGTTTTGTTTTTTTTTGGGGGGGGGTTGCTTTGGGGCAATTGGGGTTAAATGACTTGCCCAGGGTCACACAACTAGTAAGTGTCAAGTGTTTGGTCTGAGGCCAGTTTTGAACTCAGGTCCTGCTGACTTCAGGGCTGGTGCTCTATTTACTACACCACTTAGCTGCCCCCAAGAGGGATTTTAAAAGTCAAATGACAGAGACAGAAGGAAAAATGGGAAAAGAAATGAGAGGTATGCAAGAGAGAGTCAAGATCTCGGAAAAGGAAGGACAAAAACTAACTGTAGAAAACAAGTTCTTAAAAAATGCAATTGGCCAACTGAAAAAAAAAAGAACACTGAAGAAAACAAGTCCTTAAAAATACAATTGACCGAATGAGGAAGGAGGTACAAAATCTAATAGAAAAAACAATTTGTTACAAATTAGAATTGGGCAAATGGAAGCTAATGACTCTATGAGAGAGCAAGAATCAGTCACACAAAAACCAAAGAATGGAAAAATAGATGAAAACATAAAATGTCTCATTGGTAAAACAACTGACCAGGGAAACAGATCCAGGAGAGGCAACTTAAAAATTATTGGTCTATCTGAAAATCAAAATAAAAAAAGAGCTTGGACAGTATCTTTCAGGAAATCATAAAGTGAAACTGTCTTAAAGGCCTAGAACCAGAGGGTAAATAGCCATAGAAAGAATCCACCTAAAGAATCTCCTGAAAGAGATCCCAAATTGAAAATGCCAAGGAATATAGTAGCCAAATTCCAAAATTACCAGATCAAAGAGAAAATACTGCAAGCAGCCAGAAAGGAACAATTTAAATATCATGGAACCACAGTTAGGATTACACAGGATTTTGCAGCTTCTACAATAAAAGCAAAAGAATTCAAAACCCAGTCCTCTGACTCCAGATCCAGCATTCTTTACACTGTACCATGCAATGACTTAGAAAAGACTTGGTTTTGAATCCATTGGGCTCTTTGACTTACTAGATAGGTAATAATGTCATCCCTTTATGTATTATCCACTGTTTGGGATACTCATGGCAAACAACTCTTCTGTACTTAGGGATTTTATTCCACTAAAGAATCTCACATTCCAGATAAAGTAATAGAACTTTCTTATTTCATTTTTTTTATTTATTTAGATATTTATGTTGGTTTTCAATATTCACTTCCACAAGATTTTGAGTTCCAAATTTTCTCCCCATCTCACTCCTTTCACCAGCCCATGACTGTGTGCATTCTGAATACTCCTTCCCATAATCTGCCCTTTCTTCTATCACCTCCTCTTCTCTTATCCACTTCCCCTTCTATTTTCCTGTAGGGCAGGACAGATTTCTATATCCTATTGTCTGTATATTGTATTTACCAGTTGCATGTAAAAAACAATTTTTAACATTTTTTTTAGAACTTTGGGTTCCAAATTCTCTCCTTTACTCCCTCCCCACCCACTTTCATTAAATGGTAAGCAACTTGATACAGGTTACATATGTGTAGTCATGCAAAATACTTCCATAATAATCTTGTTGTGGAAAACTAACTATATTTCCCTTTATCCTCTTCCACCCCTACTTATTCTATTCTTTCTTTTGACCCTGTCCCTCCTCAGAAGTGTTTACTTCTGATTACACCCTCCCCCAATCTGCCCTCCCCTCTATTATCTCCCTGCTCTCTTATCCTCTTCCACCCTATTTTCCTGTAGGGTAGCATAGACTTTCATACCCAATTGACTGTCTATGTTATTCGTTCCTTAAGCTAAATCCTATGAGAATAAGATTCAATCATTCCCTCTCTCCTTCCCCCATTTCCCCGCCGCTGGAGGGGAAATCATGTGTGATAACTTACCCCCATTCTACCTCTCCTTTACGCCTTCTCCCAGTATAATCCTCTCAGACCCCTTAATTTTATTCTTCAGATATCACCCCTTCATCTTCAACTCACCCTGTACCCTCTATCTACCTATCTATCTGTCTGTCTGTCTTTCTATCTATCTATCTGTGTGTATATATATGTGTGTGTGTGTGTGTGTGTGTGTATGTGTGTGTGTGTGTGTGTGTGTGTATACATATAAATATATATGTATATATTTCCCTCCAGCTACCCTAATACTGACAAAAGTCTCATGAGTTGCATATGTCATCTTTCCACACAGGAATGTAAACAGTTCAACCTTAATAATTTCCTTATGATTTCTCTTTCCTGTTTACCTCTTTATGTTTCATTGAGTCTGATATTTGAAAGTCAAATATTCTATTCAGCTCTGGTCTTTTCATCAAGAATGCTGGAAAGTCCCTTATTTTGCTGAATGACCATTTTTTTCCCCTGAAGGATTATACTCAGTTACTGGGTAGATAATTCTTGGTTGTAATCCTATCTCCTTTCACCTCCACAATATTATTTTCCATGCCCTGTGGTCCTTTAATGTAGAAGCTGCCAAATCTTGTGTTATCCTGATTGTCTTTCCACAATACTTCAATTGTTCATTTCTGGCTGCTTATAATATTTTCTCCTTGACCTGGGAACTCTGGAATTTGACTACAATATTCCTAGGAGTTTTCCTTTGGGGATCTCTTTCAGTAGGTGATTGGTGGATTCTTTCCATTTCTATTTTATCCTCTGGTTCTAGAATATCAGGGCAGTTTTCCTTGATAATTCCTTGAAAGATGATGTCTAAGCTCTTTTTTTGGACAGTATCTTTCAGGAAATCATAAAGTGAAACTGTCTTAAAGGCCTAGAACCAGAGGGTAAATAGCCATAGAAAGAATCCACCTAAAGAATCTCCTGAAAGAGATCCCAAATTGAAAATGCCAAGGAATATAGTAGCCAAATTCCAAAATTACCAGATCAAAGAGAAAATACTGCAAGCAGCCAGAAAGGAACAATTTAAATATCATGGAACCACGTTAGGATTACACAGGATTTTGCAGCTTCTACAATAAAAGCAAAAGAATTCAAAACCCGGTCCTCTGACTCCAGATCCAGCATTCTTTACCCTGTACCATGCAATGACTTAGAAAAGACCTGGTTTTGAATCCACTGGGCTCTTTGACTTACTAGATAGGTAATAATGTCATCCCTTTATGTATCACCTACTGTTTGGGATGTCCAATAATTTTTAAATTATCTCTCCTGGATCTATTTTCCAGGTCAGTTGTTTTTCCAATGAGATATTTCATGTTGTCTTCCATTTTTTCATTCTTTTTGTTTTGTTTTGCAATTTCTTGATTTCTCATAAAGTCACTAGCTTCCAATTGCTCCATTCTAATTTTTAAGGAAGTATTTTCTTCAGTGAGCTTTTGGACTTCCTTTTCCATTTGACCAGTTCTGCTTTTGAAGGCGTTCTTCTTTTCATTGGCTTTTTGGACTTCTTTTTGCCATGTGGGTTAGGCTATTTTTAAAGGTGTTATTTTCTTCAGTATTTTTGGGTCTCTTTTAGCAAGCTGTTGACTTATTTTTTCATGATTTTCTTGCATCACTCTCATTTCTCTTTCCAGTTTTTCCTCTACCTACTTTACTTGCTTCTCAAACTCCTTTTTGAGCTCTTCCATGGTCTGGGACTGATTCATATTTTTCTTGGAGGCTTTGGATGTAGGAGCTTTGACCTTGTTATCTTCTTCTGGTTGTATGTTTTGATCTTCTTTGCCACCAAAGTAAGATTCTATAGTCTGATTTTTTGTGCTATTTGCTCATCTTCCCAGCCAATTACTTGAGTTTTGAAGTCTTTATTAAGGCAAGAGTCTGCTTCCAATGTGGAGATTGTATTGTCCCAAGCTTCAGGGGATTGTACAGCTGTTTTCAGAGAGAGATATTTCTAGGGACTTGTAAATTTTCAGTTCTTCCAAGGTGGTATGATAAGTGGTGAGGTGTTCTCTCCTTTTCTGGCTTATGTTTAGGTCTATGATTGACTACCAGCACTCTTTTCTGCCTTGGAATTATGTGCATGAATCCCTCTCCACCACAACCACAAGCTCCACCATGCCAACACTCCTCCTCACCCTAGGACTGACACCCAGCACAGTGACCCAGATCATACCATGAGTAAAGCAAGAGATTCCTGTAATCCCAGTGTCATCAGCTGCTTGATCCCCCCTCCATCTGTGGGTTGAGAACTGCAGAAGCAGCTGCCACCCCAGGGCTGCATGAGGACTGGGACCAAATCAAGGTCCTCTCTCACCATGGTCCACAGACCTTTCCTACTGACCTGTCTTTGGTATTTGTGGATTGAGAAGTCTGGAAACCACCACAGCTGCTGTGATCCACTCCCCTGAGGCCTGCTTCAGGATCGCTGATGCCTGATTTTTGCTGGCCTAGCCCACACTTAACTGTGCTCCTCTCCCAGCCTGGTACAAGAGACCTTTCCTGCCCACTTTCCAGGTTGCCTTGGGCTAGAAATTTGTTTCACTGTCTTTTTGTCATTCTGCTGCTTTAGAATTTGCTTAGAGATGTTTTTAACAGGTATTTGGATGGGTTTAGGGAAGAGCTCAAGCAAGTCACTACTTTTACTCCACCCTCTTGGCTCTGCCCCAACATAGTAGGTTTTTTAGTAATAGGACTTTCTTAAACGGATTAATTTAGTATGCTTTTCCTTACTGGAGCTCAGCATGCTGCAGTAGAATATGCAATGGAATAGAATTTGACGTGGATGATATGGATTTTAATTTGAACTCTCCCACTTATAACCTGTATGACTACGGGCAAGACATTTAAGTTCTCCAGGCCTCTTTCCTTATCAGTAAAATATAGTTGGAATAACTGATCTCTAAATTCCCTTCCACATCTGAATCTATAATCCTCTGTCTGAATAATAAAATTCAGAAATCTTGAACTCATCATAAAAATCAGCTTCTCCATTCTTTTTCAAACTAAAAACCAATTGATTAGTAGACTCATTAACCTGAGCACTTATTTCATTTCTCAGGCACTAGCCCTGAACCAAGAAAAAGCCAAATGTTGGCTTCTTAGGCTCAAGGACTAATTAAAAGACTATTACCAAAAATTAAAGCTGTGTCTATTTTTAGCTTATTTCAGTTTGCATCAAGGTCTGGTTGTTTACAAACTAACTTAATTAATTTAATTATTTTAGTTCCATATTAAATTAATTATGGCTTTTATTCTACCCTCTTTCAGTAAGTTTGAGATGAAAAATAAACCATACATGAAGTCCTGATTTCCAAACAGAGGGAACTATAGTTGTCATTTGAGTAGGAAGGCTTATGAATTTGAAAGTCCATTGACCAATGAGGAAACAAGATTAAGATGAGGTGGGGACAGGGAAGAAGCTTTAACACATTTCTTATGCTGCCAAGAGTATCCAAAGATAACATCACTTCAGAACATCCTCTGGAGGCCTCCTCTTTCCTTTCCCATCTATAAACATCTCAACTGATCAAACAGCAAGCATTTATTAAGGACCTACATGTACCAATCACTGTGCTATGTTCTAGTAATACAAGGGCAAAAGTGAAATTGTCCCTGAATTCAAGGAGATTTTATTGTATTGGGGGTGGGTGGAGACAACATATGTTCAGCATACAAAGGAAGAAAAAAATTATAGTTTAATGAAGAATAGTTAGAAAGGGAAGGCACTAGCAGTTGGGAGGATAATTTAATGTTTCACATAGAATGGAATGTCTGAGCTGAATCTTGAAGATAGTGAGGAATTCTGTAAGCCAGATATGAAGGGAAAATTAATTCCAAGCATAGAACATAGCCAGTTAAAGGGGAGAGAAAAAAGAGACAGAATATCTGCTTCAAAGAACTGAAAGAAGACCAATATGTTTAAGTCACTCATCAGATAGTATTCAGAACTTACTATGGACCAAGCTCTGTGCTTCACTCAAAAGGATACAAAGAAAATTTTAAAAAGCATGGTCCTTGTTTTCAAGAGCTTATCTTCTATTGGGACAGCTAGGTGGTGTATTGGATAGAGTACTGGGCCTACAGTCAGGAACATCTGAGTTCAAATTTGGCCTCAGACACTTACTAGCTGTGTGACTCTGGGAAAGTCTCTTAACCCTCTTTGCCTCAGCCTCTATAGAATGAGCTGGAGAAGAAAATAGCGAACCACTCTAGTATCATTGCCAAGAAAACCCAAATGAGGTCACAAAGAGTCAGACATGACTAAAACAACTGAATAACAAGAACAAAACACTATCAAATGGGGACAAAGTATACAAACAACTATGCACATGAAAGTACCTAGGGCATAAATTTGATATAATCTCAGAGAAAAAGTGAGTAGAAGGAGGAAGGAGCCATAAGGAGAGAGACTGTTTAACTATAGACATCAAAGGAATAGCAAAACCAGAAGTCCATGCCAGGTTTTCAGTGCCTTGATGAATAATTTTGTATGCCAGGTGAGGTGACCTCTCTTACAGACAGTTGCATAATAAAGTGATAAGGAAACCTGAGAAAATCACTTGTCCTTGGTAGTTAAGTGGAAGCTCCCATATTGTGTATCATTTCCTGTATCCTCCAGAATAATTCAATGATCTACGACATCAGTTTGTACCCAAAGAGATATTTAACATTCTTCCAGGATGGGTTTAATCCTGCAGTTCAATATAAAGACATTGACTTTTAAAATGCCTCTCTCCCAACTCATTGGCTATTTCCTCAGAAAAACTTGGGTACAATTCCCCCTTAATAGTTAGTACTCCCTGCCTCCTTGAATTTTCATATATGTTACCTATTTATATGACTTATTTCCATAGTAGAATGGAAGTTACCTGAGGGCAAGGAATGTGTTTTTTTCTTTGTATCCCCATCCCCCAAACATTTGTATCTATTATGATTATTGTACATAGTGGGGGTATATTGTTAGATTGTATTTTAAAACAGGAAACCAGAAATTAAAAGTATCCAGATCGAAATGAAGAGGGAAAGAATGAGGGATAGGTCACTTTGGGGTGTGTGTTCAAACAAAGGGTTGAGGAAAACGACTTCAGGAAGTCTATGCTGAAAATATAACCAGAGAAGTATCTTGAAAGGAGGGATAGGCAATTGTTTGAAAATTAAACATTTTTTTTCTGCTGCAATAATCACAGTGAAGGATGGATGTTGGAAACAGATAGATGGCTCACAGGGGAGGAATAATGAGATAAAGAAGCATGCTGCTAGAACAGGTGATCTACTAATTAGATTGCGGTAGTGTAGTTCATCCAGGTTTGATAGAAATTATCTTGAAATTTACTAAATAAACAAAACAGAAAGCAGGGGAAATGATTTAGTGCCTCAGTACTAATGAAATCAGGATGACAGAGAAGAAATGCATTGACATAGTACTCTTATAAGCAAAAGTAAAGCAAGTCCTCTTGGGATATCATTATCTGACCGGAACAAACGGGCCTAACCATGCCAATACTAGGCAAGTTAACTTTGTTAACTATTGCTACACCATTAAGCATCACTATTTTTTTATATTGATCCATGCCACTGAGGAGGTACTGACTTCCCAATGTCCTCCCAAAGGGCTGATAGCACTCTGCTGTCTGAAGAGTAGAAATCAACATTAAGAAATATTCCCTAGCATATTAAGAACATGTGGGGTGCTTTACTCACAAATGCCAGTAGAATGTAAGCTTCTTAAGAGCCAGGAATATTTAATTTTATAATCTATCCTATCACAGTGCCCTGGCACATTGTAGTCATATAATAAATGCTTGTAGATTGATGGATTAAATTAGAATAATTTATTAAATACTGGATGGAAAGGGGAATGAAACACTGGCCCTCAACTATAACTTCTTCATTTTACAGATGAGGAAGATGATGCCTGGAAAGACTAAAACACTTTCCCAGAGTCACAGAGGTAGTAAAATACTGAGCTAAGACTTGAACTCAAGTCCTCTGACTTCAAATTCCCTCCCCTTTCCACTGCTTTTTTGTCAGTATTTCATGGCCTGTATTCACATAAAAGGCTTTTGTCATTCTTCTTTGCTCATATCCTCCATTAGAATACATGATGCATTTGTATTTCTGACATAACCTAGAATACTTAAAGGCATTCCTTGCTTGCAGACAATACAGCAAGGTCCTAATTAGTTCCAGTAATGAATCCCAAGAAGTAGTTGAGTGTATCTGGATTCACACTATTACAAGTTGTAATTGTTTAGAATATGGTCATTGGTTCCAGACAAATGGAAATATACAGTTCTAATTTGAATATGACCACTTCAAGGGATTCATTATGCACACTAATCATGACCTAGCTGTACTAGAGAAGGATTGATTAAAATAAAGAGAATTTTTTTTTAAATCCCTGAATGTGCCAACATTGATGCCAAAGATCCATGTACATTGTGCTAAATATGAGGACTTCTTTGGCACATAGATCATTCCCAATTTCTGCTCTCAATCATGCTCTCTGGTGATTTAAGGGGTTAGGAGGCCTTGATCTTTAACTTCCTACCAATTTTGTGTTTTCTTTCTGCTTCTGAAGTCCTTTCTATCTCTGCCTGGGATTGCACTAATCTTTCACTCTCCAGGGACCAACTTTTGTTTCTTTTCAGTCTCTAAGAGTTATGAACTCCGTATATCATGCATTCTTTCAGGCCAATATGATTTATTCTTTTTGCTCATTTAAATTGAAGAGGAATGGAGGAAGAGATAAAATCTACCACCCATTTATTACATGTCAAAGCTTCTTTCCTTGGTTGTTTTTCAGACCATCCTGCCCAGAGAAACCTTGTCTTTTGATTTGCTTTACCTCACTTGAGATGAAATCTTTCCCACTAACTCATCCATATTTTCATGACCAATGCCACAAATTCTATATCCTCATGCAACCTAATTGTCTTTTCAACCAGTCCTGTTACTTTTTATCCTTCTCAAGGTTATCAAACCCTCACAGGGTTGGTGAATCTCTTTTCTCTAATATTAGAGCAAGCCCCCATTGTCAGTGTTCCTTCCATTTTAGGAGCCTAAACACTAATACCCCAGTTCCATGTAACCATTTGACATTAGATTATATTTTACCAACTGATATTTACTTCAAAATTATAGCAAGAATAAACATATAAATATTTTCCCCAACATCTTGGGGAATAATAACTCTAAAAACACATCTGTCCCTAGGGAGGAGAGATAATGATAAGCCTCAGAATTTAGCTTAGTTCCTATGTAATATTAATATTAGTGAGTTCATGTCTAAAGACAGCATTGGTTCTAGGTTCTTTGGGCTAGAAGGCTTCAATGCTAGGCTATTTGCAATATCCATTTTTCACTCTTGGATTCTTGGATGCCTATAGCTAAAGCTCCCAGGGCAAATGAGATGCTCTTCTCCCTGAACCTAGACTAGAAAAGAACAAAAGAAAGAGTCAAAGACTCAGATCTGTTACTCAGACCCACATGGCCTTGAAATGATGAAAAGAAGCTCTAGAGCCCTGCCCCCTTATCTTATGGTCTCACCAACTATGCATGAGACATTCACTTCTTCCCTCAAATGCAAATGCTGCAAAAACAAATTCTGGTGCTGAATTGGACTGTTTTAAAGTCACCTATTCTGGTTACACAGCTCATGGAAAAAGGCTGTTTCCAATCATGTGGTTAGCCTACACAGAATGTCCATGCATGATGTAGTCCTGCAGTCTCTCTAAGGCAATTTCCTACCATCATCCATGTGGATGATGCCATTTTATGGTGTTTGAGCATGCACCAAACCACCATTGAACTTACAATAACAAACTTCTGAGTAACATTTAACTTTTTTTGGCATTATAATATAAAGAGAAGTCTATTTACTGCCTCAGATTCATAGACTAAAAGAAAATCACCTTTCCCTAGATCACTGGCCAAAGGAAATTCTCACAATGCCTAACAATCTTGAAGTCTCGACTGTATCTTCTCAGTCCTCTGTTGGCTGCCCACTGTGGTCAATTCTGCTTCAGGCTAAAATCATGATACAAAGCCTTCTTACCTATGCTGGTCACGGTGGATAAATTTTACATGTGGTTCTCACCAAAGTTGTCCATTTTCTCCCAAAAGTCTGAATGACAAGGTCAGAAGAAGAAAAACATAAAATGAAAAGAACATTCTCACTTAGAGATTGCGCCTCCCTTATGCCATTCAGTAAGATCTACCTCATTGCATATGAGAGCTTGCTGTGACCCTGGATAAGGAGACAAAATAAATCACTTCCACATGCCAGAATCATCAGAAGTTTCTCTGCCAGCCTGTGTCTCTCCATGAATCATCTCTTAGGGCTCAGAGTAAAACAATTCAAGGAAATAAACAGAATAAGCTGGGGCACAGGCTACAATCGTCTTTTACAATCAAAATTTCTAAACATTTATTGTCAAGGTTTGCACTCAGCTAAATTTTTTTTTTAATTCAGGAAGCCCATTTCTTCTCTTACTTCATCTGTTTTACATCTATACCTGTCATAACCATAGCCTAGTAGAAATCAGGATAAATTTGACCATGAGTGGACCAGGTTCAAAGAATAAACAATACCAGAGGAAAAGTGAACAGAGACCTAGCAGCCAGTAGAAGAAACCAGAGATTTAGGGTTAAACTTCTAAGTTCAGTTAATTCTCCACAAGGAAGTCTTTTTAGAGTCTCTGGTTCAATATGCTGTCAATGGACACACTTCACGAGAAGTTTGTTTTATAGCAATGTTATAAAGTAGTAGAAAAAAAGTAGCTTGCTTGGATCTCTCCTTTGGCCCCATGACACTCTAACTTGTGGTCAGGAAATAAACATTAATTAAGCACCTACTATGCTCAGGCACTATGCTAAGCACTGCAGATACACGAGGCAAAAGATAGTTTCTGCCTTCAAGGAACTCATGAGTGTCCTTATCAGCTTATATGACACATTCCCCTGAGCAAAACAAGCTTTTTGATATCAGAATCTGTATCTTTGTATCTGCAAAGCTTCAAATGACATATTAAACATTTTTATTTGTCTGGACCTATGATTTCACTGATGTGGTGAACTAATGCAAATTGACAAATTGACAACTTTTAAGCACCTGAGAATTATAGAAATTTGCCTTTCTGAAGCACTGAAAGGTAAATCAACTTGCTTATGGTCAACATACTTTCTATGCTTCAAAGGGAGAACTTGAATTCATGTCTTACTGACTTCCTGAATTCTTATATTTCACATGGTAGATATTTTATAAATTCTTATTGAATTGAATCAAAAAAAAATGGAGAAGGATCTGAGAAATGCAATGTAAACATCCTAATCTTGAAGAAGTATTACATGAAGATTAGAGACTAGTAGTACAGCTTTGGGTATGGGTGACAGGTGAAAAGATGCACAGATATACAGAATAAGATAGCAACTGCCATATTGAATTAAGGGTACATGGTCAGAGCAGAACTAATAGCAAGAAGAATTTTTCAACTACAGGCCAGAACTCTATCCACTGCACTAACTAGCTGCTTTTGTTATTCTGTGTATTACTCTTTTTTAGTGCAGATGGATACTTTTGTATGTATGTTTCTCCATTCATACCTATCTGTTCTAGAGATGCCATTTTCTTTCCCTCAATTGGACACAACACAAAAATGAAGCTTGCTTTTATTATTATTATTGAACATTTCAAGATAGCAAATACAAACTTATTCAATGATTTTTAAAGTAAATGGATCATTTTTTATGTTAAAAAAACAAGTTTTCTTGCAGAAAATTACATTTTCCAAGTAAGAAAATTATTACCTCACTACTTTTTCCTTCCTCTTTTCCCCTTTTTTTAAAAATTTATTGCTTTTAAAACAAAGCAGCATTTATATAGTTATCTCTGCCCCCACTTCCCATTTGTAATAAAAACAGTTAAGCAAGTGAAACTGATACACTTCCACAACCCAAAACCCCATCGACCTACGAAAAAAACATGTTTCATCAGTCTTCTGATTAATATTAGTTATTTACTTTAACCTGAACTTTTTTTGGTATTTTTCTTTCCATGAAACATGTCTCTTGATTTTGTTTTCTTCACTCTGCATAGGTTCATATGCATCTTCCCTAGTTTCTATTTCTTCCACAAAAAGTGCCCACATGGGGCTTTCCCTCACCTCAATCCCTCTTTGACCTCGTTTTGTTTCATGTTTTATGGTAGACAGACAGATGAGTCAAAGGGTTCAAATACTTTAGTGACTTTTCTTGAAAAGTTTCAAATTGTTGTAATAGCTCTACCATGAATATGTATTAAGTACTCCTGTCTTAAACAGCACTGCTGGCTTGTTTTTTGTTTGTTTCTTTGCCAATTTAATGTGAGGTGAAATCAGTATTATTCAATGTTCCTTTCTCTTAGTGATTTCCTGTAGCATTTTGTTTCTTAATTGCATTTCTTAATTCTGAAGTTCATTTGTTCCTGTCTTTTGAACACTTAGCGAGGAAATGGTTCTCAGTCTCATATTTCTGTATCCGTTTCCTATAGCAGATTTTATTCTGTTATCTGATTAAACTACGTTTCCCAATCTAGTTTCTTTTGGTTTTGTTTGCACACATGCATTTTAATTTTACACCTCTATCCTTTGGTTTATAATTCTCCTACTTATAACTGTGAAACCTCCTTTCATTCTCCTGATCTCACCCCATTGTGTGGGTGTTATTTTTTTTTAAACACTAAGTTGAGATTCCATTTGTAGAAATAAATGCTGATCTAAACATTTTCTGCCAAACATATGATCAGTTTTCCTAGTAGCTTTTGTCAAATTAAGCAGGGTGATGGTTTTAAAAGTAGGTAGTAAATGGATGACTAACATCAACTTTAAAAGTTACTACCAGAGTGGGTTAATTGAAGCAACTCATTCTGCAAGTGAAAAAAGAAGTAGAGCTGTAACCCTAGAAGGAATTGTATGAGGCAGCAATGGGCCTATATCCTAAGACCTGGAAAGAAAGGTTCATTCTGGTTTTGGGAGTGTGGACTTAATGAAATGGTTTTGGAAAAATTATAACGCTCGATGTCCAGTTTCAAGTAGCATGCTTTCCACATCAAGCCTGCTGTTCTCAATGTAGGACTGGTACAACCACATAGATAAGTAGCTTCAAATGAGGTCCTGGTTTGTAGCATGGGCAAGCTCTTCCATAATGATGCATTTAAAGAATATTTCCTTCTTGTACATTTCTGAAAGCTTCTGAGAAACTTCAAAGAAGTAGGTAGTGGGCCATTTATGGAAAAGAAGTGTTTGATAATTTCCATTTCCAAGATGGTAATTTTCTAGGTTACAAATTCTTTTAGTGGTTGATGTTAGCTTTTCCATTTTCACCTGTACCTTAGCCAAGTTTTCCAAGGTATCATGAAGTTCCTTGTACAACATCTCAAATTCCTCATTATGTTTTGGATGTACCTTTTGAGAATGAAAGGCAGAAGCAATGCTGTTGCATTCTACTTCTACCTTGTCTTCAGTAAGTGCACTGATTTTGATGTTTCCTATTGTGTGTGCAACAGAAAACCCCATATTGTTGAGAGTCTCCCATTTCGATAATAATTTGTGCCAATCTGCAGCATTGTCCTTAATTTTTCTTGTGCTGACAGATAAGACAGTTCTTTTGGTAGTAACCATGCCAGAGTTCTTCACATCCATGACTTCAGCTCCCAAGATCCTTTTTCATTCCTTTTAATGGAGAAGAGGATGAACCCAAGACCTTGGAACAGGTAGCATTCAAATGGTCCTAGCTTTGAACATGAGAAGTGTAGTGAGACATGTATGATACCTGATATGATACCTTTTATCTTCTTTCACTCTGATAATTAAAAAGGCAAGGTCCCAAGATTATTATTGTTGAATACCAAATGGGCTTGAAAGTCTGAAAAATAAATAATCTTAATGCAGAACAAAATTAAAGAATTGAGTTCAAAGCAAGAAAATATTAAAGGATTGTTCACCTGGCTGATAAATTAACTTTCCTAATCACATAGATAGTTGGCAAAAAAAGAGTTAGTTCATTGACAACATTACTTAACCAAGGATTGTAAGCAAATACCTCGGGATGAATTAACTGAACTTGCAATCAGATACCACACACTTTAAATCAAGGAATGTGGTGATGTCTTGAACAGAACACTTATGATTGAATAGGAATCCTGAGGATGTTATATGAAGAGGCTTTGAAAGAGCCAATGATGTCTGATAGAAGACAATGATCACAGGACTATGAATTTGAAATAAAAGTATAATGATATTACCCTCCCATATGAACCCTTGAGGAAATTTTTATAAAGATAGATGGCACAGGTTGAGTGAGAAAGTCTTTAGAAAAGTGACTCTGGCTCTTGATAAAGACAAGAAGGAAGTGAAAGGCTATCTATTACAAGAGGTCTCTGGAAGTGGATGTTTTTACAAAGTGAATCTTGAAGTCAATATGTACCATAACTAAAGCTGAGTATGGGATGTCTGAAAAATAGAGGTATATGCTCTCATCAGTCTTAAGGATATTCTATTATCTGGTTAGAAAAATGTTTTTAAGCAGCATTATTCTTTATGAAAGTTGATAGACCTTTACTGTATTGTGATGGGACAATACTTAACAAAGTGAAAATAATCTACCTGGTTCCTTAGTCCTCAATCCAACTCACATGTAATTGTAGCATTTCAGTTATATAGCTAGGCCAATTCATGTCCCTCACTTGGTGAAAGCTGTGAACCTTCCTTTCTGATAAAATGACACAGATCATAACTCTCTTACCTTGCTCTGGATTTCAAAGTTCACTTAGGACAATCATAAATAGTGTCTGAAGCTTAACAGACAGAGAAGAAATGAACTGGTTTGTCTCTTATGCTATTAGCTAGATGCCATGTACATGTCCATATAATTGCTAACTCTGACATATATGAAGGTAAAGAAAAGAGAAATTGTGGATATAATTCTCTGTATAATTCCAGACAAAGGATATGCTTAGAAAAGGATGTGCTGCCTTTTGACCCCAAGAATTCATTCAAGAAATCATGTTGGCAGTGGCCTAGGGAAAGTGTTATATCCAAATGGAATGACCTCAGCTTTGGATAAACATCTGCATTGATCTATCTTTCTGACTTTCTATCTTCTGTTCTATTTATCTATCAGCAACGGTTTTAATAGATCAGTATAAAGACATTTTTCTATTTCAGTTGTAACAATGTTAACATGATCTTCTTAGATAGATGACTCAGAACAGTCTTCAGACAGAAATGCATTATAATTCAAGCTGACAACCAGAACTAAACTGAGAATAAGAAGATTAAAAACACAGCCAGTAGACTACATGAATTTAACAAGGCAATATTAGGGGTGGGGAACCTGTGGCCTCGAGGCCACATGTGATGCTTTAGGTCTTCAAGTATGGCCCTTTGACTGACTCCAACTTCACAGAGTAAATCCCCTTAATAAAAGGATTTGTTCTGTAAAACTTAGACTTAGTCAAAAGGCCACACCCAAGGACCTGGAAGGCCATACACAGCCTCAAGGCTGCAGGTTCTCCACCCTTGGTTTAGACCATAAGTGGGCAATTCAAATCACCGATGCCACTGAGTAACATCTGATAGGGTTAGGTTATACACTGGGAAAAAAAAAAGGAAACTGGACTTAGACATCAGGATGCCTACATTTTAATCCTGGCTCTGCTACCAACTATTTCAGTGTGGCCTTACTCAAGTCATTTCATAGAATCCCTACATTTGAAGGGACTTCACGTAGTTTTCTAACTTTATGTGCAGCTGAACAAGAATCCAGTTAACAACATTCCTAATAAGAGTCATCCAAGATCTACTTGACGAGTTATAGTGATTGGGTTAATGTGCTACTTCCATTCTGTATTGGACCTGAATTTGAATCCTAGCTTGGCTATTTACTCTCTACTCTCTACGACATTCAAAAAAAAATAACCTTACCTCTCTAGGCTCATTTTCCCTACATCTAAGATAAGAGGGTTGTATTAAATCAACAATTCTTAAAGCATTGTCTGGGGACTTCTATATCCCTGAGACCCTTTAAGAGGGCCTGCAAGGTCAAACTATTTTCTAATAATACTGTGATGTTTTGATTTCTAATACAGTTAATATTGATGAATGTAACCCACATAAACAAAAGGGTTTTTTTGTGAGTGAGAAATTTTTAAGAGTATAGAATGTTCCTGAAACCAAAAAGTTTGGGAACTACTGGCTAAAATCCATTTTAACTTCAAATCTGTTTTATTCTTTCAAAACTATTTCCAGAGGCCTATTATCATAGAGAGACTTTCACTTCCTTCTTGTCCTTGTCCTTGAGTGGCTCCACTCTCTAAGTCTCATTTTCCTTATCTATAAAGTGAGTAGATTAGAAAAGGAGATCTGAGACATTTGTTTTTTTTTAATCTGAGATTGTACAAGTTTAAGTGACAAATATTTGTATCATTTGTCCATTCTCCAAGGTAAATATCCATTTCTTCCTTCCTTCCTATGTCTTTTCTAAGTTACTACTGTTATGAATAAAATTCAACAAAAGTAAATGGAAGAACGTTTTCTCTAAGCAGGGTAACATTTTATTAACAGGGCACTACATACCAATAGAATGAGTCAATAGATTGCCACAGTTTAGCCAAAGACCCTGAGATGGGAACTCAGTTCCTTCTTATAAGATTAGAATAAAAAACAGGAAAAAATAGGTGGGGAAATAATGGAATTAGTTATAGGGTCAGTGTCATCATGAAGGAGAGGACGACATGATTGTTTACATAGCTGAGGCATGGAAAACAATATGAATGATTGGATGTTGGGAATGAGGGACTTGCAACAACTCCCTCCTTCTCTCCTATGACTTGGAAGTGTTCATTGTTTGAGTCCACATGCAAGGTTAAAAGATAGTGAGACAGACTTCTTTAGATGGGAAACCAGACATCATTGAAGGATAGCTTCAATAGTGTAAAAGTATTAAATGGTCTAATACCTTTACACCATACTCCCTGATGCGCACTGGCATTCCTCAGTATAGCAGATTACCTTGAGGCAAAAATGTAACAGTGGTTAGCAAGAGAACTGGATTTTTAAACTTAACCCATGACAGGCAAGCTGAATTCCTGAACTAAGTTCAAAGAACCATGACTTAAGCAGTTACAGGACAAAATCCATCAATCAACTAAAAAATGATACAGAGTCAATATAATCTCTTTCTCCAGTTCTTGTTTTCTTCCATTAATAGATATAGAGCAAAAAGCTACCCCCCCCAAATAAAGAAAATATTGGTCACAACCAATTTAGAATCCTTCCAAGGATTCACAGATAGTTCATTGTCAAGGAAAATTTTAACATAGTCATTCATTTTTAAATGCCCCAAACTATATATGATTATATTACATGGGGTAGAAAATGCATTTGACAAAGTATATCATGCATTTATGATTAAAAAGGACAAAATTTAAACACAAACACCCTATTTTAATGATTAAAAGCATATATCTAAAACTAAAAGCAAACATCATTTGTGGTGAAGAAATACACCATGAAAATATCTCATCCCAAATTAATGTAAAAACAAGAGGCCCAAATTTCAGAGTTGATTCAAAGACAGGAGCTAGGTGTGGATAAGTCCTTAATCAGTTTGCGAATATTAAAGTATTAAGGTATTTTCATCATCAGATAAAGACAGATGATTCTACATAAGAAATCACTCCTGACTGGTTGAAAAATTCAGGCACATGATTTGTTCCATATTCAATGCAGTAAAAGCATTCAGAACCTCACATTTAAGCAACAGGCAAGTGTAATGGTTGAGTAGCTAGAGCCAAGCCTCTCAAAAGGAACTGTAAGCTTATCCAGGAAATCCATGTGACACGAGAAGTGACACCAGTGACCAGAGGTAAGTAGCAATATTTCCAGAACAACGTTAGGAGTTGAGATACATACCAAAGGCAAACTAAGGAAAGGAATTACCCTGCCCCCCTCGACCTCCTGGCTAAGACTTCACAAGTACAATGACTCTCAGAGACCAACATAGAGAAGCTATATATATATATAAAGACAACTTCATGAAGACTCCATCATTATGGAGAAAGGTAGCAGTCAGCTTACCCTTTGATCACATGTATTTTCTAAGAATAAATCCATGAGGACCTCATGTGTGCAAAGGGAAAATATGCTCCTGGGTTAGGGGAATGTTTCTGTAACTGTCCTGGTTATACCTAAATAGCGTTTAAAAGACCAATTAACAGAGGCAGCTAGGTGGCACAGTGGACAGAGCACTGGCCCTGAAGTCAGGAGGACCTGAGTTCAAATCTGGCCTCAGACCAGACACTTGACACTTACTAGCTGTGTGACCCCGGGCAAGTCACTTAATGCCAATTGCCTAAAAATAAAAATAAATAAAAGACTAATTAACTCTGTATGAGGCTAATAATCAATGAAGAATGTACTTGTTGAGTACTCCTGAGTAATAATACTGGAAACCCAGTGCCTTTAGTGTTACATCTAGAAACTTGAGCAGAGAGTCAGCTTTTCTCTGGGAACACCCTGGACAATGTCAGTACAAATTGGGGGCTTAGTTCAGAGGGGGTGCTACAACTATAATACTTCTCAATGACCACAGGAGTAAGGTAAGGGTCCTCCCTTTCCCCCTATTTGATATAGTTCTAGAAATGGCATCAATATTAGTAAGATGAGAGAAAGAACTTAAAAGCATAAACACACACAACCAAAAGGGAAATAAAATGTCCCTTTTGTTGATGGAATGATTTTATTTAGAAAATTTCCAAGGAACCAATGAATAAATTAATTGAGATAATGAAGAGCTTAAATAAAAGAATAGCATGCAAAACAAATCCAAAAAAAAAATCAAGATTTCTGATGGCAAAAATAAAATACAGGAGGAAATCCTAGAAAGTCCCATTCAAAAATATTAACAAAATGTTAACATATCTACATTATCTGGGACAGAAAAGATGACCATATATAGGCATACAGAAAGAGATACAAAGTGATTGGTGCATTAGCAGTTGGGAGAAGTATCAGGAAAGACTTTAACTAGCAGGTGAATCTCAAAGTAGAGGTAAAAACTGATGAATTTTAGGCATAGAGATAATCAGTGCAAAGGTCTGGAGAAGGAAAATGGAATGTTTTTTACTTGGCTAACTGAAATCATTCTTGAAATTTTAAAACAACAATTTCCTCCTTTAGACAAATTGAAAAGTACTTGATCTTCGATCTTATTGTCTACTATTTTTTGGTTTATGTTACCTTTAATATTCAGGTCAAATATGCACTATAGGGGTCTGGGAGAAATCACACAACTGAGTTACTTGGTCCACTACAAATTTATACTATCCACTTCTGAGACTTGAGCTCATATCCATAAGATTTATAAAGAAGACGAAAAAGAAAAATGATAAATGTTGGAGTGTTTGTGGGAATGTGTTGTTGCTCTTTTGATCTATCTGTGAATGGTTACAACCATTTTGGAAGGCAATAGAGATTTATTCACAAAATGTTACTGATCAACCCATTCCCTTTTATCTATTTACATATTATAATATCAATGTTATAAAAATAAACAATTATGATGACTTTTAAAACTGCTGAAGAACAAAATAAGCAGAATTAGCAGAAGTTTATATAATGACAACATGTTAAAGATAAATAACTTTGAAAGTTGTAAGAACAATGATCAATGCAGTGACCATCGATGGTTTCAAAGGACTGATAATAGTGAAACATATTTTCTACCTCCTGGCAGACAGGATTTAGTGTGCAGAATAAATCAAATAAATTTCTGTATACAGCCCATGGAGGAATTTATTTTGCTTAACTGTGCATATTGTTATAAGCATTTTTTTTCTCACTGAGGTAGGGGATGGGAAAGAAAGAAAATAGATTTCTGTTCCTTTAAAAAATTTCCAGAATACCCCTCTAAACATGAAATCTTTCTTTTAGCAATTAACTAAAACTGTCCTCATCACAAAATGTGTGAAATATTCCCTGCTTGTAGCCCCACTCAAATAGACATTGAGCCTTTTTTTTTTTTGCAGTTTTCCCCAGTAAATAAAAACTTAAAATTTAGTTATACTGTCATTGGGTTTAAAACAACCATGGAGGGCAGCTAGGTGGTGCAGTGGACAGAGCACCGGACCTGGATTCAGGAGTACCTGAGTTCAAATCCGGCCTCAGACACCTAACACTCACTAGCTGTGTGACCCCTTGCAAGTCACTTAACCCCATTGCCCAACCAAAAAAAAAAAAAGACAACCATGGAAAACAAACAAATAAACCTAAAATCAGTAGTACTATAGATATGGCCTGGATCTCAGAATTTAACAGGTTTAATCTGATGGATCTGCTTCTGGCCTAGTGAGAATTCTTTCAAAATCAAAAAGCAGTTAAGTGACCTCCACAACGAATTTCTACATTATAAAAAATGTAAAGAGACAGACACTAAGCGAGTGTTTGTATGAAGGGATAATGGAAAATTTTAACATATTTTAAAGGAAGGTAGTTTGGCATGGTGGGTAGAGTGAGGGCTGGCTTCCCAGCAATAAAAACCAGGTTCAGATCCTCACTAGTACATATAGCTGTGTGACAATAGGAAAATCACTTAAATTTTTGTGGCTTCAGCTGACCAAACTATAAGTTGGAAATATCATGTGTAATGAAAGTCCACAATACCCTTTCTGACTGTCATGTCATAATGTTGATGCAAATTGCATTTTCCAACCACTCAAATTTCCAGTTCTGTTGTAAATGAAGCTTTGAGGTAAGCTACCAAAATTGATTTTTAAAACTTTACATTTCTCTGTTATTAAATTTTATTTTATTAGAACTGTTTTTCAATTATAGTCCACTGAGATATTTTTGAATACTTATTCTGACATTCTTCTTGAGATTATATAGATATACGTATGTGGAGAGACAGACAGATAGATTATTCCAAACTTTCCATCATTACCAGATTGTTAATATCACAAGGGAATATTGATATAATAATAACAGCCAATATTTATATAGCATTGTAAAGTTACAAAGATCTTTACAAACATTTTCTGATTTTCTCCTCACAACAATGCTGGATAGTAGGTGTTATTATTATACTAATTTTACACATGAAAGAAGTGAGGTAAAGTTTGAGTGATTTGCCCAGGCTCAAACAATGAAGTGTCTGAGGTTTTATTCGAACACAAGTCTTCCTTACTTGAGGCCCAATACCGTATTCATTATGTCACATAGCTTCTGTTTCAGATAGATTGATAGATAACTAGATGGATAGAGATATTTATAGAAATACATTTTTATCTAGATTGAATCATAACTAGCTAGATAGCTATATGTATATATGCCTGTATGTGTGTATACATACATACATATATATACATATATGTATGCATACATATGTATACACACACACACATATATATGTACATATATATGTGTGTGTGTATATATATATATATATATATATATATATATATATATATGAATGTATACACACATCCAGTATGCATGAGTATGTAAAATAAAATTCATGATTTCCAGAAGTTCTAATATTTGGATAGTTGGGGGGAGGGACTAATTAATTTCTTGGAAAGTAGCCTATGTAGACACAGCATAAAGAATAATTGCAAACTCCATTGATCATTTGTTAGGACTAAGTTCAGACAATGTAAGAATTAGGGATTTGGACCTAGGTATCAGGATGTCCCAAAAGAAAAGGAAAGGAGAAAAGGATAGTAAACAGAATAAATAGGAGAGAGAAGGATCCTTAACAACAAGTAGGGCCAGAATGTTGTGGCAATGGAACTAGAGCCTGAAAAGAAGGTAGTTTCTTAGGCATCATAGAATATGAAGCAAGAAAGAACTTTTGAGATCAAGAAATCATCTTATTCAACCTATTTATTCTACAGATAATGGCACTGAAGCCCACAAAATGGAAGTGATTTGACCAAGTTACATGGGAACCACGAAAAATAGTTGAAATATAAATCCAGGACCAACAACCAGAGTACCGGGGAGTTCTATTTGAAGAACTTCTTCAGCCAATGCAGGTCAGCACCTTTTCTGCAATTTACTTTCTTAAAGAGTTGTCCATGGTACTGAACGATTGTTAGGCAGGAAGGCAGCCAATAAACCTTTATTGAGGGTGTACTATTTGCCAGGAGCTGTTCTAACAGCTGGAGATAAAAAGAAAGGTCCAAGACAACTCCTGATCTCAAGGAGCTCAAAGTCTAATGGAGGAGAAAACATTCAAATAACTGTTCAAACAAACTATATACCAAATCAATTTGAATTTGTCCAGGGTCATGCAGTTAGCATGTTACAAAGGAAGGAATTGAATGGGGATCTTCCTGAGCCCCACAATAGTTTTTCTGTTCATTTATCACATTGATTCTCTTTTTCTAATAAGTCTAAATGATAATAGTGATTTTTCCACCAGAAAATTTCAGAAGCGTACCTTCAGCTGTTTCTTTCCCTTGTCTCTATTCACAGGCAATCAGAAATCAGCTATTAGATTTTGTCTGCTGTGTTGTGTAATGATGTTGTTTTTAGATAATTCCCTAGCATAAAAATTCTAGTTTTATATCTACTCAGTCCCAATGCAGACCAGTGTGTTATTGGAGATAATTTATTTTGGTTTCACCTAATACAGATTATTGATTTTCATCAACTAGAGATAAAAAGGAAACCAAAAATGTTGGGGGTAAAAAAGATATAGTCAATGTGAAAGTTTTTATTTAATCTAACATCATAACAATTTAGAATGAATTCCATTTTTTAAAACTTCTAGATGTCTCAACAGTGGGGAACTTAGGGAGAAGTAGGACAACACTGACCACAGTACTGTTGAAATAGGAAGAGATCTTTTGCAGAGATACGTATGGTAAGCAATCCAGTGACTTCCCATCATTGAATCAAATGATAATGTACTTCATGTTCTATCATATCTAAGGCACCAACAGGTCCTTGGTCTAGTGGGATTTTGAGCAATTTTCATAAATAGTTTTGACCATTTAGCTCAATAGATAATTATTAAGTGAATTGTAGTACAGTTGATTATTATGAGGTATAATTCAGTAAAGGGTTCTACAGCAAGACTGGTCCATTATAACCTCCAAAAGATAATATTTCATTCTCTCACCCTACTTGAGAAATGAGCAACATAAAAATACCAAAGCAATTGTAATTTATGCTACTAATTGTCAGAGTGATATTATTTAATCAACACAAGCATTACCCATTGACCACTGTTTCTTGAGGAATATAAAAGTGAGGGGTGAAAAATAAGAAGAAAATAATTAAAGAACATGTTTACAAGGCAGTTTGTTTATGCATTTCTCATCATGTTTTCTTTTATGATTTCCACAAATAAAAATCACATTTTATTCAGTTCATAATTTTTACAAATCATTAAATGTGACTATAAATTCAGTCACTTCAATTAAAGGTCAGGTATGGGATGGCAATGTATTTCATTTTTTCATATTAAAAAGTATTATTTCATTCACAGGTTTCTTTATAGGTCTACATAGTCAAGAGAAGTCCACTAAGAGAAAAAAGATCTTTGTGATTGATATTCAGGCATTATCACTATTCTGTGAGCAATATTCTGACACAGAGTAAAGAATACTAGACCAGGAGACTAAATGCATGGGCAGATTTTTCAGCAGCGACTAGCCTTGCAACCTTGGACAACTCACATAATCTATTGGTGCCTCAATTAAATCTATCAGAAAAGTAGAGAAGATCATAACTACATAGCTGAAAAGACTGCAGAGTCTATGTAGTCTAAGCTTCATATTTTATGAATGAGAAAACTAAGGGTGGAAAGGTTAAGTGGTTTCCCCAAGGATATACAGAGAAGCCTCAGAGGCAAGACTTGAGCCCAGGTCTCCTGACTCAAGAGCCTGTATCCTTTCCCCTGTAACATGTTTTCACTCAATAACACTGATGGTGATGAGGATAATGATAATGATGTGAATACCCAAGAATATCAGGGTATAGGGTGGTGTCACCTGGAATGAATTCATGTACTCAAACCATCTTCTAGTCAAGTGGCAAAGTTTATTGTGACACTTTTAGAAGTGGGCAAAGTTCTTAGGGAACCTGCAAATTAATGACAATGAAGCTAATGATTATATGCAAAAAGGAATAGGGGAAGGAATGCCAAGTTTGTTAATTAGGTGATCTGGATTCTTCAAAGGAATATGCAAGAAATCCAGGTGTCTTTGGAACAGGCAGCAGTGATCTGGGCTTCTGGAATGGATGGGAAAATTCAAGGAGTCAACAGAGGTAGTATTTTTGAGGGGACAAGATAGTTCTGTTTATACAAAGGTTTTCCAGAGGCATGGTCCTTGGGGATCTGGTGCCAGGGAAAGAGTCCTTGGGCCAGCACCCCCCTGTGTCTGTACTGATAGCGTTTAACTAAGGAATTACAGAATCAGGTATGCATTTGCCTGCAACAAGAAAATAATTTTCTCACAGGGGCCTTGCTGGGATGCTGGGTTGCTTTCAGAGATATGGTCTTTGCCTTTTGGGGTCCAGGTCCCATTACCCCATCAGTAATGGTACCTGTCCAGTAAAATTCATAGACTTGGAATGATCTAATGAGATAATTTAGGTCATCAAAATATTTTATAAATTGTAAAGCATTTTGCAAAGGTAAGGGCAATATTTTCCAGTGTTTGATAAGTAAACATGGAAGCATCCCATATTGACATTTTAACTGATTAAAAAATTAGATAAACTATTTTTCAGTAATTAAAAGCATTAGAAGACAAAACATTTTCTTAGGCAATCATATTTGTGAACAAGGGGCCTACCTTCCTTATCACTACCTGGAGTATTTGCTGACTAATTTCCATGAATGAATTTGTTGTTGTTCAGTCTTTTTTTCAGTAGTGTCTGACTCTTTGTGACCCCATTTGGGGTTTTCTTGGCAAAGATACTACAGTGTTTCCTCATTTCTTTCTCCAGCTCATTTTACAGAAGAGGAAACTAAGGCAAATAGGGTTAAGTGAATTGCCCAGGGTCATAAGCTAGTTAGTCTCTGAGGTCAAATTTGACTCAGAAAGATGAATATTCCTGATTCTAGGCCCAGCATGATATCCTCTGTGCTATCAACACCCCCCCCCAATGGATATATGAGCTTAATAGCATCTACCTGTACACACACACACACACACACACACACACACACACACACACACTGATCTTATGGCAGCCCAACCCTTGCAGTTATCATTTGGTTAAGCAATCATTATGGAAAAGGAATCAGGTATCTCCATCAACTGACACTTGTAGGGCAGGCAAACCAGCCTAGCTGATATTGCAAGGTACCCTAAGGGAAATAAAGGAGGTAGCATGTGCTAGGCAAGTCAAAGTACCACCACTCCCTTGAGCAATATCTCAACTTCAGTCTCCTGACAGGGATTGCCCAGGACCTTGAGCCCAAAAGCCATAAGAGTAGCCATGCTTCTAACCCAGTTCCTACAGTCATCATCCTGGGAAGCAAATTCTGAGGAGATGCTGCCTAGCAACTGCTCCTGCCTTGCTTCAGCTACAAGTACTGAAGACCCAGAAAAGAAAGCTCTTAGAACCAAATTTCTTGGCACTGTCAAGTGGTTTAATGTGAAAAATGTTGTGATTTTGCCAAAGGAAATGACATTAGAGAAGAAGCATTATCATCTGATTATTTTGCTACAACCTAAAGACCATGAAATCTTTCCATTTGACTTGCTGCTGAAATCTTCCATATGAACTCCTTGGGAGCAGTGACTGTCTTTCTTTTCTGTTAGTGTCTCCAGTGTTTGGCACAAGGCTTTGCACATAATAAACGCTAAATAATAAGGCTTCATGTAATCCTTAATTCACTCATTCGGTCATTCATAATTTGACCCTGGGCCAAGACTGATGAAACCTTGCTAGACGAATCAGACAGGACAGAGACTGATTTTTTTTTTGCTTTGGTTTGTTCTGGGAAGAATTTGCCAGTGGGAAAATGAACCCACTGGATGGTAAAGAAAAACAAAGATACATAAGACTTGGCTGAGACATAGTCCTTGCCCTCGTTAAGCTGCTAATGCAAAATTGTGCACGACAAGTACATTAGAGAGGTTCGAAACACACAGTTAGGTGGTATCTGAAGTGGTAAGTCATTCATGCCTCCTATATGGAAAAAACACATCAGTCAGTGCTTAGCACAATGCCTAGCACACAGTATGTACTTATTAAATATGAAATGATTGAAAGATTGATTGAATCAAAGAAACCTGATCAGGTGTCCCATGAATTTTATTTATATATATATAAAATTAATGGGATATATATGTGTGTGCGTATGTATATGTATGCATGAATATACATGCATATATACATATACGCATACATATATTTCTAGGAATGTATTCACTAGCTGAAATATGTCATGTATGACATATAGTATGTGCTTATATTTCACATACACATATATCATATGGATATATTTATATGGATATATGTTACATTTATATTACATAGATAGAAAGACAGATAGATAGATAATAGGTATTCATGATAGAGCTATGATTCCACTGGTATGGTTGTTTTAGGTTAGGACAACTGGAGATAACTATAGATGCAGCAGCAGATGTTGACCTTTTTAAGCTAAGTTCTTTCTCAGGTCTCGGTTTGTCTGAGGCAACAGTAACACCTATTCAGTAATTTAAAGCTAAGTGTGAAATGAGGCAAAAGATGGCCTAGTTTGCCTACTCAAAAAAAAATTGATCTGGGAGGGGAAGATCCTCAGGGTTTCTGGACAGATCAGATACAATTGCTATTTACACTCACTCTGAGCCATCAAAACCTGAACAATGACCAAGTCAGGTTTGAGCTGGGGTCTATTATTGACCAATCAGTAAGAGCCAGAGTGATCTGTGTTTAAAGCATGGTCAAGTAGCTCCATTTGAATCCCAATGGGCTTTACTGAAGCCTGGTTTACTACACAGGAAAAAAGTTAATTGTCCCTGTTTTTTTTTAATGATAAAATACATAATTAGGGGAGAGAAAAAAATCTAGCCCCCAAACCCCAAGATATTTTGTGAGGGTTAGGGCAGGTTCGGGCAGAGAACCCACACGTAAAAGCATGATTCCCCATGTGGGCAGAGGGAGGGAAGGGAAGGAAGGAAGGAAGGAAGGAAGGAAGGAAGGAAGGAAGGAAGGAAGGAAGGAAGGAAGGAAGGAAGGAAGGAAGGAAGGAAGGAAGGAAGGAAGGGAGGGAGGGAGGAAGGAAGGAAAGAAGGAAGGGAGGGAGGGAGGAGCATTGTCCAACTGGAACTGGCCAGTTGGGTCCCCTAATGGGGCTGCTTCTACTATTCATAGATTGTTATTTGTCCCTCCTTTGCATTTATTATAGAGCTATGATTTCACTAGTATAGTGAACTTTCAGCACAGAAGCTTTCCCAATTAAGATTATTAAATATTCTGCAACTTAAAAATACAGATGTTGAGAATTACCTCGAACACTCTGAGGGTCATTAATTTGCCTGGGGTCATACAACCAGTATGTGACAAAAGCCCAGTTTGAACCCTGTTTGTTTGTTTTGTTTTCTGACCATAAGGCAGGCTCCATGTCCATTACAGCACACTGCCTCTCTTCTATAACTTTTAAACATGTAAATTAAAGTTGTTATTGCCACTTGGCAATGAAAACACAGGGAATATTTCCTTGGTGATATATCTTTTTCGATAGTTCTCCTGATTTCCCAAAAGGAGGACATGTTTAGGCAGCCATTCTCCAATTAACTTAAAGATATAATTGGAAATTGAGGGGAATGGCTGAACAAGTTGTGGTATATGATTGTGATGGAATACTGCTGTGCTACAAGAAATGATGCACTGAATAATTTTAAAAAACACAGAAAGATTTGCATGAAATAATGAAGAGCAAAATGGGCAGAGTTAAGGGAACATTACATACGGTAACAGCAATATTGTTTTAAGAATGACTTTAAATGATTAAGTTGTTTTGTCTATTATAAATACCCAAATTAACTATAAAGGACCTGTGAAGAAAAATGCTATCTGCATCCAAAGGAAGACCTGATAAATAGAAGTATGTGTAGTACGGTGTTATTCTGTGTGAAATGGTGGCCTTCTCTAGTGCAGGGTGGGGAGGGACACAATTCAAAACTTAAAATGTAAACAACAAATATTTTCATTTAATTTTTTAAAAATCAAATAATTATATGGAGAGTTGATATAAGGCAGCTCTGTGGCATGGTGGAGCAGGTGTTGGACTTGTAATCCAGTAGATCTGTGGCAGATTCTTGCCTGAGACACATATTAGCTTTATATTGAGCAAGTCACTAGAGCCCTTTAAGTTGGTTTGTTTATTTGTTTTCATCTGCAAAGGGGGATAATAATATCAGAGTTGTTGAAAAGATCAAAAGCAAAACTTTGCAAATCCTAAAGTGCTTTAGAAATGCTAGGTATCACTATTATCATTATCAATATCATCATCTCACAGTTGTTGTTGTAGCTGATAAATTTTGGTAATGGTAGGTAAAACCTCACCAACAGGAAATACCATCAGGCTAGCTTTGTTTCTTCTCATGGATACACAAAGAGAGGGAGAGAGAGAGAGAGAGAGAGAGAGAGAGAGAGAGAGAGAGAGAGAGAGAGAGAATAGAGATATACAGATATGCATGTATATGTTTATACAAAGGTACATATTTATACATATATAAAGAATATATGTATATTTGAACTGTATGTGTGTATACACACACAAAGAGCAGAACTTTTCTGTGTGTATGATTATAGTGCCCCTATGGTACTCTTTCCATTTAAACCCATAAAGACTATTTTTTTTCTTTTATAAGCTACCAAATGTGTGAAGAATAAATTGCAGTTATATTCTCTTTCTTTGGGCAAACTGAAGAAACAATTAGTATTAAGTGGTAAGACTCTATTTCCCTGGGCCAGATTTCAAGGGCTGTCACTCAAGCCCTGGCCAACTTAATGCAATTTCAGTAAGATTCTTTTCTAAGAATGACTTTCATTTCCAGACACTTGGATTCCTGCAAAGAGTGAATGGCTCCAGAAATGCCCACAACTATCCTTTGAAATAATCTATGCAGTATAATAAAAACCAAATGGTTGTGATAGTGAGTCACAATAGATATTATTATTACTATTAATAAGAAACAAATGGAATCTTTTTCATCTGTTAATTGGAATCTTCTTTTATCTCCATTGTACAGTTTTAGAGAAAATTCCCTTTTCTTATAGGTCTAACACTTGAAGTTCTTAAATAACTCATAAATGGCTATTGACTGAATAGTAGAATAGTATAGCCCTCCTGGGGCTATTTCTTCAACTTGCTTGTTAAATACCCAAACACTGGTTACTACCTTGGGTTTTAGGAGCAATCCTGTGGCGTGATACTTATAATGCTATATACAGCTCTGGAGCTCCTACTGGAGAACTTCTTGTTAATCATCAGCCAGTAGACTTAATTAGTTCTGATCAAAAGCCTTTGTTCAAATGGCATAGCAAGAACAATTAATACAACACAGTCTCCCCAAAATCCTTAGGCGTGATGACAAATACAAAATACACAGAAAAAGATAGCTAAAACTTGAAATATAGTGCCAATGAGGCATCTGTTTTGGGTACACGTAGGAGAAAGGATACTTTGTTCTGTGAAAATATTGCCTAATTATGATCTTTATATAGTCCTTCTTAGGTGTAGCTCTCTGTTAGGCAGGTCACTCAAGATTAGCCCCTTTATGGAATTCATAGCTGACATTTCTTCCTAATATAAAGGATGACTCATGCTTGAGGATGTTGACATGCTCTTCTGATGCTGAACATCTTCCTTCCACTGCTCCATTTTCTCTATGGCATTTGATGTTGATGCTGTTTCCTCTACTTGAATAGTTCTCCCTCTCCTTTTCTGCCTGGATATGTGGATAAAGTCTTACTCATCTTTTAAAGACCAACATAAATGACAGCCACTTTATTTATAAAACTTTTCTTGAGTTCCAACAGCAGGAAAAGACTTTCCCTCCTGAAACTCTCACGCCACTTTTCTTCTTTTTCTCTACTTACTTATAAAATCGTATGAGATTCTTATCCCTGTGCTTATTTTATCACTCTAGTAAACTTTAGGTTTCACGAGAGTGAGTAGCATGTCTTGCTCAAACCCAGTACCTCCTGTATCTCCAAGCAGAAAGCTCAAGACAGTAATTTTTATTGTTGTTTTTGGAATCAACAGGTCTGAGGTTTTTCCTGTTCTTTTGCCATCTTCATCTTCTTTAGATATGTTGTAGTCTAAATGACTTGAGAAGGCTACCCATAGCAAATGCCTCCACTCCCTTTCCTCACAATCTCTTCTTAACTCTATAGTCTGGCTACTGATGTCATAAATACACTGAAACTGCTCTCTCTAAAGTTATTAACATTTTATCAATGGCCAAATCTAATAACCTTTTCATTATCATCCTTCTTGACCTGTCTGTAGTCTTTGACACTGTTGATCAACCCCTTCTCCTTGATACTCTCTTCTCTCTCACTTTTCATGACATTACTGTCTCTTTTTTATACCCCTACTTATCTTCTCTACTGAAAATTCATTCAGGTTATGCCTGCTTACTGTGGGCATCTAAGACAGTTCTGCCATGGGCCCTTTTCCACTTTGCATCTATGCTATTTCATTTGGTGATCTCATCATCTCTAATGAATTTGATTACCATGTTTATGGTGATCATTCTCAAATCTATTTATTCAACCTTATCCCTTCCACTTCTCTTCAGTGTCAATTCTACAACTGTCTATTAACCATCTACAACTAGATGTCCTTTGGACATCTTAAACTCCACATGTCTATAACTCAACTCATTTTCTTTCTCTCAAACCCTCCCCATTCTACATTTCCATAGAACTTTCAAAGGCACTATCATCTCCCCAGTTACTCAGACTTATAACCCAACTGTGATTCCAGATTCTTTTTTCACTCTTATTGTCCCTATCCAATCAGATACCAAATCTTGTCATTTGTACCTTCATAACATCTCATATATTCTTGCACATGCCCCATTCTCTCCTCTGACACTACCACCACCCTGGTGCAAGCCCTTATCACCTCACATTTGGACAATTGTCATAGCCCTCTGGTTGTTCTGCTTGCCACAAGACTCTTCCCATTCCAGTTTATCCTCCACTTAGCTGTCAAAGTAATTTCCTTAAGCATAGAATTGACCATGTCATCCTTCTACTCAACAAACTCCAGTGATTTCCTATCACCTACCCGATTAACTATAAAACTGTCTGTTTGACTTTCAAAGTCCTTCTCACCTTCTCGCCTACTTTCCCAGTACTTCTTACCTACTACCACCTACTCTGTAATCCAATAACTCTGGCCTTCTTGTTGTTCCCTGAGGAAAGCACTCCATTTTGAACTCTGGGCATTTTTGCTGGCTTTCTCCCATACATGGAATGTTCTCCCTCTTCATCTCTGGTTTCCCTGGCTTCCTTCAATTACCAGCAAAAATCCTACCTTCTACAGGAAGGTTTTACTGCTTCCCCTTTATTCTAGGACCTTTCCTCTGTTATCTATTCCCAGTTTATACTATATAGCTTGTTTATGTATACTCATTTTCATATTGTCTCCCCAATAATTTGTGAGATCCTCAAGAACAGGTAATGACTTTTGACTTTCTTTGTATTTCCAGTGTTTAGCCCAGTGCTTGGCACACAGTAGGTAATTAAGAAATATTTATAGACTGACTGATTCAATACTCTCACAATTCTGTCACCTTCACCCAGCATGGATTTCCTGTGTGTGTCCCTGATGCAAACTACTTTTTTTTTTTCTCTCTTTGTTCTCCTTGGTTACATTTCTATGTCCTTTGTAACCATTTTGTGGGACAAAAGTTTAAGGTACAAGTGTGGTACTTTCTCTATTTAGGTAGGAAAACAGGTTGTAAAATTTTTTTGCAAATCTTTTCTATGAATCTTCTTTTTGAGGTCCTCTTCCATTTTCATTTCACTTTGCTTTGTTGGAGTTGTGCTTTGGTAGCACTTTCACTAAATTACTTTTTTCTCTCCGCTCTTTCCCTGTGCTTGATGAGACAATACTGTCCTTCATCATAACCTTTTACTGATGAGTTTATATTCTAATCTGATGTTTCCATGGATTAGCAGCCATCTCTCTACATTGGGCAAGTAAGTCAAATGTTTGATTTTAAAAGAGAAAGTTTATCTGGTCTCTATCAATCTTATTGTAACAATTAATTTATCCAGTATTATATTATGGAAAAAAAATATACCAGTATTAATGTCATTTCTATTGTCCATTTCCCATTTAAGAAAGAAAATCAATAACTTGTTAAAATAGTTTAAAGTTCAGTTATAATTATATGACATATGTTTTTAATTGCTATTCTTATTTATTGTAAATTCTGATCTGAGCTTTGACAATTAGATGATTGATCAGCAAAACCATATATGGTATTTACAACATCAGTTACATTGAAAGAAAGAATTTTTTTTTAATTTGGATGGAAAATTTGAAGATTTTTGCCTCTCTCTTTCACTTTAAACCATACCACACAGATTTCTGCCTATGCTATCTATATCTGCTTCCTCTTCTCTTTTTTTTTTCATAACCAGAGCCTGCTCTGCTCCAAAATATAATTGTTTTCCAATATGGAGCTACTACCTTATCTCCATTCTTTCATTCTGAGGGAGCAACACCATCTTTCTCAGAATCTCCCAAGACACTCATGCTGGCCTCATAGATAGCTTTGATAGAAGATGTATCTGTTTCCTGTAGAATAGACCCATTTCTCTTTAATGTGGCAAGAAAATGATTCCCAAGGCTTGATTTCTCAAGGGAAATGTGATTTTCTATTCACATGGGATGTAAAAGGCTCAGTACATGAGGAGTCAGCACTCCTCAAACTTGATAGAATTTCCAACTGCCCTGCAAGTCAACAAACATTTATGAGTTAATGTTGAATTAAAGATTAATTACAAAGCAGAGAAGGGTACATCCACTTCAATCAATACTATATTCTTATTGAATCACTTTATTTTCTGTTTGAATACACTAGTTATTGAAAGTCATATTGACAAGGCCAAGAGTTTTTCTTTGAATTCCAATCATGAATATGAAACTTTGGAGTGGCCTTAGTTAGGCCTAGATCAGAACACTTCTTTCTCATCATTCACAGAAGACTATTTCACTTACCCAGCCATAGGCCCTATTGAACAAAGCTTTTTCTTTGGATTTATATATACTGGTTTGGGAGGAAATGCAAATACTCAATACAATGAATCCACTGGGAACTAAACTTCATTTAATAGCAGGTAAAAAAAAAGTTTAGACCTAAGAGTAGAGACAGTGCATCATAGGTAATTTCTTCTGAATCTTCTTAAGTGTATCTAGTTCACCTATGTATTATTATTGACAATTATAAATTTTGAAAATTATGAAGATAAGTTTTCTAGGATGTATTTGTTTTTGCAGATATCAAAACATGTGAAGCTATTTTCACATTAGAAATGGACTTGCCCTTTATGCTTGCTATACTGAAATTCTTTGCTCCCAAGCAAGAGTATCACAATATGGCACAAATGTCCAGGGAACCATATTTCCTTTCAATTATCTTGCCATTTGAATGCAATCAGATGGAAGTTAAAAGAAATATTTTCTTTATGTAGTAAATCTCACTTCTCGTGCATTGTAACAACAGTGTCATTTCAATTTTCTCTCCTCTCTCCAATCCAAAAATCACAGATGGATAGAACCATAGATATTTTCACTATTTCTGAAACTGACAAGTAAACTTTCTCAGTGGACAATTATAGATTGTTGTTCCCAAATGCATACCATAAGCTATAATTTATAACTTCTCATTGAGTCAGCTTCTTTCCTCCTCTGTTCACGTATTTTTTAGAATTTTTCCTGGAGAATATTCTTAAGCATTTTTTTTCTTTTGTAAATTATCAAGTCTGCTATTTGTCTTTACACTGCTTCACCAAATGCTAGTACAAATAAAAGGAACTGATGATAAAGATTAATAGGATAAGGCCTACCGCCACCACTACTAATGTCAAAATGGTGAAGATTCATGGCTTCTGTCCTACTTACATCATTATTCCAGAGGCCCAAAAGTTAGTTTTCTGGTTGGAAAGTGGTACCTCATCATTCCGATTGACTTCTAAATGAAATTTGACGTATGATTATAGGTAAGTAAGAAAAGGAACCCCCAAACCAAATCAAGGGCTTCCATGTTCTTCAGTAACTCAGTGCATCCTGAGAAGTTGGAAGTAAATAGGCTATGTCAGAAGAGCACCCACTCTTTCTTTGAATTATTTTCTGATTTTGACTGCTACTCTGCTTTAAATTACTGGGTTAACAATATTTTAGAGTATCTGAATTTTTTTTAATCTAGAAAATTAGAAAGAAGATTCATCACAAAGAGTTGCTTTGGTGTAGTTATCCTAAGAGCAATCTTAAAGCTACAATAGCAATAACTTTAATTAACCTATGTTACTAACTAATAATTAGAAGTGGTGGACAGTCTGTGCTTTGGAAAGAATTCCAGAAAATTATTTGGGTTCCTTTTATGGTTATGTTGTCATTTCAAAGCTTTAGTAACAAGATTATTCAAATCAGAACCCTCCATTTCTATAGAACTCTCATATTTTACATATTAGCATATATAAGTCCTATAAATCTCATAATTACATTATAAGTTTTCCAGAGGCCAGATCATTTTGTAGGCAGTAACATTCCCAAACTGCTAATGAGAATCTGTATTGTGGTACAATTTTACTGGCCTGATTACTGTTAATCACAAATGACACTCTATCTCCCATCTTCATGTATTTGTCCGTGTGGACATTCCTTCCTCCTGAAATGTTCTCACTTGACTTTTGGCTCTTAGAATCCATAGTGTACTGCAAGATTGAGCTCAGACTGTCCCTATCTGCATGAAGCCTCCTTTACTTTACCCTTTCCCACCCTCTCACCCTCCAAGTATCTAGCGCTTTGTGCTGCAAGGTAATCTTGCATCTACTTTATATATGTGTACATATGCACATATATAAACATACGCATATAGATACACATGTTTGTGTGTATATTCATAGTGTATACATATATGCACATACACATAAGCACATATATATGTACATATTTATATATGTTCGTATAGCTTTTATAGTTACATGTTGCAACCCCCATTACGATATAAGCTATTTGTGGGAAAGGATTGCTTTGGTTTTACCTTTATATGCTCAGTGTCTAGCACAATGTCTGGCATATATGTATACTTAATAAATGCTTGCTTGTTTCCTCAATTGATTATCAGAGTCACCACATATTAAAACACAGAGGTAATGTCTACCCCCATTTATTACTAAGACCACCCTTAAGTAAATGACAAATATATATGTGTGTGTATTTGCCCTTTTCTTCATACACAACCAATTTATTTTTTTGTGAAATCATAAATTTGCAACATCTTTTCAATATAAAAGCAGGGGAGGAGGGCAATGAAAGTTAAGTTGCACAGCTTGAAATTCCAAAATCATATTTTGAGGGCCATCAGTGAAATTGTTCACTAACAGTGCTTATAATTAGAATATCAGATTTCTTAAATTAATTAAAATTTTAAAAAACATACCAGATGATCCTGATAATCATGACTTTACAATATAATTGGAAGGCTAGAAGAGGTATTCCTACTTTGTCTCTTTTTTCATTGTTTCACTCGATAGTCTAGAACTTTTATTCTTCCAAATGACTTTTATTATGATATCATCAAGTTTTATAAAGCAAACATTTTATAATTTGGTTGGTGTAGTATTAGAACCATAAATTTAAAAAAAAGAATATCAGATTTCTTGTCATTTCAAGTTTTCCTTACAGGTTCTAAAGCTTCTGAAAATGAACACAGACTTTGCACTGTCTCTTCTGTCAGTCAGATAACAACTCTTTCTTCAGAAAATCCTACCTTACTTCAGTCTACTGTTCATTTTGAATGCGATTCCAGTGTTAAATGAAGATTTCTTTTGAGGGCTACAAAAAAAAATCAAGTTTTTCCAGTGAAGAATAAACAACATGGGCCAGAGGGACAAGTATGTTAGTAATTACTTTAAAAATACATTTTTCCAATAGGATTGCAGAAACTATGCCACGCTGAAAAAAAGTGGTAGAGAACAGGTTTAATGATGAAATCACTATGTAGTAGTTCCATATTTTCATGCTTTGTGTAGGCAAAAAACAAGTTAATCTTTTGTTTCTTCAGATCTGAATATATTTAAGAGATACTTCCTTTAACAATTATTTTACTTAGAAACCATGACCCTCATGAAAACAGTGTATACTTTCTGAACTGCCAGTGGATGTTGCTTGGCTTTAGTGAAGAAGAAAGTAATATGCTTTTTTGAATAACTAGTTATTTTTCCTTCCCATTCAACATGTGCTTCTTGTTAATGTTTACTTCAGCACTAGGCAACATGAAGAGTCTCTACAGATTCTCTGCACTTTGAAATTGCTGACATGAGACTTAAAAGTCTATGTTGAACCAACAAGAGGAAAAAAATAACAATTTTGAAATACTTTGGGAAATCATGCTGTAGGACACATTGTCCCTTTAAGGATCTTTTCCACATGGAGCTGTTTAGTAATGTAAAGGCAAAGAAAAGTGATGTGTGTGTGTATGTCTGTGTGTGTGTGTGTGTGTGTGTGTGTATAAAAGAATATGTATTTATTAATTATATAAGAATATAAAATATTGCCAGTTATAGATGAATATTTTTACATCTAAAACAAATAAGAACTTTGTTTTAACAAATACTAAAAAAATATGCACAAAAAAGCACAACTTTAAACTGAGTTTTAAGCAGTTTTTCCAGAAAATGAACTGTGGAAGAAATATGAATACTCTTGTGAACAATATAAACTGATATCAGTTATGTGTAAACAATTTGAGGTTTAAGAGAAGAAGAAAAGTCATTTATTTCTTGAAAACTGGAGAAACATTATATAAAGAAGCAAAGTACAAAGGCATCAAAGAAATGGTTGCAGCTTGTCAAAGATTTCAGAGTTCCAAAAGGATTGTGGAACCACAGAAAAAAAATGAGAACTCATATAAATATTTGGAGACTTAAGTTATAATGATCAAAAGGGACTGCTGATTTAATAAAGAAAATCTGAGATATTTTTACTTTTAAAAATGAAAGATGAGTCAATGGAGGTGGTAGGGTGTCAGGAATTTTATATTTCCAGCCATGAAAGTATATAGGAACCAAAGATATAAGAACCTAGTATGAAAACTTGAGAAAAATGAGTGGGAGGAACTGAAACACTATTCAGTTAGAGCTGTGTCAATCAAAATCAATCAGCTGACAAGTTTTAGTTAAGTGTTTTCTGATTGTTGGGAAAGAGAAGTGATGTCATTGGCCAACAGTTTTGGTGAAAGCTCTTGCTTTTTGCTCCTATCTAGAATAGTAGGAAAAAACAAAAACAAAAACAAACAAACAAAAAACTTAGACAGCCTATTGCTCTCTGCTGCCACCTCTGGCTTAATAAAAAAAAAAAGCAGAGAGGGCTTTACAGTTGTATTGCATTTTGTTATACTGACTGACTTTGTTAACTTAGCTTAAGGAATCAACCTAATTTGTGCTACTGCAAGTTCTGTTATGATTGGGCAATATGACATCTGGGAATAAACAATTGCCTTGACCGATCTGTATAGACTTTTGTTTAGTTGTTTTCAGTTGTGTTCAACTCTTTGTGACCTTTCGGGAAGTTTTCTTAGCAAAGATACTGGAGTGGTTTGTCATTTCCTTCTCCTGCTCACTTTATAGATGAAGAAACTAAGGCAAACAGGGTAAAGTGACTTGCCTAGGGTCATGCAGGTAATAAATGTTGAGGCCAGATTAGAACTTAGGTTTTCCTGACTCCAAGGCCAGAACTCTATCCACTGTGCCATGTTGCAGCCCCATCTGTATAGATCAGAGAGTGCCAATTTGATGAGCTTTGCAATGCTCTGCCTCAAAGAGAACTGCAATTAACGTTTAGGTAAGACAGTCTAAATGCCCTTTGTAAGGATGATTATGAATTGAAAGAGTTTTGTAAATACTATATAAAAACAGAGAAGAAAAGCATATTTGCCCAGCTGAAGAATGGTGAGGACTAACAGTCTATAAAAGCATTGAAGCAGGTTTCTGTGGTGCTGATATTCCTTAAAGGACTGACAATATCGAGCCTATGGTCCACAATTATGAGTTATTCTAAGCATGTGTGTTTTTCTATTTCATGTTCTTTACTGACATGTTTTCCTCTGTCCCTATTCCTCACCATATTTATGGAACATATTGATGGAAGAGTGTGACCCACTTTTGCATATTGTACTTTTATGTATTTTATCATTTGTACAATGTCTTTGATATATTACTACATATGACATTTATGTTTTGTCTTTTAGACAGTTATTTGTATGGAATCCATTAATTGATTAAATGAACAAGTGAATGAAAAAATGATTTATTAAATACCTACTCTGTGCTGGATGCTATGCTGGACACTGAGGTTACCAAATAGCAAAGTGAGATTTCCTGTCCTCAAAGAGCTTACCTCCTAACATGGACAAAACACGCACACCCACACACAGACACACAGGTAAGTGGTGACCAGGCAAGGAAATTTTAGTCTGTGGAATCATAGGAATTTTGAGCAGAAGCATGGGACAATATTTTGTCACGTTCTTTCTAGTAGCAAAGGTAGTATTTATTTGGCTCCCATTACCAGTGCAATAAGTGAGATCACCTCAATGATTAGAGCTGATCAAAAATATAAGACTGACTTCTGAGGTAGCAAGTTCCCTATCACTTAAGGTATTTAAGCAGAGGAAGGGTGACTACTCATTAGGGATATCATAGAGCGCACTCATTCATCAAGTATGGAGTTAGACTAGGTCTTCTTAGCTCAAAAATTTTATGATTAGTGATAGTACACTACAGTCTATGAAGAATTAATAAAGATAATTCAAAGGGCACTGGAGAGGATCCTGGTGTATGTGAACAGACTGATTAACATAACAAATAAGGAACTATAAAGAAAAACTAAAGTAACGGAAATCATCAAAGAAATATAAGGTTAATAAAAAATTGTACCGATCACATTGTAAGAACAAGGGGTGACTAATGGATAGCTGTGTACTCCTCTGGCATAAATGAGATGTGAAGAGAAAATGGGGCAGCCCCCACAATGTCAGATGAACTCCCTGTACCAAACCTATAAGAGGACATGCACAAGAATCACAAAGGATTGATAAAGTAAGAGGGATTGCAATCGAAACCATTGAAGGGAATATTAATATCAATGAGGTGACAGAAATGGTTGAGAATTTAGGAGTGAAAAAAGAATTGAGAGGAAGAAAAAATATCACCATATGAATGGTCCCAAGGAAAAAGGAATTCAGCAAATAGATAGTAAAATGACAGAAATCTTATGGTACATGGAAGGATTTTTATCCTCAGTCTTAGTAAGTGACTTTAATTACTCTTGAAAACATCCATTGTATTGGGAGATCTAAGCATAAACAACAACAAAAGAATCCTGAAGTCTACTTTGAGATTTTTTTTAAATTTTGAAAAGAGTAAATTATTTAATTGTGAGAACAAGTGACAGAATTCTACCTACTTTCAGTTTGCTTCCTAAATGAAGGGAACTTATTAGAAATATTTTAATATATTGCCCTAATTTCACTCAAGTCATGAAGATCGCAATACCTTGCTTTCTGCAATTCTTTTCCATTAACCAATATTCTAAGGCCCTTCCTTTAGATCTTTAAATATGTAAATATAACACTAAATACCAATATACTTTCTATTCATGTCTGACCCCCCCAAAAAAAGAATCTTGATACAATAATACAAGAAATAACTAAACAAAATTGTCCTGAAGCTTTATAACAAGAGAAGAAAGTAGAAAGAGAAAAAAAAAATCCACCAATCATCACAGGAAAGAGATTCTACTAGGAAAACCTACAAAATATCATAGCCAAATTCTGAAACCCCCAGCTCAAGGAGAAAATACTCTGAGAAACAAGAAAAAACAATTCAAATATGAGGGAGCCACAATTAGAATCACACAACACCTAGCAGTGGCTACACTAAAAGACCGTAGATCTTTGAACCCTATTTATCAAAGAACAAAAGAACTGGGGTTGTGTCTGAAAATATCATACCCAGCAAAGTTAAGCATAATCCTAAATAATAATAAAAAAAAGACATTCAATGAATTGCCAGACTTTCAGGATTTTATTGCCAAAAGACCTGAACTAAATAGAAAATTTGACCTACAAAACCCAAAAGAAATATAATGTAAATATCAAAGACTAATTACAAGGGACTCAATACAGACAGACTGTTTACTTTGCATATGAGGGAATTTAAAGGGTATGTTTGAGATTGTAATTAGTAATTTGGTATTTCAAAAGAAAGATTAGGGTAGAGCTGTGTGTGATGTGATTTTAAAAAGTAATATCAAGACAAGGTAAAAAGAGTAAATATACAAATGAGGTGTGAGAGGAAGAATTGATACAGAGGAATTAGATGGGGGAAGTAAGTTGGTAGTTCTAGAACCCTACTCTCATCAGGAATGGGATAAAGAGGGAACAATACATATAACATTTAGAAAGAAAGACAGCAAAAGGGGTGGGGGGGAGGATAAGGGAGGTGTTTTTAGAGGGAATCCTACTCATATCAGATCTGGGTTAAAGAGAGAACAATACATGCATATATACATATAGAGAGAGACAGACAGACAGAGACAGAGAATACTCTGTGTGTTTATACATCCATGTGTGTAGATATATATATGTATATATGTATATATATATGTATATATATGTATATATATTATGTGTGTATGTGCATATATATGCACACATATATATGTGTGTGTGTGCATATATACATACACACATACATACATATTTATATACTTGGAAGGGAATAAAAGTCTTCTAAATTTATAAAGAAATAAAAAGGTGAGGGAACAGGATAAGGGTGGGTATATAGAAAGGTGGCATATCTAGAAAGGGGTGGTATATAGAAAGATTATCAGGAATGGGATAAAGAAAGAATAACACATATATTTGGGAAGGCTATGAAAGTCTTCTAAATTTAGATAGAAACAAGAAGGTAAGGGGAAAGGGTTGGGGGGAGAGGATAAGAGAGGGATTTTTGGAGGATTGTGGATTAATAGAAGGGGATGAAAGAGGGCAGAAGTAAAGTAGAGGAGTCAGGGGAAAAGGAAATAAGAGATACACACAAACATAAAATAAAAATCAGGAATAGAATCTATTAGAAAAAAAACAAGGGTTGGTAATGATGATCTTGGACAAAGTTAATGCTAAAACAGATTTAATCAAAAGAGAAAAATTGGAATACTACACTATATGTCAGTCATATTAATCAATAATGTTTTAGATTATTTAAAATAACTAGACATTATAAGTTTGAAATATTGCAATGGTGTAGTAAACGATGAGTTGGTGAACTTAAAAAAATACAGAAAAGCTTGAACTTATCAAGGAATATGTTATCCACCCACAGAGAAACAGAGGACAAACAAGTATAGTATAGTCTTACGTAAATGCATATGAATATATATCTATCTATATATAAGTATGATTATAGATATCTAAGTATATGTATGTGTATATAACTGGTGTATATGTACATGTATGTGTATATATATATATGTGTGTGTGTGTGTGTGTTCATATATGTCTATATATTTATATGTGTGTATGCTTAATTTGGGAGAGTGAAGAGGAGGGGAAAAAACAAAGCAAAAAGTGCACAGTGGAGAACAAAAAAAAACTTATAATAAGCAAAGAAAAGGTGGACAGCTCTGAACATAATGTGTAGTATTTATTATATAGGCTTTCTTAAAACGGAAATTGATTGTGGTATATTTTAAATCCTCTCTTACTTTCTGCTGTGCACATGACAATTATTTTTTTCTTTTTTTGTATTTAAGTTCTAGTATTTAAGTTTATAATATGTTTCTTTTTCTATTCCTACTGTGTATTTAAGTTTTAGTATTTAAGTTTAAAATAAATTAATAAAAAAGACAAAAGCAGTCTTTTTGATTTACATCTATTATAAGTCCATCACGTGATACCAGGTTTGTTAAATGATAACACAAGGAAACCTAAGGGGGAGCTAGGAGAAGAAAATATGAATACAGGCATAGACATACACAAACATGGGTACTGGAGAATCAAGACTTATACTACAGCTCATGATGATCAGCTGAAGTTTCAGGCAGTCTCTTCTGGGAATGGATGGGAAGAAGGGATCAACAAAGTCTACAAATTCATCTTCAATCCACTAACCTTTCTTTATCTTGTTTACTGTACAATGGTACTCATAGACTATTGGAACTGCAAGAAACACTAGAGCTTATTTAGTCTAATTCCCTCATTTTACAAATAAGGCACATGCAGCTCTGAGCAGTTTGACTTCCCAAAAAATCACAGAGCTGAAAATACAACACAGGCTTTATAACTTCTGATTCATTATTGTTTTCCATAGCTGGCTCTCCCTGATGCCTGGAATGCACTCCCTCTTATCCTCTGACTCTTAGAATCCTTGGCTTTCTCTAAGATTTAGTTCAATTGGCTGTTTTTTATAAGCAGTTGACCTTTCCCAGTTTCCCCAGTTCTTATTGCCTTCCACTCTAAAGCCAGCTTCCTTCTGAACTATATTTATCTTGTATGTATCAATTTATGTATAAGTTGTTGCTTCCTTTGGAATGCGATCTCCTTGAGAGCTAAAACTGTTTTTGCCTTTTCTCTAACATTTAGTATAATGCCTGGGACACAGTAAATGTGTCCTAATTTATTAACTGACTGAAGATGCTTATAAATCTTTCAAATAAAATAGATAATCCAGAAATTATGAAATATCCAGCTCCAGAGGCGCAAGAGCCATCTTTCCTGTATGTTGAGAATTTCTTATTACATATCTACTAAACAAAGAAACATATTAGCTCCAATTTGTGTGGTTTTCTATAGTTAACTAAAGCTTGTCCTAAACATATACATTTTCGTGATAAAGATTTCAACATTTCAAGTGAAGACATGGCATTATGCTAATTTTTCTTTCAGAAAATGAAAGAAATTTAAGGTCCTTACAGTAAATTCTAAAAATCCCAACACTGTTGCCAAATGACATAGTCCAAATTTCATCAGGGAATTCTACAATGGAGAATTTGTCACTGGCAACCTCTTCTGCTAAATCTCAGTAAGAAGCTTCCCTAAAATCAGATACATTTTCTTTGAAATGCCTAGATCCCTAAAAGACTAAATGGTTTCTTGAAAGAGTTGACAGCTCTCACTGAGAACAGAAGTTAATTTGTGATGGTCAATAAATCATAGAGATGTAGAGCTGGATAGGACCACAGAGATCATCAAATCCAACCTCATAATTTTGTGACTGAAAGGCCAAGTCTCCCTACTCCCTATACCATGCCCTTTCCATTGTCAATAGGATCAGTCCATGTCTTCTAGTCAATGATAATTTAGCCATCTTTTTTATAGACATCCTCATCCTAGGACCACAGTACTTATTTTTCAGGTGTTTTTATTTTTTGACATAGGAAATTTGGAAAGATATTAAGAGGCCCCAGATAGGAATGTTTACTATTTCTCAAATTTAAAAAGTTACCCATGTACATGAAATGATAGTATTTACACATTATCTTATAAAATTCAGAATTGTTCAAAAATGTATCTTCTTTTTCAAGTGCTAAGATTTCCATTTCAGATGAATGATGAAGATGGATGTAGATTAACAGAAATTTCTCTACAGCTGAGTTTTTATATCAAGTTGTTAAATGTAAGGATGCAATCATTAATAAGCTAGTTAAGAAGCTTCTCTAATGATGCCTTCATGTATCATAAGTATTGGGTGGGAATAAATGACAATGTACTGTGCAAATACAAGAAATATTTATTGATCATTTTCCTTTCTTAGATCACGCACATATCCATTATTATAATTTGAGTTAAACTCCATTTTCAAGGAAGTTTTCCTTCAAAGTACCCAATGAGTTAAACAAAGCATAAATCTTTAAGGTAAAAAATAACATAATATTCCTTCTATAAGGTCACTGGAATCCTGCCCAGTTTTCCAACATTCTAGCATTCTTTACTTCAACATATATGTATTGACCACCTGTCATATTCTAAACATGGTTCTAGCCACTGGAATCCCTCCCAGTTTTCCAATATTCTAGCATTCTTTACTTCAACATATATGTATTGACCACCTGTCACATTCTAAATGTGGTTCTAGCCAGTGAAATCAGTGTAAAGATGTAATATCTATGCAATTACAATCAATATCTTAAAAGCTAAAAAACCAGATCTCTCCTACCTGGGATGTTCAGGAAAACACTTGATGAAAAAGGTCAGATGTGAACTGGCCCTGGAAGAAATAAAAGGTTTGAATTAGATGTAATGGATTAGTTCTTAGGATGAATTGGATGGTGAGGGAATGCTAGGCCAGTGAAAAAGTATGAACCAAGAAGCAGAAGCACACAAACTCAAGGTGTTTGGGGAAGATAAAATAAAACAATGTGGCTTAATTGGAAGACTCTCTTAAAAGGGAGAAGTGAAAAATAAAGTTGTAAAGGGTTAAATTTTGTGTGTGACTACAACAAAAGGCTGTATGAAAGGAAAATAATTCATGCTGATCCACTAGGTTGCAAAACAGAAAAAGGACAAGTTGAGCTGTGTACAGGAAACCTATGGACAATCCCCAAAAACAATGTCTTTAGGATGAGAAAAAGGACTTGTGCCAATATTATGTCAACTGGGGAACAATGTTTGGTAAAGAGAAGAAGCCAGAGTTTTTTGTAAAAATTGGGGTGATTTGAGGAATTGGGTAGTTTCTCTAATGAGTTACTTGCATGCATGTATTAAGCCCACATGTATGCATTCTGGCTACTATATGTGACATCAATAAACTCATTAGCTTGAGATAGTTTCTGCCTCCTGATTTTTATAACCTAACAGTTGGAAAGGAAAATGAAGCCAAATTATAGAGGAGCTTGAGTGACAGAGCAAAGAGTTAGGATTTTATCGTATGAGCACTGAGGAGTCATTAGAGATTTTTTTAAATGTCTAAATACTATCAAAAGAATGGTTTAGGAACATTAAACTTGACTGTAAATGTTGGGTTGGACTAAAAACACCAGAAGCAAAGAGACAAACAAAGTTACTGCAGTAATCCAAGATGTGACATATGTGCATATATGTACCTATAAATATATATATATGCATAAATACATATGTGTATGCTTATAAACAGCCATTTACACATGGCATATATATATATGTATATATATATGTGTATGTATATATATATATATATATATACACACACACACACACACAGAGACGCATAAATAGTGCAGCAATATGCTACATGTATTTAATTTACACGGTACATGTATATGAGTATATATGAAATATAATGTGCTTCTCTATATGTTTGTGTGTATATATATATGTATATATATATATGTGTGTGTGTGTATATATATATATATATGTGTGTGTGTGTGTGTGTGTGTGTGTGTGTGTGTATATATATATATATATATATATATATATGTATGTATTTCTTGGAGGAAATGCTCTCACTTTGTAGACATTCCTTTCAGATGAAACTATCACCAGAACTATGCTTTCTACTACTACACAGACACACACACATGCACCCACATGGTACTTACAGGCAAAACACACATACATCCATGGGAAGCTATTTGGATGTACCTTTATATTTCCCATTTTAAATTGGGACCTACACTCCATTCCTAAACATCCTTATTGTATATATGTGTATGTGTATGTGTATGTGTATGTATATGTGTATTTATACAGGGATACAGCTTATGATCTATTCTCCCATTGCCCTTGCCTCATATTAAGTTAAGAAACTGAAGAATTTACTCTCCATTCTCTGACTGACACAAGGTTAGGTAGAGTATCTATTGAGAACTTATGTATCTTACCTCCTCAATCTCCACTCAGTTGATTTGGCTGAATTGTATTAAGTATCCTACACAAGATATGAATTCACATATAAAGGAGCATGAAATTTTGTCCACCAGATATTTATTCAATTCTTTCTCCTTTCCTTCTTTTTATTCTTCTAAATTATTCTAATTATTTAACATCTTCAAAAATCTTTTAGCCTCTAGATCTTTTTTGATAAGTGGACCTTCTTTGTTCTTTTTTTATTGTTTGATTTAGGGGAAAAAATGCCACAAATAAATGAATTTATTTCCTCATTTAATATTTCTCTAGAATTCTACTTTTTTTCCCTTCATTTCTCTTCTTTAGAGATTATTGCCAGTCAGGTATCTGGAACTTCTGCTGTTGTTTTCTATTGTAATTTTACTTTTTTATTCAGGTATGGCTTAAATGTTGCTCTTTTACAAAAGGCCCAGCTTTTTCATATTTTTAGGCATTATATCGGTCTACATCCTGATCTTTATTTTGTAGAATATGCCATTCTTTTTTTTTATCTGACTTTTCTTGACTATGGAGTAATATTGACATTTTTGGATAGAGGCCCCTTTTTTGAGCTACAGGCCCCTCTCATGGTCACTTGCATAATTTTTGTTTAGCATTGAAATTTTGAAATTTAAAGATTACCTTTGTAGTTTCAAAGTTAAGGCTTTTCTCTTACAGTCATTTTTCAGCGTGACCAATCAATACATTGTCATCATCTGTATTCAAAGTTCTGGTCATTTATCTCATTATTTACAAGAGCATGATATTTAGATTTGTAAATTTATCATGCTCTCCCCTCTCCCTGGGAGGCCTATAATTCTTAAGTTATTTTTGACCTGTTGTCTTCCTTCGGCTATTTTGTTCTTTTAAAATTTATGTGTGCTTTATGATTGCTTTCTTTGCTTCTGTCTTCTGCCATGTTTTCTTCCAACTCTGTATTTTAGCATGTCCTATATTTGATTTTTCAAATAGGCTTTTTCAAAGCCTATTTCCATCCTTTGTTCTATTGAGCTGCTTTAAAAGCTCTGATTCAGACTTAGTTTCTATATACTCATATCTTTTTTTAGAAATTGTATTTCTCTTTCGAACTACTCTGGAGCTTTTCACTGTTGTCTCATAATCTCTGGAGAATAGCGTATACAGTATTTTTCACTGGTGGTTTTTACTTCATTGTGAAATAACTCATAAACATATGATAGTCTTAGTTTAAAAGGTTTTTTTTTCCCTTCTGTCTTGGAATGAGCTATGGAAGTTCCTTAAAACTAGGCCTCATTTCTTCTTAGATGTAAAGATTTCCAATGAAATTACCCACCAGAATAATAATTCACATCTTTAGCATTATATAAGCATTGTTTTTCTCCATTTTATCCATGAGAAAACTGTGTCTTAAAAAAGATTGAGTAACTTATCCAGTATAGTGCAGTTAGCAGGTATTGAGGCAAACCTATATTTTCCTACACCAAGACCAGTGTTCTTTCCTTTATACTATACCTAGTCTTTATGCCAGGTTAGGAAGAGAAACCATTTAAATGGTTATGACAAAACTAGCCAGAGAATTCTCAAAAGACTTCTTGTGATCCATACTGGTCTATCTTCCAGCCACAGCCAAGTAATTGAAGAGTTTATTCTCTTTAGCTGCACCCTTAAAGTCATAGCCATATCTCTTTGTACACTACCTTACCTGTTCTCCAATGTGATTCATTTAAATCACATCCCTCTTGGATCTCCATTTTAGAGGATAAAATCTATTTTATTACTTATACTTGATATTTCATATTACTTAATATGCATTTAGTTCTCATAATTATATAACTCTATCATCTCTCTCATCATTGTGATTTCTCTTTCCACCACTGAAAACTGTATCTATTTATACTTTCTTGTTCTTTTAATCTTTCCTTTCCATCTTCCAATATTTGTTCCATAAAGATATTCCTAGATTAATAACAAATGCAGAATATAACAAATAAGCAAGATAAGCGAGAACTTCTAATGCCAGGAGACACGTTAGAAGCCATAAGTATCACTGAGACTTGGCAGCATGAGATCTATGACTGCACTATGGCTCTATGCAGATATCTAACTTATTCAAGAGAAACAGATTAGCTAAAAATTAGCAAAGGAGTGATCTTATGAATTAAAAAGACATGTTCCAATAAAGAAATCCAGAAATGAGAAAGGTAAAGCATGGTAGAGAATATTTGGGTGAATGCTATATTTATGCTTTATGTCTTATACCTATATCATTGTTTGCAGACTATGAGTACCATTAGAATATGAGCACTTTTAATTAAGAGCTATGTTTTTGTTTGTCTTTTTATCTCCAGCACTTAGCATATCGTTTGGTGTTGAGTAGGCGATTAATAAATGTTTGTTAACTGATTGACTGAAAATCAATGAAGGCAGAAAACTGTTATACTGTCATCATAATATATTGCAGACTACCCATACAGAAAGAAATGCAGGAGGAGTATGGACATCAGATCACAAGCCAGGCACAGAGGTATAATTAGTCATGTTGGAGGACTTAAATTCATTGGCCATCTATTAGAGACCTATGCTCAAAGAAGAGCAGATAATGACTTTTTAATTGTCTTATTGAAAATTAGATCATTTAAAATGTTAAGCAACCAACAAGGTGGAATTCTATTTGGTACCTGATTTTCAAGAATGGAGAGGACATGATTATGTAGTAATGGGTGAGGTCAGTAGAGAAATTGAGGGAACCTCAGGAATAAGTGAGCATCTTGGACTTTGTGATAAAAAGGAAGAGGAAAAACACACTAATATGCATCCCAAAATTTAAAGAATTCCAAAGGCTTAGAGGGGAGTGTAAGAATTAAAATTCTATGTATAGGGAAATTAAGCTTAAGAGGGTTGTAAAGATTTCCAGAGTGAAATGCTGAAGACATAAGAAAAATAATACTGATTAAGAGCAAAAACGTAATTCATATGAGACTGATGTGAATTCACATGGATGTTATTAGCCAACTCCTATTTTTAGAAAGACACATGCAAAATATGGAAGCAAAAATAGTAACAAAGGAAAGAACGATACTCTAAGAAAAAATGCTAAAAGTGCTAAAAATTAGGATGATACAAAGCTGGCAAGGAATCTAAGGACAGTAAGAAGCCATTTGCTCTAGTTATATTGGGAAAGTCAAGAGTCCCAAAGAATTGTTGTTCAGGAAGGATGGAAAAAATGATTGTTGATGATGATAAGGGTATAAAAAGAACAGATCATACCAGACTGATCTCATTTCCATTCTTCACTGGTTTTGGAAAGTGGTACAACAGGGGAATAATGTAGAGATAGTTGTTTTTCAGTCATTTCAGTTATGTCTGACTCTTCATGACCCCATTTGGAATTTCCTTGGCAAAGATACTGGAGTGGTTTGTTATTTCCTTCCCTAGCTCATTTTACGGATGAGTATATTGAGAAACACATTTTGAACAAATATTTGATAAAGAACTACTACTCTTATGGGAAATATAAAGTGATGGGGGTTCAATAATACAAAAGGCTGATGGATTTGGAACTAATTGAATGGCTAACCTCAAAGAGAAGTTATCAATAGTTCAATATGAGATTTCAAGGACATCACCAATGGAGCTACTCAGGAATCTGCAAGTTTCTTTTTTTCTATTTAATATTTTAATCAAGATTTAGGTAAATGTGTTTATGAAGCAAGAAGATAGCATAGTGGATAGAGTTCTGGGCCTAGAATCAGGAAGATCCAAGTTCAAATTCAGCCACAGACACTTGTGTGACCTTGGGCAAGTCACTTAACCTCTGTCTGCTTCAGTTTCCTCAACTGTAAATCAAGTGAGACAATATTTGTACAGCACTTAGTAAAGTACGTGATATGTAGTATGCACTATATAAATGTTACTTATTATTATTATTATTATTAGCATTAGCCAGACTAATCATATTTTCATGTGAAACAGAGTTGGAAGACATACTTGACACTTAGAACATTCAGGGGGCAGCTAGATGGCAGGGAGCAGCTAGGTGGCACAGTGAATAGAGCACCGGCCCTGAAGTCAGGAGGACCTGAGTTCAAATCCAGCCTCAGACCAACCACTTGACACTTACAAGCTGTGTGACCCTGGGCAAGTCACTTAACCATAATTGCCTAAAAAAAAAAGAATATTCCATATTCAAAAAGATCTTGATAGTCTAGAACACTGGACTAAACCTAATACGATGAAATTTAATAGAGATAATGTGAAGTCTTGTATGTGGATTTCTTAAACATCTATTTTGCTGGTATAAAAAGTTAAAAATTCACCTAAAAAACTCTGGTGAATTACATTCTCAATATGAGGCAACAATGTATTATGGAGACTGGAAAGTTAATGTTAAGCTACATTAAGAAAAGCAAAATATCCAGTATTAAGGAATTTACAGTTGTATTGAACTTTGTCCTGTCAATACCAGAATTGGAGTACTGTGTATAGACCAGGGTACCATATTTTAGGATGAATATTGACAAGATGGAAGGAGCTCAGAAGACAGCAACTAAGAGTACAAATCACTTCCTTGTCATATGAGGACTGGATGAAAAAACTGGGGTTGATTAGCCTGGACACAGGATAATATAGGGGAGAGATGAGAGCCACAGTCAAGTATTTGAAAAGCTAACACATGGAATAGTAATTAGACTTGTTCTGGATGGTCCCAGCAAGCAAAGGTAGAAGCCATATAAGGCAATTAACAAAAATAGACATTTTAGGCTAATGTAAGGGAAAAATTCTAAAGTTATAGCTATCTCAATGTGGATGGCATTCTTAAGTATACAGAGGGTTCCGTTTCACTTCAAGCACAGTCTAGATGGCCATTTGTTGTATATATTATATAAGGAATTCTTTTTTCAAATAAAGATTGGAATAGATAACCACTGAGGTCTTATTAAATCCTAGAACTCTGCTATTCTATTACTGTAAAGCATCATGGGGAGATCTGTGGTTTAAAAAATTTGGGGTTTGGAGGGGTACATAAAACTAATGGAACCAAAATTGGAAGGAAATTTGGAAATGGAAGAAATTGCCATAAGTTCCTCTGATAAAGGCCTTGCTTCTTAATTATATATGGAACTGAGCCAAAACTATTAAAAATAGGAGTCATTCTCCAATTGATAAGTGGTCAAATATTATGAATAGGCAATTTTCAGAAGAAGAAATTCAAACTACTAATAGTCACGTGAAAAAAAATATTTTAAATCACTACCTATTAAAGAAATGGATATCAAAATGACTCTGAGTTACCATTTTATACCTAACAGACTAGCTAACACTACAGAAAATGAAAATTACAAATATGGACAGGATGTTGAAAAATAGGGATGCGCTATTGGTGTTGTGAACTAATCCAACCATTCTGGAGAACAATTTGGAATTAAATCCAAAAAGTTTTTAAACTGTGCCTACCCTTTGACCTAGCAATACCATAACTAGGTCTGTATCCCAAAGAGATCAAAGAAACAGAAAAGGACCTACTTAAAAATTTTACAGAAGCTCTTTTTGTGGTGCTAGAGAATTAGGTCAAGGGGACCCTCATTAATTGTAAAAGGGTTGAACAAGTTGTGGTATATGATTGTGATGATACGATATGACGTGACTGGGCTACAAGAAATGATGAGCAGCATGCTTTCAGAAGAACCTGAGAAGTCATATATGAATTAGTGCAAAGTGAAATGAACAGAACCAGGAGATCATTGTCTGCAATGTCATCAATTTTCTAATGATGATCAACTGGGAAAGACTTAGCTACTCTGATCAAGACAATGATCCGAGACAATTCCAAAGGCCCCATGATGAAAAATGTTATCCAGAGACTTCTCTACAAAAAGAGAACTGATGAACTCTGAGTACAGAGTGAAGCATATATTTTACTCCATTTTTCTTGGGCTTTTTGTGTATTTTTGCTTACTACAAGACTAATATGGAATTGTGTTTTCTATGACTTCACATGTAAAATGATATCTTATTGCTTGCCTCCTCAAGGAGTGGGGTAGAGGTAGGAAGAAGAAAGAGAAATTGGAATTCTAAATTTGAAAAATGAGTTTTTAAAAATCTAAAATAATTGGGTAATATTTAATTAAATATCAATATACTTTAAAAATGTCTCTAATTATGGATATACAATTAGATACATGTGTGATGCATACGACTACATTTATATGACCCTAATGTTGAATCCACCTCTACAAAATTCAGAATTCAGAGCTCCTCCCCCAAATTCCTCTTAAAATCTTTTCATAATTCTTAAAAAGTTTTCCCAAGACTTAAAAAAACCTCTTTATCACCTAGTTCCTGGATGATATTGCTCTTCTTCCTCTCTAGCTGAGTGTCAAACTTTTTTTTTATATTGCTCTTCCCTCAATCTGGTGTAGAACATTGATTAACTAATATTACCCAAAATTCACTTATTTATCTGACCTACAACTTGAGCACTGTCCAGTCAAAAAGAAGCATGCAAAATACATCTAAAATGGATATATCACCACTCATTTGGTACTTTTTTTTTAACTTCCTATGTTTTCTCATTAATTAATAGGATCTTTTAGTTGAAAGATCTCAGATATTTTCTAAGTTCCACATGTTGCTAAACAACAATATTCTCTACATCATATTGGAAAGCTGATCATTCAGACTTTGTTTTGAGACCTCCAGAGAGGGAAAGCCCAATACCCTCTAAAGTCATCCAGTCTAGTTTTAGAAAACTAGGAATTTTTCCATTAACTCAAGCCCAGTTCTTCCCTCTTTACAACTTCCAGCCTTTGCTTTTAGTTCAGTCTTCTGAGATCAAGGAGAACAAATCTATACTGTCTTCCACACGACAGACCTTCAAATGTTTGAATACAGTTGTCATCTCACTGAAGTGTTCTTTTCCCTAAGCTGAACATCCTCAATTCCTTCATGTGATTCTTTTCTGGGATATTATTATACTTTTTACTTCATCACTAATTTCAATGGGTTGTCTTTTTTCTTCAAGGCTTCTAAGTTTTTTCAAAGAAGTACAAATTGCATATCATAGCACTTTAAGTGCATTTTGTCAGGACACCCGTAAATTTCCAGCATTAGTACTGTCATCTGGTGAGAATATTATTGTCACTATGTGATGGAAATTTCTGTGATGATGGACTTTCTTTGAAGGAACAGAATTCCCATAAGGTGAGAACTTCAATCAGTTTCAATGTTGAGTTATGCATATTGGTAGGGAATATATCTCTTGGGTACGTTGTTGATGAGTAAAGACACTATGCCATGTCACTGCCAATCAGATAAAGGCACTTTTCTCTCAGATATGCCTATGTTTAGGATTGTCTTTTCTCCCAGCTTCTTAATAATAGCAAGGCTTTTCACAGTTTTTGACATTTGGAGAGGTTAAGAAACGAGAAACTGGAGCTACTCCAATCTAAGCATTAGCAATAGAAGCTGATATTCTGGAGAGTGGAATCATATTTGGAATGTTAGCTCCCAAAGTTTTTGCATTTGTTTTCCCTTTTTCTAAACAGAAATGAAGGTGATGATTAATGATATGATGCTTTGTAAGAACAAAATTATATACTCTACTCAAGGAATAAGCACACAAATACCAATTATTTCATTGTGTTTGTCTTCCCAGTACCTAGCACAGTGCCTGGCACATAAATAGGTACTTTATAGGCACTTGTTGCTTTATAGATTATACTGAAGCTTTTAATTTACCTGGGTCTACATGAGACATTTTTGTTGTACAAAGGACTTTGGATTCTAACAGTATTAATTTGAAATAATTTATTGAAATTGTACACTTACACAATGTTAATACCAAAGGAACCCTCAGTCAACATTTTAAATAAGGGGAAATTTATTCAATGCCCTCCAATTCGCTTTTGCTTCATTCTCCTTTCTAAAAAAAATCTGTCATCATAAGGTTATGGATTGCAGAAAGGAAAGGAAATTTAGAAATGTTATTCTACAATCCTCATTTTAGCAAAGGAACTATGGACCAAAAAAGGATTCGTTTAAGGGCACATAGAAAATATGTGGTGAATTAATTCAAACGAATTTTCTGGCAATGTGCTCCCCCTCTCAAGGAAATTTTGCTTTTAAACTTTACCTCCAACTTTAGAGCATAAAACCATGCTATCCATCTTGTTGATATTTTTGGCATCAAGAAAGAAGTTGAGAGAGATTTTTTAAGAAGTGCATTGGACTGCTTTATTTGTAAAATCTGAAATCTCATGACGTAAGTGGTAAATTAAGATGCTTACATATAAATACAACTCTTTAAAAAATAGTAGCTTGAGAATGATGCAGTGCTGACAAGTTATATATTACAGGTAACATCAAGATACTATATACATATATGTGTACATGTGTATATATATAGCATGTGCACGTGCATACACACATATACACATGTGTGTATATATGTGTGTGTGTGTGTGTATATGTGTACGTGTATATGTGTACGTGTGTATGTGTATACACTCACACACACATATACATCTCAGGTCCATATATATTTTTTCTTATTTATTTCCTATGATTTCCTGTAATTGGTTTCCTTTGTAATCCTATTTGTTTTGTTTTATGCATTTTAAATCATTATTCTTAGAAGGAGACCACAAGTTTCACCAGGTTGCCAAAAAGGTTCTAAGACAAAAGAAAGGTAAAGAACTCCTGGACTACTACAGGATAAAATTCGGTATATGTTTTTTTAAAATGTTTGTTCATGAATTTCATGAATTTCATGTGCATCTATGCAACTGACCAATGTTTAGTGTAAACCAAAAACTATTTTCTAAACTATCCAGACTTGGTGTATTAACAGTTTAATTTCACTATATTAGTCAAGAAATTGTGGGTAAATTACCCTCTCAAATAAATTGCGAGGAAAATGCTTTACAAATGTGAAATATTGAATTTTTGCCTATTATCATTGTCTATGTTATAGAGGAATGCTAATTTTATGCATACTTAAAAATAAATACGAAGCTATTCTGTGATTTGCCTATATCTGGGAATGCTGGAAGGATAGCACTATAGAGAATATCAATGGAAAGTTGTGGTGTCTCTTTGAAAGGCATATTGTTCAAAGAGGTCAATTTGGGAACTGAATAGATGAAATAAGAATATTTCATTCCAAAAGGGAGAGGAAATCCTTTGGGGAAATTCATTTAATTAATCACTAAAAACCAATTTCAAAGGTTGTCTTTGTTTTAGTTTCTGTCATATCTTTTTTTTATTCTGAACCTCCTAAAACAACTAAACATTTCCATACATTAAACAGATCAGAAAAAGAACAAAGTCATGAATTTCCACCAAATACGTGCAGCTTATTTTCCGTCACAGTATACAACAAATTCAGCATATAACTTTAAAAGATTTCCTGAAATGCAGCCAAGATGGCAGAGTAGAGGCAGGAACTCATCGAACTCTCCCAAAAACTCCTCCAAAAAAAAGCTTTAAAGTAGTGCCTCAGATTGAATTCTAGAGTAACAGGATCAACAAAAAATTGGGTTGGGAAAAATTATTCAGCCCAAAATAACTTAGAATGTTGGCAAAAAAGGTCTATTCCATTGGAGTAGTATTTGGGCCTGGAGCACAGTGCAGGCCAAGCCATGCAACAATGAAAGCAGCAGGCTTTGGAAGTGACTATGATAGGGGCAGCAGCAGCTTCAGGAGTTTTGAGCCTACAGACAGCGGGTCAGACAACTGGTCAGAAAAAGATAACAGGGGCCTTTCAAGACCCTGTTGCATTTTCCATATGCAGTTTCATATTGAAGTTCCAGGGAGAAGAGGAGTGCCAGTCATTGCAGCCACAGGAAAGCAGGGGCCCTGGTCAGAAATCCAAAGGAAAAAGAGTGCATGTGGCTACTCACAAAGGTGCAAGGGCCTGGTCTTAATCTGAAGACGGAAAGGAGCACTAATGCTTATGGCTACAGGAAAGTAGGCACCTGCATCAGAGCTCCAGGTCTAAAAGGAGCAATAGTACATGTAGCTGCAGAGGGTCACGGGCCCTAGTCACAGTTCTAGGGTAGATAAGAATGCTTGTGTTTATTTACAGAGGAATAGAACCCCTGGTCTCAGCTCCAAGATAGAAAGGAGGAATAGTGCTTATGACTGCCGGAGAGCAGGGGACACAGTTCCAGGATCAAGAGGAATGGTAGTACTTAAAGCTTTGGGGGAACAAAGTAAATACCAGAATACACACCACAAGTGCAGCGACCATCTCTCACCTTAGATCATATGTTTTACCACCAAAAACTTAAAGACTACCAGAATTACCTCTGGAAACAGCAGCATAAAAAAAAAAAACTTGAAGCTTGGGACAGTGTCCCCTTTACCCTGTGAGCAGAGCCCAACTTTAACAAAAGGTTAAATTTCACGATGTAGACTGGGAAAATGAGCAGACAACAATAACAAAGAACCTGACCATCAAAAGTTACTATGGTGACAGAAAAGATGAAGACACAAACTCAGATACAATAATGTCAAAACAGCTACAAGAAAACCTCAAAGAAAAGGTGCATTAGACACAAGCTCAACAAGAATTCCCAGAACATGCCCAAAAAGTTGTTTTTTTTTAATCAAACAAGAGAGGCGTAGGAAAATTGGGAAAAGAAATAAGACTAATACAAGAAATTTAAGGAAATAGAGTTGACACCTTGCTATAAAAAATGCATTAAAAATGCTGAAGGAAACAATTTAAAAACAAAATTAATCAAATATTGAAGGGGTGGGCACAAAAATTCATTGAAGAGAGGAAATCTTTAAAAAGCAGGACTGGCCAAATGGGAAAAGGATACAAAAATTCACTGAAGGAAAGAATTCCTTAAAAAGCAGAATTGGCCAAATGGAAAAGGAGGCACAAAAGGTCAGTGAAAAGAAAAATAATTTCTAAAAAAGAAAAATAGATTTAGCAAGCAGAAGCTAAAACTACATGAGAAATTAAGAAATAATAAAACAAAATCAAAATAATAAAAAAAGGAGACAATGTGAAATATCTCATTGGAAAAACAACTGAATTTGAAAATAGAGGACAGATCATTTAAGAATTATTGGACTACCTGGAAGAGATTATTAAAAAAGAGCCAAGGCATATTTCATAAAGTGATCAAGGAAAACTTCCCTGATATATTAGATCCAGAAAATAAAATATAAATTGAAAGAATTAATCCATTATCTCCTGAACGAGGTCCCAAAATAAAAACTCTTAGGAATAATATAGTCAAATTCCAGAGCTCGCAGGTCAAAGAGAAAATATTGCAAGGAGACAAAAATAATTCAAGTATCATAAAGCGATAGTCAGAATCAGACAAGATTTAGTAGTTTCTACATTAAAGGACTGGATGGCTTGAAAGATGATATTATGGAAGGCAAAGAAGCTAAGATTACAACCAAGAATAACCTACTCAGCAAAACTGAGTATAATCCTTCAGGGGGAAAAATAGATATTTAAGGAATAGAGGACTTTCAAGCATTCCTGGTGAAAAGACCAAGGCTGAATAGAAATTTTAACTTTCAAATACAAAACTCAAGAGAATCATTAAAAAAGTAAACATGAAAGGGAAATCATAAAAAAGTAAATATTATTTATATTTCTGTGTTGGAATATGATACTTGAAACTCCTGAGAACTTCATCATTATTAGGGCAGTCAGAAGTTTACATAGATAGAGGACACCAGTGTGAGTTGATTATGATGGGATGATTTCATTTAAAAAAAAATTGAGAGGTGAGAAATGCGGACACACTGGGAGTAGGGTTAAAGGAGAAGAAGAATGGAGAAAATTAACTCATATAAAAGAGGCACAAAATACATTAATCAGACTTCTTAGGCTATTCAAAGTTATTTTTCTTTACAATATTACTATCACATAAAATACATAAAATTAAATTAAATTTTCCTGGTCCTTTCCATTCATTTGGCATCATTTCATAAAAATTTCCCAGGTTTCTCCAAATCCATACCTTTTGTCACATCATACAATGCAGTAAAATTCCAGTACATTGAATTATTATAATTTATTTAGGCATTATTTAATTGATGGGCACTCCCTTACTTTTCTATTCATTGTTACTATTAAAACTGCTATAAATATTTTTGTACATGTGTGTCCTTTTATTCCTTATTTTCTTAGGAGTATAAGAATAAAAGTGGTATCAGTAGGTCATAGGGTGGGTAAAGTTTATTAACTTTTGGTGTATAGTTTCAAATTTCTTTCCAGAATGGTTAGATCAATTCACATCTTTACCCAAAGAACTATGCATGCCTATTTTCCCTCAGCCCTTCCAACAATTTTTTTTAATATTTGTAGATCCAAAGTATGTGACATGTAACCTCATAATTATTTTAGTGGGAATTTCTCTAATTATTGTTCTTTTGGACATTTTTTGTTTGCTTGTTCGTGCTTTGGATTTCTTCCTTTGAGAACCGTCCATTCATATTTTTAGCCATTTATCTCTTAAGATATTACCCTTATTTCCAAAGTTTCTATTATAATTTAAACTACTAATAAGAATTCTTTTAGTCAAGGAAAACAAGGGCATGACTTCTTTGGTCTTTAAAGATGTTGTCTTGAAAGGTGGGGAGGGTGTATTCACAGTCATGCAAAGATGATAACAACTTTCTTTATTCTCTGACATCTTACCCAATTTGCTCTCTGCATTTCTCCATAGAAGGAAAAATTAGACAAGATAAACTCAGGCTTCTGGCTACCACTGGAAGTCTTTAATTAAACATATCTCTGAGCAACAATAGTCCATCCTTACGTTACACTTATAGCATTAGACATATCCTATGAAATCCTAGTTGCTGAATTTTGCCAAGAGAGAGGTTTGAAAAAGTTCATGTTGGTCAAATTCCAGAATGAGAAGTTTGAAGTAGTTCTCTTTATCTTTGGATCATATCTTGAAGAGTTTCAAGAATGTGATGTTCTTACAGCTCTATTGTAACTGGAGAAATTACTATGGAATAATAATAATCATAACAAAAATAATAAAGTTAATATTCATATAACAATTACTATGTGTCAGGCACCGTGCTAAGCACTTTACAATATTTATCTTACTTAATCCTACTCTCTAGCTAAACCTTTGCAGTGAGCACAATTTTGTGAATTGTTAGGGAAATTTTATATTCTTTGAATTGAATCTCTACTGTCTATCTGAGTTATTAATATATTTCATTTCTAAAACATTTCAACTGGAGTCATGATTTTCTTGCTTTTAAGTAATTTAAATTTCTCCTCCCTCTCTTTCTTAAGGACTATGCTGGTGTTGGGGTAAATTGGCAGATTCTAAAATAACAGTGCACTTAAAAATGTTTCAAA